>NC_056733.1:869274298-869874298 GCF_019279795.1 Protopterus annectens | reverse complement strand
GAGGTATTGAGGTTGACCCATACCTTCTTGGATCTGCCCAGAACTTCTGCAATTTCAGGTGCTTCACTGCCTTATCATCATCTGTCTGTGGGATAGCTTGCATCAACTAACCTCAGGCAAATCTAGGTCTAGGGATCTCCAATGGCTGCTGACTTTCTTTGGCTACTCCCCTGTGGAGGAGCCTAAGAAGCACAATTTTAAAAGGAGACATCTGGATAACCCCACCTCCAGGAGCCCCTCACAGAAGACACTGACCGTGATGAGTGGGAAGGGTCCCCCGGGTCTTCCTTGAAAGACATCTCCTTTGGAGAGCTCCTGGAATTGCCTAGGCAGAAGGGAGTTTGGCCACTGATGTAGCTTCCCAGGAGGGGTCAGTGTTTTTCAAGGCACTTGGTGCAGACTCTCTATATCTTGGGTTGTACCCCTAGGGAATAACTTGGTTGATTTGGTGTGCTAGTGGATTTGCAAGGAGCTGACATGGAGGAGCCAGTCACTCATAATCCAGATAAGGTCTTAGTATCTCCGAAAGACAGGGAACACTGGAGTAAGTGGCCTGCAGTGGATGCTGTTATGGTGGCAGTAGCCACTAAAAGAGAACTCTCCAAGCAGAGTGCTTCTGCTCATCCCCCAACCAGGGATTCTAGGGATTTGGACAGACTTGGGAAGCATGTATATACTTCAACTACCTTTACTCTCTAAGCAGTGTACTACATATCTCAGTTAACTAGACTGCAATAGGTTTGGCTAAGGAGTTTTTGTGACAATAGGAGATACTGCCAGCCATGTCAGGGAGAAGTAGGGCAGTGGATGTAAGACTTGTGCCAGCACAGCTAGCAGGAATTTTATAAATGATATGTCATTTGTATATCAAGCTGATTTGTACAGATGCTTGTGCTGAAAATGTATTTGTGAGCTTTGCTTGTGTTAATTGCGCTAAAATGTATCAAAAGTGCACCCTGCTGAAATGAATGTATTATGGTATCTGAATTAAATGTATATGTTTTAATAGAGGATACTGGCACAGCGATGGTTAACCAGCTGGCTTATTGTAAGAAAATAAGAGAAGTATAAATGAACAGTTAAATCATTACACTTCACCCCACAGTGCTCAAGTTTCGTTATATCACATTTCTGTCTGAGACTGATATTTTCTTGGTGCTGCAGCTTTCCTGCTTTAAATGTTGCTTTTGCACATTTATCGAGTAGGACCTGAGACGCTAGGTTCAGGAGCAGCCATTATCTGTTAGCATTTCTAAAGAAGGGGGGAGTGTTGTAAATGTTGCTAGCTCCTAGGCATTGCCATAAAAGCTCTAAATGTGTATTGTAGCAGTCTGCTAAAGTCATGTCTCAAACTTCAAAAGGAGATATTGTGAGAACCTAGAGTCAGGTGACCAGATGAGGTCATTCTGCATGTCAGCTTGGATGTTATATTTTACAGGGGGTAATCTCAGAATAGAGTATTCTGTTTGGGAGCCTGACTAGAAAGCCTGTTCATGTATTTCATCTTACCTTGCCCAAGTAAGTTATTTAGGAACAGTATAATTCTCTTAGATTCAGTCAGGAATATTGTGAAGCTTAGATTAGAGAGTGCTTTTCTTTATTTTTATGAGTCTGTCCGTCAGTGTTAATTTCAGTATTTTCTGTGATTTGAACTCTGTGGTTTACTGTAAATATATATTTAATATTTTCATGTTCTTTTATTATTTATTATTGAATATATTTAAAACTTTTATTCTGGCTGGTTCTTGTAGAGAGTGTCTAACCTTTGAGAGTACTTATATTTATTTGGTGACACTGTATGGGCCACTCCAGAAAATCTAGTTGTCTTGGTGAACTACTACCATTGATATTAGTATTAATATTGCTTAGTATAATTGGACACCCTTTCTTAAGGGTCTTAGAGTAGCTGATTGCAAAATGTCTAGTGGCTGTGTTAACTACCTTATAGTCTGGGCAGAAGACGGCATAGCTAGTAGACCTGTGCCAGCCTTTCCCAGGTGTGTGTGTGTGTATGTGTGTGCAAATCAAATTTCTCAAAGTTTGTGTGTGTCAGCTACTTCGGGCAGGGACACGAAGCACTGGGTTTACAGAGAGGGTGCTGGAAGGTTTGGCTTGGACAATTGTCTGAGGACCTAACCCTACAGCCGTACAAGTGGGAAGTCTTATTGGGGACCTGGAGAGAGACAGATAGAGACATCCAGACCCCAGACTGAGTGTGCTGTTAAGGGAAATTGTACTTGATGCAAAGATGTCTGCATCTGGAAATACTAAGTGCATCCATTTGTATTCCATGTGCACATTCCTCTCCAGTGTCAGTGGTTTGGATTCAGGCACCTTGACTACTGGCCCAGCAAAGGGACAACACATAGTGGTGCCCATCACATATTGGCAGCAGTGGTGAGTGTCACAGTTGTCAAAATACCAATAGTGTGCCAAGATAGTGGAGTCCCACAGGACAGTAGAATCTCACTTGGCCACCATGCAGTCCATTACAAATGAGTCCGAGCAGCTACTTTAAAACGCAGTGGACTGCAGTGGACAGCATGGTGAGAGCAGTAGGTCCTAGCCCTACCTTTAACCCCCAGACCTGATACATCTGTGCAGTTTTCTGCATATCTTTAAGATTATCTTTCCTGAGTATCCCATTCGATGGGTCCACCTTGTTTGGACCCAAGGTCAAGGATACCCTAACCAGGAGTGAGCAGGGCAGAGAAACACTGCATGCCACAGAATCCATTTCGCCACATCTCATTTTTTTTTTCATGTAATCAGAAGGGTGGGAAATATTTTGGTTCTGAAAGTCCCAGAGCTTTGCTTATGACAGTACTGGTGACAAAATCCACCTAGGTAGAGGGAGAAACTTCAGTGAATGTTGCAGGGGAGGCAGAGGATGGATCACAAAACCATGGAATTTGAGGTCCTTTCACTAACAGACCCTTCCAGCATACTTTGGAGGCATTCTAGGTGTTTATCTCTCATGCTGGTTGACCATCACTTATGATTCTTAGATGCTTTTGCTTATCCCTTTTGCATATCCTCCAAAAGGGGAATATAAGACCCTTCCAGATGTTCCACGTGGAAAATGAAGGGTGACAGTGCAGGAAATATCTAAGCTGCTTAACAAATGAGTAATCCAGGAGGTCCCACCAGACAGAGAGATCCAGGGTCTGCTCAGGCTTCTTTTTAGTACCAAAGAAGAGCAGAGACCTAAGGCCAAACTTGGACACAAGCCAGCTGAACTATTTTGCCAAGCAGACTTCTTTCTGCACAGTCACAGTATAGTCCATATTGCCTCTTTTGAGGAAGGTTGACTGGGTGTACTGTGTGGACCTTCAGGATGCCCACTGTCACATCCTATAATTCTGGCTGGGAGACAGTCATTTCCATTTCAGAGCACTGCCTTTTGGTCTCTCCATGGCCCTTGGCTGTTCACCAAATGCATGGCAGTGGTAGCATCCCGTCTCAGGTTGCAAGGGTTCTGAGTGTTCCCCTATGTATACAACTGACTCATCATGGCCACCAGAAGAGATTCACTGGTCCAAGCAAGAAACTCCATCTTCTGTCTGTGCTTGTCCCTGGGGATCACAGCAGACTTCAAAAATCCAAATTACAACCAATTCAGATACTAGAATTCATAGGTTGCCACCTGGCCACTGCATCCCGATAGCCAAGCTACCTCTGCCTAGACTGCCGTCTCCATGTCTTCAAGCCTTACAGATTTTAAATGATCAGAATCCCTCAGCCCACTTAATTCTTCATCTGTTAAAGTCCTTGGCAGCAGCTATCACTCTAGTCTTAAATGTAAGGTTTTATGTGAGAGTACTCCAGCAGACTCTATCTGTCCAGTGATGCACGATACATCAGTCGATGCACCACACCATCAGACTCACCAAGCTCTGCAGGCAGCACAAAACTTGCGGTTAACTTCTCCTTCCACAGTACACCCCTTTGTGCTTCCCCCTTCCAAGGGCCACAGTGATTACACACATCTCTTGTTGTGGATGGGGGAGGCATTTCAAAGGGGTGAAAGTCCAAGGTACCTGGTCCCATATTGAGGTCAACCGCCTTCCCACAGGTGTGACTGCAGTACAATCAGGCAGTATGTTGGCGATCGAGTACATCAACAAGCAAGGCGTAACCTATTGTTATCCGTCAGGAAGCCATGATGGTTTAGCTCTGGGCAGTGTCATCCTAGTGCTTTTTTATTGCAACACACATCCCAAGGAAGTCCAGTATTCGAGAGGACCAACTGAGGAGGTCTGTATTTCTGTCGCACAAATGGTACCTCAGTGAGTAAGTGGCAAACAAGATTTTCAGCTGATGGGCCAGGCCTGTTACAACTTGTTTGTAATCCTAAACAGTACCAAATACAACGTCATCTTCTCCTTGATCCCTCATGAAGGACAGTCCCCAAGGATCACTCTGGTCTATATCTGCCCCCCCCCAATAAGTCTCCTGGATGCTTACCCTCCAACTCCTCTACTAGTTAACCTTCTGCAGAAAGCAACCTGATACAAGACAAAAGTGATCCCCATTGCCCCTTTTTGACCCCAGTAAGTCTGTTTCTCCTTTCTGTGGCCTCACCTAGTGTGCCCACCTTGGGTCCTGGATCCCCTTCTGGATCTGATCTCCCATCTCTCTGGCAAGCCTCATCTGGTCATCATAGCCTTCAGTCTTGATTGAAGCTTGTTTCTTCAACTCTAGTGATGGTTAAAAACTTCAGGCATTCTAGGGTGATTCATATTCTTACCTACCAACAGAAGTAAGTGGAAGAGGTTTACTGTTTGGTTGGATTCCAAGGGTTTGGGCCCCTTCTTAGCTTCTTTGCTTTCAATTTTAAATTTCCTGGCTGGCCTGTTTCATTTGGAGGGTGTACTGTCCGAGTAAAGGTCAATTAGCAGCCATTTCTAGTTTCCATGTCTAAGAAGAGCATGCTCCCATGGCTTCCCTCCAACCTTCAAAAGCTTTCCTAAGAGGTGCCTTTCTTTTGTGACCCCTGTTGAGAGACCACGTGCTTCCTTTATGACATCATTATTTTGCTACAGAATCTTACTAAGGCCATTCAGACCTGCAACTTTTGCTGATTTAAAATTCCTGTCTTGGAAAACATTATTCTTGGTAGCTGTTGGATCATTTAAGAGGATTTTGGAATAACAGGCATCATCATGCAAATCTTTGTATTTAATTTTTAATAAGGGTAGAGCTTCCTTCAGAACTAAATTAGCTTTCATTCCAAAGGTGGCTTTTAAAGGGTCCTGGAAGCACACTGTCCATTTACCAATTTTCTTTACAAACTTCTCCAATAAGGGTGAATATCTTTTTCACTTGTTAGATGTCCAACATCAGCTGTGACTTTTTTATTCTGTACAAAGAACATTAGGAAATGTGACTGGCTATTTGTTTCCTTTCAAGACAAAGTTGTGTCTAATGCATCTAAAGTTACCCTGCCAAGGTGGCTGGTACTTTGCTTTTCTGTTGTTGATAGAGCAAAGGCATTGTCATTGCCTTTTAAGCCAAAAGCACATTCTACAAGAGCAGTCGCTACTTCTACAGCCTTCTTTGGCAGTGTTCCTAGCACCAGTATTTGTGCAGCGGCTACATGGTCTACAGTTCATACATCTGTCATTATAAGCTCAACCTGCATTCTAGGTCCAGAGCTTCATTTTTTGGTTCCACCATTCTATGGAATATCCTTCCATATTACCTTCCACGGCTATTTTAGCTGAGGATTCTGTCCCATCTGTTGAAGGCGGTGGAAAAGAGAACATCAGATATGAAAGTTATGTATGTAGCATAATGTTAGATCTGTGTTGTCTTCTTCCATCTGCCTCAAAATTACCACCTGACGTCCCCCATCCAAATTGTTATTCCGTTTTTAGTTCCTACTAGACCACACTGAATCTTCCCAAAGCCTTGCTTGCATGCAGTACTTTTAGATTGCTCCTTGGGTTTACAGTATTTTTTAGTTATAAGAATTTCCTACTTGGGGTTATAGTCATGTCTTACAGGGCTTTATCCGAGGGCTTTTAGAATGGCAGTGTATTATAGGAGAGGGGAGGAGTTTGGGCCATTGAACTGAAAGTCTGGTTACCTACCTTGGATCCATATGGATCCCATGAAATACAACTCCCCTCCTGCTATCGCTAGGAAATAGGTCCTCAATGCTTTCTGTAAGTAAGAACACTGCATCAGTGGGCCCAGGCAGTATCCCAGAATGTCTTCTAAATGGCATGAAACATGACCTATCAGGCCTTCTGGAATTGCTATTTAACAGTAGCTTCCTAACAGGCTTCATGCCTCGTGAATGGAAAACAGCAACAGTCATCCCTCTGCACAAAGGTGGGTCTTCTACAGACCCATAAGTCTCAATAGTCTCATATGCAAAACTATAGAAAGAATTATCATGGAAATAATCAATACTGACATAGGAAACTTCCAGAACCCGACACAGTTTGCTTTCATCAAGGGCAGGTCATGTCTACTCAGCCTGATGGACTTCTTTGAGAAGGTCACCAAATGGATGGGGGCATAATGGTTCATACTGTTTACCTTCATCTGGCCAAGGTATTTGACACAGTACCTCACTTCTACATTGTTGACAAACTCAAGAGGTTAGGAACAAACCCTTATATCACCCAGTGGTAGCCATCTGGCTCACAAACAGGACCCAGGAAGTTAGAACTGGGAAGTCCAACTGTACAAAGAGGCCAGTCACAAGTGGAGTCCCTCAGAGATCTGTACTGGGGCCGCTCCTTTGTGGCATTTACTTCTCTGAAGTCAAGCCCGATGTCACTGGCCTCTAGCTGACTAAATTTTTAGATGATTGCAAATTAGGAGCTGTCATTGGACTGCCCACCGACACAGATGTTCTCCAGGAAGGGCTAACACAGGCAAACAACTCGTGTCAGAGCCATGGACTAAAAGTAAATGCTAAGAAATGCATAATAATATCTTTCGAGAAGTCAGCCATCCCTGTAAATTATCATTTTGACAACACACCCCTAAGAGTTGACCCAGTAGTCAGGGACTTGGAGACACACATAGACAGTAATCTAGCCTTTAACCATCACATATCTACAGCAGTGAGGAAATCATTCTATGTTGCGCATCTTACAAACAAAGGTATGGCATCTAGGGCAAGGAAGTCATTGTTCCACCATATTTGGCATTCATCAGATCTGTCACTGAGTACAATGCCCCCTTTGGTATGTACCTAACCAGGCAAATCCAGCAATTGGAACTTAAACAGAGGCTCCTCACTAATAGAATACAGGGTGTAAGTAACATGTCTTATGCAGACCACCTCAAGGCCCTATGCCTGTATTCTGTCTCATACAGGCTACTGAGGGGAGATCTACGCCTGGCATACAAGACATTGTCAGACCCCAACGTGATGGACATCCTGCATATCTGCTAAACAAACAGCATCAGAATTACCCATTCTAAAGACTTAAACCTTGCCTGTGACATAAGTAGGACCTGCTGTTGAGACAGGCATGTATCCCAGTGACTATCCCTTCTCTGGAATAGGCTCTCCATCCTTGTAAAGCTGAGTTCCTCTGTAAACCAATTCAAGTTTAAGTTGGATGGGGAACAGGAAATTCATCCATGGTTTAGCAACTGTGTTTGTAGTGGACATGGGCAGCCTGTAAATGGTTCATCTCCCAGGTCCCTGCTTGTAAACGTTTTACAACCCAAGCCCCTGCTTACACTTATCAAGGGTACCAGAACTTGTCAGAAATTTGGGATGCATGGCTAGGCTTAAAAAGGCCTTGTGGTTGCTAGCCTAGTAAACTCCTGTGAACTTATGAACCTATATCTTAGTCTGTTGATACGGACAGAAGAAGACAACATGAATCTAGTGTTATGTTAAGTACTTAACTTTCTTTAATGCTTTTTTGTTTCCTTCTGCATGCTGCTTTCCCATTTCCTTCTGCATGCTGCTTTCCCATTTCCTACTTTCCTATTTATCTCATTTCCCCATTTATATAAGGAGCAGGTTTGCCACTTTGTGCACACCCACATTGATGTGCCCTTCTTGTGTCAGTTGGGTTCATCATGTTGCTCTGCGGTGCTGAATCGCACATATGAGCACTCATTATTTGGCCTCACTTCCCTGCCTTCCCTCTGACATCCTTCATGTCAGTCACTCATCCCACTGTAGCACTGCACCTGCCATAGGGCAGTGTGACACTGTTTATCCTATTATTGCACCCCCTTTCTTTACTTATGCATTTCTTTGCTTGGAATGACAATGCTGTTCGGTGCCTGAAACATTTCTGATTAGCTATACAAGCTCTTCTTGCACCTTTCTACTAAAAATTAGCACTGCTGATCTACTTATCTGTAAGTCATGATCAGCATCTTGTGTTTTATGTACAATAATTTTTCTTCTCCATTTATAGCAGTATTTACCTTTCAAAGAACAGAATTTTCATATAGCAGCACCCCAAAATCTATCTAATATATTGGTGAAACATCAATAACAGTTTGAGGGCAGAACTGTAGTAGGGGTGGGGCAAAAGGGACAGCTGCCCCTGTGGCAAACATTTAAGGAGCATGATTAGTACTTTACTGTAAGTTGAAACTGGCTCCTGATCTGTCCCTGCAGTAGCTCTTGACTGAAGCTGTAAAATAATTTAAGCAACCATAACTGCTAGTGATGAAAGGACATTCAGTGTGCTTTATGACCTGTTGCAAGGAGTTCCTTTCTACAGTTTTGCAACCAAAACTGTAGCAAGACGCATTGCAACACTGTAGCAAGGAATTCTTTAAAACAGATCATTCTAAGAAAGTTTTTTTTTTTTTTTTGCCAGGAATGGATGACAAGTAGGAAATTCCCCAGGGTGTCTGATACCCACATTTTTTATGGGTTTTAGTAAGAGTGAGGGATACTAGGAATAATTCTTTGAAATCCCAGTTACTTGACATTGCTGTGATTTTTATGATTAAAGGCCATTATTTCTAAAATGTAGAATAATATACTGTACTGAATTACTCAAAAAGTTTACCTTCACTTTGCTAAATAACAAGGAAACCCAGCATATTTTGAAGTACAAAACCCTTTTCCCTAAAGGGTTAAGTGCTGGAAATGTTTCTTATGAATTAAATCATTTTTTTCTTTGTTTCTGTTTGTCTTTGTTCAGTGGCACTTTTTTCTCATTTTCACATTATTGGACAATTTATCGATTATTTAAATTGAATTAATATTGTAAAAAGGTGGTGTGGTGCTGCTGTTTCAGAATGCTGCTACATGAATGCTATGGTACTAAAACAAGGTATATAAATAAAATTAATACAGAGCACTAATGAGTGGTTTAATTTTCCTGATTACAAATACATTTTTAGATGTGCAGGACTTCACAGATGTGGCATATATTATACAGTGTTTGTGAAGTGATGAGGCCAGCCTCCTTGGAGAGCCCTGTGTATGTTTCAGAGAAGGAGTGAATTAAACCCGAAAATATTGTGGACTTGGAACGTAAATATTTAACAGTAATTTATGTGGAATTAGGGTAAATGCAGATGTGTAATTGTCAAAGGGTATGTGTCCTTGATTTGAAATCAGTAGTAAAAGAAATCTGATGTTGTCCAACTCATTCCATTAACATGGGGGAGACTCTGTTCCGACCCTCGGAACCGGCCAGCTTCTTTTCACAGCTCAGGAATCCAAACTTGAGCTCCTCCTACCTACCAACAATGCCCCACTCCCCCCACGCTACCTCAAATCTCATTTGCCTCACTTGGTGTTCAGCATCGAGTTCCTCTTGAGCTTCTCCAGAGTAGTAAAGCAATAAATCTGATGTTGTCCAACTCATTCCATTAACATGGGGGAGATTCTGTTCCAACCCTCAGAACCTGCCGGCCGCCTTCTCAAAGCTCGCAAATCCAAACATGAGCTCCTCCTACCTACCCACAATGCTCCACTCCCCCCATGCTACCTCAGATCTCGTTTGCCGCACTTGGTGTTCAGCAGCGAGTTCCTCTTGAACTTCTCCAGAGTAGTAAAACAATAAATCTGATGTTGTCCAACTCATTCCATTAACATAGGGGGGACTAGATTCCGACCCTCGGAACCGTCCAACCGTCTTCTCACAGCTAGAGAATCCAAACTTGAGCTCCTCCTACCTTTCTCTTTCCATTTCTTCTCTTTCTCAACCTTTCTTTCTTCTTTTAGCTTTATTTTTTCTATCCCTATGGCTGATCAGAAGTCTTTGAGGTTCAAAAAATGCACTTCCTGTGGGAGGACGATTCCTTTATCTGATGCCCACGGGGAGTGCAGCTATTGTTTGAAGCCACTCCATTTGGAAGCCCATTGCGATATTTGCAGTGCTTTTCACCTCCGGGGTGTGGCTTATAGGAGAAACAAGCTCATTTTAAAGGGCTTGCTTCCTCCTTCTGCCACCTCAGGGGCTCCTTTGTCGTCGGAGGCTTAACCCCCTCCTAAGAAGCTCAAAGATGTCTAGGAGTTCAGGAGACCATCACCCATGCAGTCCTCCTCGGAAGAAAGCAAAGTCCTTGGAACTGACCTGATCATCTCTGAGCTCTCTTACCTCCTCCTCTCCTCTGCCCCATTCCTCCTCCGAGGCTATGGGACCGAGTGGTTCTCACCTGGCATCGACTTCAGCTGTGTCAGAGCCAGGGACTTCCTGCCGGTCCCTCCTGTGAGGTCTCGGATCCGTTTCCCATGGAGATCTCCCCACCCTCCTTCCTTGGCTTCGTCTAGGTCTTCCTGAAGCCTGTCCTCCAGGGATGTGGGTAAGCTCATGAGGCAGTTCAAGACTCATATCCAGATGAGGCAGTTCAAGACTCATATCCAGATGAGGCTTGTGTCCGCCCCATCTGCATCTGGATCCAAGAGGCTCTCCCCATTTCAGCCTGTAGCTCCTTCTCCGATTTGCCATTCATTTTCTGAGTCATTGTTTCCACTGGGTCCCGTTGCCGGGGTGTTGGAACCTATAGAAATTTCTTCTTCACCTGTGGCATTTTCCCCGACCTGCTCAGCTCCAGTTGCTTAAGTTCCGAGTGTCTCTCAGAGCCGTACTGTCAAGGGCAGTTCCTTGGGGTTGACTTCGACTCCATAAGCCTCAGAGCTCTCTCTTCCCCTTGGGGCCTTGGCCTTTGACAGCTTGACTCTGACTCTCTCCTCGAGGTGAGACAATTCCAAGTCATTTGGAATCCTTTCATGTTCGAGGTTGTGGAGAGGGTTCTTCCTGTTCCTAAGAGACCCTCGACGCCTACCACAACAGAACCTCTACACTCCCACTCCCACTCTGGAACTGTGCCAGAGACCTCTGAGCTACCACTTGGATAGCCGGTCCCAGAAAGCCTCCACACTGTTCTCTGAATGGATCCCCAAGCCTCTTCCAACACCTCACTGGAGCGCCCTCCCAAGGAGGACCCTCGGATGAGACTGTGCAGAAGGAGGCACATGGATTCCCCTATGGAATCCCTTATCATGGATACCAACTTCGAGGAAGATAAAAAGGGTCTCCCAAGTCTCCAGTTGAAGAGGTCTCCTTTGGAGACATCCTTAAAATCCTTCACCAGAAGGGTGGATGGTCCTCTCAAACTCCTTCTCCGGAGGAGTCGGTTTTGTTGGAAGATTTCAGGGCCAGCCAATCTACCACCAGATTGTCCCCCTGGCCGACCTTCTGATTCAGCTGGTGTTATTGAGGGCTTCGTAGGAACTGGATACAGGAGAACCCATCCCCGAGTCTGCTGATAAAAGTTTGAGTGCCCCAGCTGACAAACAGTTTTGGTCTAAAGGAATCCTGGTAGATGCCTTGGTTGTGGCGGCAGCCACCAAGAAGGAGCTCACTCAGGAGAACTCTTCTACCAACTTCGCAAATAGAGAATCCCGGGGTCTGGACAGATTTGTTAAGAGGGTCTATGCCTCACCCACCTTTGCTATTTAGGCGTTGAACTATCTTTCTCACTTTACCCAGCTGCAAAGGGACTTAAAGAACTTTCTAGCTCAGTCCCTGGGTCTTTAGCTTCCAGGGAGTGGGAGTCACTTTCTTCTAGGTTGGCCACCCTACATTCCCTAGCTAATGTGTCCATGAGGCTTATCTCTCATGCTGAGGAGGGTACCTCGAGGGCGGCCGGTTCAGGCATTGCCATTAGGCATCATGCCTGGATGAGGCTGTGCGATTTTGTGGAGCCTTTTAAACAGTCCTTCTTTAATGCCCCTTTTGATGGCTCCACCTTGTTTGGGGCCATGGTACATGACACCTTGGCTAAGAGTGAGAAAGATGGCAAGACTCTGTCTGTCATCGGGATCTGTTTTTCTACTCCACAGTGGACCTTTTCTAGGAACCAGGTTGGTTTCGGAAGTTGCAGGGTCTTTTCAAGGACATTCAGGGATACTTTTCCCCCCAAGGCAGCTGGGGTTATAGTCAGAATGGTAGATACTGCCCACTTGGTCGAGGAGGTCCGCAAAAACAAGAATCGCAGGAACCTCCCCAAGACAAGCCTTTCCAGCTGTCCTGAGGGGTTGCCCGACTGCTGTCTTCTGGAAGCAGTTGGGTGACAATTTTCATTGCACCCAGAAGCCTGGGAGGCCATCACACATGACAAATGGGTGCTAAGGATCATATCCAGGGCATACTCCATTCCCTTTTCTGACATTCCCAAACAAAAATTTTGCCTCCTCGATGTCCCACCCAGTGAGAGGGAGGATGCTGCCAAGGAAATAAGAAAGTTACTACAAAAAAGAGTCATCCAAGAGGTTCCCCCCTGATCAAGTCGGATTGGGTATCTACTCCAGATTGTTTTTAGTACCCAAAAAGACAGAGGATCTGCAGCCAATATTGGGTCTCACATACCCGAACAAGTCAGCGAAACACACCAAGTTCAGGATGGCCATGATTCAGTCCATCTTACCCCTCCTAAAGATGGCTGATTGGATGTGCTCTGTAGACCTCAAGAATGCGTACTACCATATCAAGATGGACAGACAATCCAGGTCCTTTCTACATTTTAGGCTGGGAACGAGTCACTACCAGTTTCGAGCACTTCAATTTGGTTTCACCACTGCCCTCAGGGTGTTCACCACAAGTCTAGCAGTAGCTGTGGCTCATCTCCGACTGCAAGGGCATCAGATATTCCCATATCTGGATGACTGGCTCCTGACTGCTCCAACCAGGCATCTTCTCCTTCAGGCCCAGGATTTCTTTTCTCAGTGTAGCTTCCGACCTGAGCATTACTATAAATTGGAAAAAGTCTCACCTGGATCTGGTTCAGAACATAAACTTTATAGGGGCATGTCTAGACACAACAGTGGCTCAAGCTTATCTTACACTGAACAGGGTACTAAGTCTGAGTTCACACATCAACCAGATCTTATCTGCTCCAACACGCCCAGCCTGTCTGATTCTGCAGGCTTTGGGCTCCATGGATGCAACCATAACCCTTCTCCCAATGGCATGTTTTCATATGCTTGTTCTGTAGTGGACCCTAGCAGTACAGTGGTCCTTTCTCAGAAATCCCTTGAATCTTCCCATAAAGCTATCTCATGTTTGCAGGGATTCTCTCCTTTGGTGGATCCATTTACCGGAGGTGACTCTACAGTGACAGTTTGTTCTCCTTAGCCACCATGTTGACCACGAACGCCTCTCAGTTTGGGTATAGGGCACTGTCTGTGTCAGATGGTCCAAGGCACGTGGACGCCCAAGAGACCAAGTTGCATATCAGTGTCCTCAAGATGAGAGTGGTTCTTCTGGTATTGCAAGAACTAGACAGCTTTCTTCCTCAGGGGACTATTGCAATCCAGACAGACATGTCAGTGATTTGGTATCTCAACAAACAGGGAGGGACCAAGTCTTAGCCCTTCTGATAAGAAGCGATGAGGATTTGGCAGTCAGTGATTTCTTACAACTCCTTTGTGGTGGCAATGCATATTCCAACTTTCTTGCCAACAGACTCAGCAGAGTTCTGCTGATGCCTCACAAGTGGTCTCTGAGTCAATCTGTGGCAGAGCCAATCTTCCAGAAATGGGGTTATCCTTGCTGCATCCTATTTGCGTCCCCCCTCATCAACAAATCCAGCAAGTTTTTTGCCTTGATACATCGTCAGGGACAGTCCCGCATCGACACTGTGGTTCATGCTTGGCCCACCGGTCTACTATACGCCTTTCCCCCTCTTCCCTCGATTCCCAAGTTCCTTCAGAAAACTTTCAGATTGCAAAGCAAAGTGATCCTCATTGCTCCCTTTTGGCCTCGACAAACCTACTTCACCTTTCTTTGGTCTTATTTGGTTTGCCCTCCGATGAGGTTAGATCCGAAACCGGATGTATTGTCTCACTCATGGGGGCATCCACATCCCAACATTCAGGCCCTGAAATTAACCATTTGGTTTCTCCACTTCCAGTGATGGCTAGATCTCCCAGGCTGTCTTCTCCAGTCTGACATATTTTGAATTCATGACAGAGTTTCCACTCAAAAGATTTACAAAGTGGAAAAGGTTTTTCTATTTGGGTGGAGCAGAATCAGATAAATCCTTTTACAGCACCAGTTTCAGTTGTCCTAGACTTTGTAGCTTTTCTTTTCAAGGAAGGTGCTAGTTACTCTACAGTCAAAGTACAGCTTGCTGCCATTTCCATCTTCAACTTTGGCATTCATTCAGCATCTTTGATTTCTTCTAAGTTATATAAGGCTTTCCTTAGGGGCACTTTTTTGCTACGACCTCCAGTCAAGGATCCTACGCCCCATTGGGATCTTACTATGATTTTGCAAGCTTTGGTCCATCCTCCTTTTGAGCCTTTGACTACCATAGATCTTAAATTCCTTTCCTGGAAAAACCCTTTTCCTAGTAACTATTACCTCAGCCAGGAGAGTATCTGAGTTGCAGCCACCTTCTGCTAGGTTTCCATAGTTGTTTTTTTCATAAAGACAGAGTTACATTATGTAGAAATCCTTCTTTTCTACTCAGGGTGGCTAAAGAGACCAACATTAACCAGTCCATTGATCTTCCAGTCTTCTTCCCCAAGTATCAGAACAAAGGAGAATACACCTTACACATGCTTGATGTACATAGACAACTTCATTTTTACATCCATAGAACTAAATCCTTCAGGAAGTGTGATCAGTTATTTCTCTATTTTTTGAATGCCAAGAAAATTAAGGCCGTGACCAAAGCTTCTTTAGCCAGGTGGTTGAAAGATTGCATTACGTTTATCTATTTTTCCAAAGGCATTCCTTTACCAGATCCAGTAAGGGTGTATTCTGCTAGGTCCATGGCCATATCTCAAGCTTTTTGGTCCAGAGTTTATATTGAGGATATTTGGGTTGCTTCTTCTTGGTCAGACCCTCATACCTTTGTCAACCATTACAAATTGGATTTGGTGTCCAGGACTAGAAGTGCATTTGGGTCTGCTGTACTCTGGAATGTCCTTCCTTAATAGCCACCCTGGATTACGGTAGCTGGGACTCTGTCCCTCAGGTTAATGGAAGGAGTTGGACAACATCAGACAAAGAAGTTATGATGTTCTTCGTGTTTCACTGTTGCAGTCATCACATTTTGGGTTATCTGCTTGCAGTAGCCCTCAGTCGGCCTGATTAACAATGTCTTGGGTCCTGCATTGGTTGCTGTCCCTTCTGTGACATCAGGTCGTCAGGGGTATAAAGCATGCAGTCGACACCATTACCCCAGTCTTTCTTGCCATGTGGTGCCCGAAGCAGAAGCAGTTCACAAGTGCCGGTCAGCCGACTCCTGAAATTTTCATTTTCGAGTTTCAGAACCGAAGTCTTCAACTAAAAGCTAAGTACTCCGTTGGGGAAACTTTTTCTTTCTCTAAACCGATGTCAGTAAAAGTAAATAATTGCATTACTTGTGGAAAGCAAATACCTCATAAAGATTTTCATTCGTACTGTATTCCTTGCCTAGGTCCTGACCACAATGTACCTCACTGTAGGTTTTTTGCCTTATTTAAACGACTAACTATCCGTCGTCAGTATATTTACGCTTTTATATTTTGGTGCTCGGTTCAATTATCTCAATATGTCTTCGGTAAGCCATCTGACTACCAACATTCTGAAAAAACACAAAGATAGAGACAGAGAAAGGCCGCCGAGTTCCAAAGCTGCCGACGACACTTCTCCTAAGCCAGTCGCCAGTTCGCTGGTACTCAGTGAGGCACTTTCACAGCCCCTGATACCCACTACTTCAGAATTGCAGGCCTCTACTGAGACCCATTCGGAGTCCAGTATGACGCCAGATGCTTCAACTGTGGAGCCTGCAGATGTCTCTACCTTGGATGGGTCCGGAGCCGCTGTGCAGGCACCGGCTTCTGAGGGTGTATTCAGGCCTACTAAATTGCATATTAAACCAAAGCCATCTTCTTCTTCAAGGCCTAAAACTCGAACCATGCCTAGAAAACTGACGCCCAGACTGCATGATCAGGCCTCTATGCCTAAAAAACAAATGATAAGAATGGCTGAAGACCTTATGACTTTAATCAGGGGAAGCCAACCTTCCCCCTCTAAGTGACCTAGGACTGAGTTTGCTTATGATACTTCTGACCAGGATTCTGAATTTTCTGTTTCTTTTGATGACCAGGATTTACTCTTATCTGCCTATGAGGATTCTGATGCTGAGGACTCCATTCCCTCTGCATCCCCCCAGAGGATTTTTCTTTTTGTGAAACCTTGCATACTCTCAGGGAGCATTTTCATTGGGAAAGTCAGGATTTCTGTGATTCAAAAAAGAGGCTTAGGGATTTCTTACTCCTGCCCCAGCACAGGCCTTTAGCCATACCTCCTGTACTAGTCATTGTTGATGATGGCTTTTCGGTATCTAGCTTGGCCCCTGACTCTTTACCTCCTGCTCCCAGAAAACCTGATAGATATTACAGGGTCCCTGACTCTCATAAGTTCCTTTTTAAAAATCCTACTGCAGATCCTGAGACCATTTCACAGGGACCCAAGGGCATTAAAGGTACTACTGCCAAAACTCCTGCCCCCTCTGATAGAGACTCCAGGGTGCTGGATAGATGGGGTAAGAAGGTATACACTTCTGCAACGTTGGCCATTAGGGCCCTAAACTGCCAGTTTCATATGTTAAAGTATCAGCAGCATATTATTGGATTACTTAAACAGAAAATGATGTTGATTCCTGACTGTGCTGAAAATAAGGATTTACAGGATTTACTGCATTCAGTTGGACAAGTTGGAAAACATACTTTGTAATGTGGTTTTGATTCACTAGAGGCATCTTGCAGGGCTGCTGTAACTGGGTCTGTACTTAGAAAGCATGCTTGGCTTAAGGAGCAATCCTTGCCAGATCATGTTAAAGCGAAATTACTGGATGCTCCCTTAAACCAGGACTGCCTGCTTGGCAGCAAGGCAGAAGTTCTCAAAAAGATGGAGGGAAAGCAAAATCTATCAAACTGTTAATGAGTTTTACAAGTACAACCTCCAAGGTTTAGTAGGCATTGGCCTTCCAAGAATTGGTTCTTTCCTGCCTCTTCCAGACCTTCTCAGTCCAAACCCAGATCCAGCAGAGCTCCCAGGCTTCAGTCCCAGGGTACGCTCAGGACTAAGCAGTGGGGGGGCCTTTACTTCCAAAGCTGGGGGTAGTAGAACCCCCCCCCCATGGTAAACTGTCTCAATGACTTCTTTTTAAAACTGCCAAGCACTTCTCAACTGACTGCCCCTTTGGGGGGAAAGTTTGCTCTTCATGCAAACAACTGGGAACTCATTACCCAGGACAAATGGGTTTTAAATATAGTGTCCCAGGGATACAGATTTCACTTCCACACATTACCAACACCAAGCGTGTGACCAGATCTACCCCCAAATCTGTGGGCAGAGGCCCAAAAATAAGTACTTTCTCTCTTAAGCATGGGGGCTATTCAATTGGTACCAGAAGAGGAAAAGGGACAAGGTTTCTACTCGAGGCTTTTCCTGGTACCCAGAAAAGAAAATTCATAGCATCCTATCCTGGACCTGTCTACTCTAAACACCTTCTTGGTGATTCCAAAATTTAAGATGCTGACTTTTCACCAGTTGCTCCCTATACTAGGCAAAGATGCCTGGTTGGCATCACTAGATTTAAAGGAAGCATACCTGCACATCCCAATCAGGGAATCTTGCAGAAGATACCTATGCTTCAAAGCATGCTACATGCACTATCAGTTCTCGGCACTGCCCTTTGGCTTATCTACTGCACCCAGGATATTCACAAAGTGCCTAGCTCCAGTCATTGCATTTTGCAGGCAAAGAAATATTCAAATATACCCATACCTGGACGATTGTCTAATTCAGGCAGAAAGCCAGGACATACTTTTGAATCATCTGGCATTTGTACAAAGGGTGCTAACTTGTCTGGGGTACACCATAAACGAAAAGAAATCACACCTGGTACCCTTTCAACAAATTATATTCCTGGGAGCAAGCTTGAATACAACTTCCCAGATGGCTTTCCTTACGCCAGAGAAACAAATTAATTTGACACCCTACTTCAAACAAGTGGCCACAAAAACCCTGCTATCTGCAAGGCACATTCTACAAGCCTTGGGGTTCATGGCCTCCTGCATTCTTCTAATTCCATATGCAAGACTGCATATGAGGAAACTACAGTGGTATCTAAAAAGCCTATGGTGTCAACATTCTCAGGATCTAGAAACAATGATTCCTATCATACCTTGCCTACGCCTAGAGTTCCTTTAGTGGGCAGAGGCCTGCCACCAAACAAGGGATTACCATTCACACTACCCCCTGCCGCCCAAATCCTAATAACAGACGCATCAGACTATGCATGGGGGGCTCACCTGGCAGAGAAGTGCATTCAGGGCAAATGGAACCCAAGTCAAATGCACCTGCATTTCAGTCAAAAAGAAATGTTAGCTGTACAGAATGTTCTGACAGCCTTCAAGGACCACATTTTCCCAGACAATTAAAGGTAAAGACAGACAACACCACTGTTATGTGGTACATAAACAAGCAGGGGGGGTACACATTCTTACCCCCTCTGCAGACTAGCCATGGCATTGTGGAACAAAGCCCTGAGTTACCAAGTGCATCTACAAGCTCATTTCCTGACAAGAAAACTAAATACACTGGCAGATGAACTAAGCAGAAACCTCATGGACCCTCACGAGTGGAAACTGGAACCAAGGATTTTCAACATGTTGACAAGCAAATGGGGGAGCCCAGATAAAGACCTGTTTGCCTCCCCCCAGAACTATCAATTGGACAAATTTTGCACAAGGACTCCCCACAAATAAGCTTGGAAAGTGGATGCTCTGTCCTTCAGCTGGAAAAATCTATCAGTTTATGCCTTTCCTCCTCTGCCTCTGCTTTCCAAAGTACTACTAAAGATCAAACTAGACAAACCTCCTTCATGCCCAAGGTGATGCCCAAGGTGATATCCAGTGTGGCCCTTAATCAGTCCATTCATTTGCCAACCTTCTTTCCTAATTCACAGAACAAAGGGGAATGGATACTGCACTCACTGGATGTGCACAGGCAACTTAGATTCTACTTGGACAGGACTAAATCTCAAAGGAAATCTGAACAACTGCTGGTGGAATTTGCTGCAGGGGCAGAGGGGAAGGCTATTTCAAAGCAAACCATTTCCAAATGGATAGGCCATTGCATTTATTTCTGCTACAAGCACTATGGAAAACCTACCCCACAGGGGATCAGACCCCACTCAACCAGGGCTGCATCTACCTCTACAGCCTTTCTCAGAGGAGTCCCTACCAGGGACATCCAAGAAGCTGCTACCTGGAGTAATGTACATACTTTCACCAAGCATTACCATCTGCCAATTTTCTCTAAATCCAGTGCTGGCTTTGCCACTGCAGTCTTGCAGGGCCTTATAGCTGGTCCTAATGCTATCTAAATTCCTCCTCCCATCCTTAGCTTTGGGAATCTACCCAAATATGATGTCTGCAACAGTGAAACACGAAGGACATAGTACAGTTGTGTACACTTACCATAAATGTAGATGTTCGAGTGTATTCACTGTTGTAGTCCTGGTTTCCCTCCCTCCAGCACCCTTACCTTTTTTGGCTATACCTCTGCTTTCCTTTACTGTCCTCAAAAGCTTTTTGGTGTATTTGCTTTTTTGTTGGAGGTATAACCTTGCATATTTATAGATTTTATGGCTTCCCATTAGGGGGGCACCTGGCATCTGGTGAAGTAAAACTGGTGTAATGGCATCGACTGCATGCTTTATACCCATGATGACCTGACGTCATGGAAAAAGGGACAGCAACCGACGCAGGACCCAAGACTTTGTTAATCAGGCCAACTGTGGGCTACTGCAAGCAGATAACCCAAATGTGATGACTGCAACAGTGAATACACTCTAACATCTACATTTATGGTAAGTGTACACAACTGTACTTTCTTGCAGTAATGTTCCATCTGTGTTATCCAACTTCATTCCATTAACCTTCCCATCCCCCTTCCCCTTATCCAGTTATTCGGGAAGGCTAGTAGAAGTATTTTCTAGGAATTCTCTTCTTTGGCTGAGTTCCTGATGTGCTTTCCTCTTGTTGGGAGATGCATATATATATATATATATATATATATATATATATATATATATATATATAATATATATATATTTATATATGTATTTATATAGTTAATCTTGGGCGGCCACAGTGGTGCAGTGGTTAGCGTTGTCACCTCACAGTAAGAGGTTCTCCAGTTTGATCCTCGGCTGGGGTGCCTTCTGTGTGGAGTCTGCATGTCCTCCCTGTGGTTGCGTGGGTTTCCTCCGGGTGCTCCGGTTTCCTCCCACATCCCAAAGACATGCTGTAGGTGAATTGGACACTCTAAATTGGCCCTAGATGTGAGTGCGTGCATGTGTGTGCCTTCTGTGGAAGGTTGGGCGCCGGGCTGACAACTCGACACTGTAAAACTCTACTGCCAATCTTGAGCGGACAGTTGATCCGCTGTGGCGACCCCTAACCGGGAAAAGCCGAAAGAAGAAGAAGATTTATATAGTTAATCTTCTTCTTTCTATTGTGGTTAGCAACACCTGGTTGCTGGTTCCCAGACTTGATCTGAGGTAGCGTGGGGGGAGCGGGGCATTGTGAGTAGGTAGGAGGAGCTCAAGTTTGGATTCTTGAGCTGTGAGAAGGCGGCTGGTCGGTTCCAAGGGTCAGAACTGAGTCCCCCCCCCCCCCCCCCCCCAAATACACACACTCAGGTTAATGGAATGAAGTTGGACAACACAGATGGAATGTTATAGTAAGAACATAATTTCTTTTTTCTTATTTAAAGTGCATTGATGTCTTTGTCTTGTGCATTGGAGATTTCATTTTGCTTCTGTACTGCACATCATCTGCTTTTTTATTCTGTGTTGCTGCCCTTACTGTAAAGCAGATTACATCCCTAACAACCTATAAAAACAGTCTGGATGACTGGATGGGTAATGACAATTTTTCACATTGAATATGTTAGAGAAATCTACTTAATGTGGGACATTGTGAGTCTCCCATGAGTACTGGGTGATGTGGCTGAGTTTCCCAATGGTCTCCTTCTCTGTAAGAGTAGTAGAAACCTATGAACTTAATGAAAGCACTTTTCAGATGTCCAGGGGAGATGGAAGTACTTTTTGATATGTGGGAGGCCGACTGTGGCGGAGTCTGACAACCTGTGTACTGATCTAACACTACAGTATTCAGAGTCAGTCAGGGTGTATCATCAAAAGGGGCTGTGGGATGTGGTTGACGTGGTGTTAAACAGTAGGTTATTGAGTAGCAGGCTGGTAAAATGAGTGGAATGCTGGCCAAGGAGTAAAACAGTAATACTAGGTATGTTATACAGCAGCTGGCTAATGCCTTGCTAAATGTCTCTGATTGTGAAGGGTTCAGAAGGGGGGGGGTAGAGGGATGGTGGATAAGTATATATGAATGAGGAGGTGCATTGAATAAGCAGGTATGAGAAAATGTTGTTTAAAATTTCAGACTGCGTTTTTGTGGTTCTGTGAAAACAAAATATATGTTAGCAAAGAAACAAAGACACCTGCTATATAGGGTTGGCATAACTGTTAACGTGTTTACCGTCCAGACTCAATGTACTGGGTTTGATTAGCACCTTTAGGAAGCATGTCTAGGCTTGAAAAGCCCTTTGGGTTATTAGCCTAGTACTTGCGTATAAACCTTAATGAAAAAGAATAAAAAAAAAGAAATTGAAGCAGTTTGAGTTGCTTCCCAGCACAGAATCAGTTTTTAAGCAGTTTTTCTTGATACTTTTTTTTTGTATTTGAATTCTAATTTAAACAAATCATTTTTATTTTTTAACAATGCCATTGTCAGCACTTTTTTTCATTACAATGCCTTTTTGCCAGCAGCACCTGAAACGTTATTTTTGTGCACAGTTGACTTTTAAGAGTTGTGCCATAACAGTGCTAGTGGAATGAACTCCGGACTTCACCATGTGCCTTGACACACCAGCAATAGTTAGCTTGCCTTTGATGTTGAACTGACTTCCTGATTTTAAACGTAGTGAGAAGTTTAATAAATGATGTTATGTGGTCCTATCTCGCCTACATTTATTACTGATGGGTTCGGAGCGGAGTATTTTCTAGCACGAAGTCTCTAATTGGCTGGGCTAACCGATATCCCAGGATGCACCTCGCCCCAACCCCCAGATCTCATTTGCCGCTCGTTGAGTTAGGACGTGGTCTCGAGCTTGGCTGTGGCTAAGTACACTTTTACTAAACTTTCTAAAGTTTTGTACTTCTCTTTTATACAAAAAAGCTATTCTCATAGCTATATTGTGTTTTGTGTGTGTTTGAGCCTGTTCGGTTAGTTTTTTGGAGAGTTTGTGTGGTTTCCCTTGTGTTTGGCGGGCTAGGCTCATTTAATTTAGAGGGACCTAGTCCTCTCCTTCGCATTCGTTCTATAGTGTGTTTTCTTGTTGGTTCCTTTCCTAGGGAACGTTTAAATTAGAGTTCCTGTGTCCAGTAGTGTTTCCCACCTTCCTCCTGTTGTTGTTGAGTGTTTGGATATTGTTGGACATGTCGAAAGAGCAGAAGGAGCATAAACCCTCCAGGTTTAAAAAATGCTCTAAATGTGCTTATAAAATGTCTATTACAGATGGGCATGCCATCTGTGTTTATTGCCTTGGTGTGATTCATTTACAAGAATCATGCAGTGTCTGCCATTCCTTCAGCTCTAGGGTGCTGCAGGAAAGGAAAAATAAACTGATTTTGAAGGGCCTAGTCAAGCCCTCTTTTGAAGAGGATCTAGAGTCTGCTTCTTTTACTGGCAAGTCTAAATCTACCAGAACTAAGAAAAGATCTCCGGCTCCATCTAATTCTTTGGAGCCCCTGGAGAAGATTTTGAAAATAGTTACGACCTCCTCGGCTCCTTTGGCTTCGGAGCCGCAGGACAAGAGCTCTGTTTTGGATACTGCCTCCTCGGCTCCATTGTCCGGTACTGGAGTCGACCTCTGCTCCGATCATTTTGGAGACAATTCTGAGCCGGTCACCCAGTGTTAGACAGAAGTCCATAGGTAGGAGATCCTCATCTCCTTCAGTTTCCTCCACATCCTCGAGGTTGTCTGATTTGGACGTGGATAGGATGGTCCAGAGGCTCCTTCAGTTGCTGGTGTTAGCCAAATTGTTTTCGACTCCGGAGCCTACCCCCTTGTTGGTACCGATGATTCCTCCTCCGAACACCTCTGTGTCGGAGCCGGAGTGTTCGGTGCCGAGTGATGTCCTTGCGCCGGCTCCGATACCCCTGGTGGGTTTATGGGAGCCATCGTCGGCTCCAATCATTTCGGTTACATCATCTGGTTTCGGCACTCGGGTTTCCTCGGTCAGGCCCGAGGGGGATGCATCGGGACTTCTGTCAGCTCTGAGTCTCCCTCTCGGCGCTTCGGCTAGGGGGACCCCGACTCCGGTTGTGGTCTCGAAGACGGGTCAGTCCTCGGATTCGGGGGGGCCCGCCTTCGAGGCCATGAGGAGTGCACTGGTCAGGTCGTCAGTGACATCACTTGGATCAGTCACTCTGCCCCCATACACCCCGGCTAGAGCCTCTGACGCCACCCTATCTGTGGACAGTGGAGCTCAAAGGCCTGAGGACACCCCCATGAATGGTCCCCAACTTTCTGAGGGCCCCTCAGAGTCTGTGCCTGAGGAGCCTCCCAGGAAGAAGTTGTGCAAGAGGAAGCACATAGACTCCCAAGACGAGTCCATCACCTCGGATACTGACCTCGAAGATGCAGAGGGGTCCCCTAAGTCGTCCTCCGATGATGTCTCTTTCTCCGACATCCTGGAGATATTGAGGCAGAGAGGCGACTGGCCTCCCAAGCCCCCCTCTGAGGAGGAGTCGGTATTCCTCAAGGCCTTCGGAGCTTAAAATTCCACCTCCTGGGTGTCTCCACCCTTCAATGAACTCTTAGACCTGATTTGTCGAAGGGTGTGGGAGCACCCTGATTCCGTGGAACCGGTGCCCAGTCGTCCGAATAAGTTCCTGTCTGCTCCCCCAGGGAAAGAGTTCTTGACAAAAGGGGTCCCTGTGGATGCCATGGTGGTGGCATCAGCCACTCAGCAGGAAGTTGCAGAGGCTTCTTCTGCCGTCCATCCTCCTAACAAGGAGTCCAGGAGTATGGATCAGTATGGGAAGCGTACCCTGTCTTCAGCGATCTTTACACTGCGGTCACTGAATTACCTTTGTCACTTTACTCGGCCCCAGAGAGATCTCCTCAAAGAGTTGGGAGATACCTTGACGGGTAACATGCCTGAGGCGGTAGCGCAGGCTGTTAACACCCAGTTGTCTACCCTTGGTTCCATTGTCAACTCGTCCATGAGGCTCATATCTTATGCAGCCGAAGGGGCAAGTAGGGCAGCTAGTTCAGGTTTGGCTCTTAGGAGGCAAGCCTGGATGCTCCTATGTCACTTCGAGGAGGCCTTCAAGTCTTCCTTCACTGACGCCCCCTTCGATGGGTCCTCTCTTTTCGGACACAAAGTGAAAGACACTCTCACCAGATGTGAGCAGGAGGGTAAGACTTTATCTGCCGTAGGGGCCCGTTTTCTCTTCCCTCTAGGCCTTATCCCAAGGCTCCAAGAGGAGGGAAGATGCCGTTCAGGAAGTCACAAAAGTCTTTCCCTGCCACTCATGGTGAGCCCCCCTCCAGAGGCAGAGGAGGGGGGAATTATTCTGGAAGACGCCGTCCTAGGGGCAGAGGAGGCCCCCGCAATTTGGGAGACCGCAACTCCTTTCGCGGATCTTCCTATCAGCATCCCTGAGGGATCACCCGACTGTGCTATTCAGGAGCCAGTCGGGGGCCGTTTTTGGAGGCATCCTCAAGCCTGGGAGAGCATCACTTAGGATCGATGGGTGCTTCGAATAATTACCGGAGGTTACACCATTCCCTTTCCTTCACCCCTCCCCCAATCAAAAAAATCCCGGACGTTCCACCCAGTCAAAGGGATCAAGCAGCACTAGAGATATCAAAGCTGCTAAGAAAAGGAGTCATCCAACCGGTCCCCTCAGACCAGATCGGGTCAGGAACTTACTCAAGACTCTTTTTGGTGCCGAAAAAAACAGGGGACCTGAGACCCTTTCTGGATGTCAGCCAATTGAATCACTATGTCCTGAAGTCCAAATTCCGAATGGTCACTCTTCAATCCATCTTCCCATTGCTGGGAGAGGGAGTATGGATGTGCTCCATCGACCTCAAGGATGCCTATTACCATATCAAGATAAACAAGGCATCCAGGAATCATTTACGCTTCTGGCTGGGAGCCAGTCATTTCCAGTTTCGAGCCCTGCCCTTTGGTCTCACCATAGCCCCCAGGGTGTTTGCCAAGTGTTTGGTAGTGGTGACAGCTTACCTGAGATGTCTAGGATTCCAGGTGTTTCCTTACCTGGACGAGTGGCTCTTTACCGCCCCCACCAGGCATCTCCTCATTCAAGCCAGGGAGGCTACCATAACCCTTTGCCAAAGGCTAGGAATTACATTAAACTGGGAAAAATCTGCCTTGCTGCCCTCACAGTGTGTTGTATTTATAGGCGCAGAGCTAGATTCTGTTCAAATGAGGGCCTTTCTACCTCTAGAAAGGATAACAGTGTTGCAATCTCAGGTCCAAGCTTTGTTGCCCCACAAGAAGGTTCAAGCCAGGTTAGTTCTTCAGCTATTTGGATCCATGGCGGCGACCATCATGCTAGTGCCCTTAGCCAGGCTACACATGCGGATCCTCCAGTGGCTCCTTTCAGTCCAGTGGTCCTTTCAAAAATTCCCTCTCTCTCATCCAATTCTCCTCACGGAACAATGAGACAAGATCTCCGTTGGTGGCTATGTTCCTCCAACCTGGACAAGGGGAGGAATCTAGTTCCTTTGTCTCCTGCTGCTACAGTGACCACGGACGCTTCCCAGATAAGGTGGGGGGGGGGGCATTATCTGGGCAGAACGGTCCAAGGCACGTGGCAGGATCACGAGGTACACTTACACATCAATGTCCTAGAGATGAGAGCAGTGCTATTAGCGTTGCAAGCACTCCAGAGCTCTCTTCCCCGGGGAACGATTGCTATTCACTCAGACAGAATGTCAGTTGTGTGGTACCTGAACAAGCAAGGAGGAACCAAGTCTTACCCCCTTTGCAGAGAAGCCATGAGTGTGTGGAATTGGGCAGTGTCTTCCCTACGATTTCTAGTGGCAACGCACATTCCGGGAAAATCCAACGTGATAGCAGACAGGCTAAGCAGAGCTATTCTGATGCCCTACGAGTGGTCTCTGAACAACCGAGTTGCGACTCGGATATTCAGCAGGTGGGGTCAGCCTTGCTGCGATTTCTTTGCCAGTCCTCCCAATGCCAAATGCAGCAACTACTTCACCCTGATCCCCCCACAGGGGGAGTCACCCAGGGACGTACTAGTCCACGGTTGGCCTCCCGGTCTGCTCTTTGCCTTTCCTCCGTTTCCTCTGTTACCAAGAGTGATTCAGTAAGCCATTTACTTGGGAAGCAAGATGATTCTAATTGCTCCACACTGGCCCCACCAAGTCTGGTTCCCCTTCCTTCAGCGGTACACAGTGGACGGTCCTTGGACTTTGGATCCAGTGCCAGACCTATTGACTTACATGTCGGGACAGTTCCACCCCTCCCTACAGTCCCTCAGGTTGACAGCCTGGCTGCTCCACTTCCATCATTAGTTAGACTACATTCCCTTTCACCTGAGGTGCATATCCTATGGTCATCTCACAAGTCCTCCACCAGAAGAATTTACTCCAGCAAATGGAAGAGATTTTCCACCTGGGTTCAGGCCCAAGGCCTGGACCCTTTCACAGCCCCTATATCGGCGGTCTTAGACATTTTAGCTATGCTCTTCCGACAGGGCTCCGCTCCCTCGACCATTAAGGTGCAGCTGGCGGCCATTTCTAACTTCCATGTATCCTACGAGCCCACTCTTATGGGCCATAAACTTTGCAAGGCCTTTTTGAAAGGAGCCTGGTTACTTCGCCTTCCTGTGTCAGAACCCGTCATGCCATGGGATTTAAACCTGGTGTTGCAAGCCATCACTTCTCCGCCCTTTAAGTCGGCTGCCACTTGCGAACTAAAATTCTTATCCTGGAAGATGGCATTCTTGGTGGCCATCACTTCAGCTAGAAGAGTATCAGAACTTCAAGCGTTGTCCATTAAGCCCCCATATTTGATCTTCCGTATGGACAGGGTATCCTTGAGACTTAATCCATCCTTCCTCCCTAAGGTGTCTTCCACGTTTAACCTCCATCAATCCATTGAGTTACCTGTGTTTTTTCCAAACTTCTCCAACAAAGCAGAGTTCAAATTTTCATCAATTGGATGTGCATAGACAACTGAGATTCTATTTACGCAGGACGAAACATGTAAGAAAATCGGATCAATTGTTTGTGTCCTTCTCAGAGAATAGAACGGGTGGCCCTGTTTCCAAGTGCACAATTTCTAAGTGGATTAAGGATTGCATTTCCTTTATTTACTCATCAGCAGGCAGAAATTTACCATTCCCAGTTAAGGCTCATTCCACCAGGGCAGTCTCGACTTCAATAGCGTTTCATGCCAGGCTTTCCTTGGACGACATTTGTGCAGCGGCCACCTGGGCTTCTCATCATACCTTTATCTCTCATTACAAGCTGGACGTGGCATCTAGAGGCCGGGCTTCCTTTGATTCCATGGTTCTCAGGAGTATTTTCCTATGAGCCTCCCAGGTTAGAGGTGCAAAGGACGCTGTCCCATCAGTAATGAATGTAAGTGAGATAGGACCACATAACATCAGTTAGTTGTGTACTCACCATAACGATCGATGTATGTGGTCCATCTCGCTTACATTCTTACGTACCCTACCACCTGCCCCCTTTCTGAAGGATTTGGAGGAAAATTGCTCGGAGACCCTTCAAAATTGTTTTTTATTCATTTTTCCTGGTGGGTGATATTCCCCTTAGTGTGGAGTGATTGCGATGTATGCAAACAAGATCTGGGGGTTGGGGCGAGGTGCATCCTGGGATACCGGTTAGCCCAGCCAATTAGAGACTTCGTGCTAGAAAATAGTCCGCCGAGTCGGAGCCGATTCTCGGCTCTGAACCCATCAGTAATGAATGTAGGCGAGATGGGCCACATACATCGATCATTATGGTGAGTACATAACTAACTGTTCTTCGTGTTTCACTGTTGCAGTCATCACATTTGGGTTATCTGCCTGCAGGTAGCCCTCAGCCAGCCTGAATACCAGAATCTTGGGATTTCTGCATCGGATGCTGTCACTTCTTCCATGATGTTAGGTCGTCAGAGGTATAAAACATGCAGCCGATGCCATTACATCAGTCTTTCTTGCCATGCGGTGCCCGAAGCAGAAGCAGTTCGCAAGTGCCGGTTGGCTGACTCCTGAAATTTTCGATGTGAAGTTGTTCAGTCTCGCCATTTATTCTAACACATGGGTTCAGAGCCGAACCATCGGCTCTGAGTCGTCCGCTTTACTAGCTAAAGATCTCCAAGTAGCTTGAGGTCAGGTCCCTATCCCATGATGCTCTCTTTCCTACCACCGATCTAGTTTGCCACTGCAACAGATCAGAGGTCGTCTGGAGAGCTCGGGACACTTATTTATATTTATTTTCCTTTTTGGGCATATTTTTGCTGATACTTATTATTATATAAAAAAACTTAGATTTGGACTGCTTTTTTGGGCTGCTTAGCCTTAAAATTCTTTATTTAGAGTTTGACGAGTTTGTCATTTTCAGAGCAGTTGCTGTTAGGCCTTTGGCCTTTTCTTTAGTTATTCCCTATCCCTTTATATACTTAATAGTGTGACCTTATATACTTAATACTGTGTTTTACTGCTATTAGAGCATTAGTGTAGTGGATAGCGTAATTGATGTTCTTCGTGTTTCACTGTTGCGGTCATTACATTTGAGTTATCCGTCTGCAGGTAGCCCTCAGCCGGCCTGAATACTAGAGTCTTGGATTCCTGCGTCGGATGCTGTCTCTTCTTCCATGACGTCAGGTCGTCAGGTGTATAAAACATGCAGCCGATGCCATTACATCAGTCTTTCTTGCCGTGCAGTGCCCGAAGCAGAAGCAGTTCGCAAGTGCCGACTCCTGAAATTTTTGATGTTCTTCATTCCACATTGCTGCAGTCCTAACCATTGGGTAGTCCGCTGTCCAGTCGGCCCGAATACCAAAGTATATGGCTGACGTCGGTCAAGGCGCATTAGACTGACGTCAGGACGTCATGGTACTAATGCGCATGACCGACGCCATATCCTCAGTCTTTTTTGCCGCATGGTCCGATGCAGAAGCAGTTTTGCGAGTGCAGGTTGGCGTTCTGAAATACTTCCGAAGTCGGAGTTTCAGACCGAATCAAAGTTGGCTAAGTACCCCGTTGGGGAACATTTTGGTTTTTTCTTGCCTCAGTATTTAACCGGATGTCAGAAAAAGTGAATAACTGTATTTCTTGTGGGAAGCAGATACCTCATAGGGATTACCATACTCTGTGTATACCTTGTTTAGGGCCTGAGCACGACGTTGTTGCTTGCCGCTCTTGTGCTAGATTTAACAAACGCACTATTAAGAGAAGGTTAGACTGTGCCAGGTTAGTGTTTGGGAAGCGTTGTAATTACAAAATGCCGTTGGATGCTCCGGCCCGCTTAGCCCAAAAGCGCAAAGACAAAACGGCAAAGCCTAGGGTTGATGAACCGGCAGTCCCGGACGTCGGTTCTTTAGAAGGCTCAGTGGAGCCAGAGGTTTTGCCAGGAGTTTCTTTGGAGTCTCAGGCAGAGACTTTACTGTTACAGGATGTGCCCTCTCAGGAAGTAGGCCAGGCTGAGGGGGCTTCTCAGGTAACTGTTCTTTCCTCTCTTCCCAAGATAGTTAGAGCTTCTCCTACTGTTTCCAAAACTTCTTTGAGAGGTAGGCCAAGTTCAGCTTCAGTGGGGGCTTCTCCTAGCACTTCAGGTTCTGTGCCTAAGAAACATATGCTTAAAATGGCAGAAGATTTAATTACTATGATTAGAGGCTCTATGCCCCCTCCTGATAAGAGGCCTAGGGTGGAACCTGAGTTTGAAAGTTTGGAACAGCATTCAGAGGCTTGAGTCTTCTGCGGAAGACTTGCAGGAGTTCCTCCTTATTCTGATTCTGATGTGGATGATTCCACACCTACAGCTTCTCCTCCTGAGGATTTCTCATTTTCAGAGACTCTGCATTCCATGAGGGAACACTTCAAATGGGAAGGCCAAGATTATTCTGATTCCAGGAAAAGGCTTAGGGAATTCTTATTTTTACCCCAACATAGGCCCTTAGCTATACCTCCTGTGTTGAATGTGGTGGAAGATGTTTTTGCAGAGGCTTCCCTGAACCCTGACTCTTTGCCTCCTGCCCCTGTTAAACCTGATAGGTACTATAGGGTGCCCGAAGCTCATAAGTATTTGTTTAAGAGTCCTAGGGCGGACCCAGAAACTGTTTCTCAGGGGCCTAAAGGTGTTAAGGCCTCTGTGGTTAAAAATCCTGTTCCCACTGATAAAGAGGCAAGGGCTTTGGATAGGTGGGGAAAGAAAGTGTATACTTCTTCCACTCTAGCCATGAGAGCGTTGAATTGTCAGTTTCACATGTTAAAATATCAAAATTATCTCCTTTCACAATTGAAATCTAAGGTGGATGCTTTGGCAGAAGGTATAGAGTGTAAAGAGTTGCTGGATTTAGTTCATGTGTCGGAACAAGTGGGTAAGCATTCTTTGCAATGTGGTTTTGATGCTGTGCAGGCCTCCTCGAGGGTGGCTGCCACTCGTTCTGTTCTTCGCAGGCATGCCTGGTTGAGGGATCAGAATTTAGCAGAGCATGTTAAGACTAGGATTTTGGATGCTCCTTTACAGTCTGATGTGTTATTTGGTTCGCCTGTGGAAGCAGTTTTAAAGAAAATGGAGGACAAAGCTAAGTCTATGCAAACTGTTAAAGATTTTTTGCAGGTGCAGCCACCAAAGTTTAGTAGAAATTGGCCTACTAAGGGATGGACATATCCTGCTTTTGATTCCCAGTCTAGGGGTAGGTCTAGACGTGGTAGGGGCAGAGCTCAAGGTTCTTTTAGGCCTAGAACAGGGGGTTCACCTGCTCAGACTTCTGGTGAGGGCAGGGGTCAGTCCTTTCGTAAACAGACCCAATGACCTGCCTTTTCAGCTGCCAGTAGATTCTCGTCTGGTAGCTCCTTTGGGAGGAAGACTGTCTCTTTTCAAAGAAAATTGGGATTTAGTCACTCAAGACAGATGGGTGTTGGATATCATTCACCACGGTTACAGGTTTTATTTCCACACATTGCCCCCTTTCAAAGGCATGCCAGGCGTTCCTCCTCCACAAAGGGAAGAGGCTCACAAGCAAATTTCTCTGTTACTCCAAATAGGGGCCATTCAACCAGTCCCTATACCAGAAAGGGGCCTAGGATTTTATTCTCGCCTGTTCCTAGTACCAAAGAAGGGGAACACGTGGAGACCAATTTTGGATTTATCTATCCTCAACACTTATCTGGACATTCCCAATTTCAAGATGTTGACGTTACAACAGCTTTTACCTCTGCTGGGCAAAGATCATTGGATGGTAACTTTAGATCTCAAGGAAGCTTACCTTCATGTGCCTATAAGACTGTGTTGCAGGAAGTATCTGCGTTTTCGAGCTGGAAATTCTCATTATCAGTTCTCTGCATTGCCCTTTGGCTTATCTACTGCCCAGAGTATTCACAAAGGTTCTGGCTCAGTGATAGCTTACTTCAGGCTAAAAGGAATTCAAATCTATCCTTACTTGGACGACTGCCTGATTCTGGCTCAAGAAAAGGAAGACCTTCTACAGCATCTGGAATATGTCATAGCAGTGCTAAGATGCCTAGGGTATTCTGTGAGCGAAATAAAGTCCAGTCTAGTACCCTCTCAAGACATGTGCTTTCTGGGTGTGAGACTGAATACAGCAGCCCAGATGGCCTTTTAACCCCGGACAAACAAAAGAATCTTTCCAGTTACTTCCATCAGCTATCTCTTCAGTCCGGGCTGACTGCAAGGACAGTCCTTCAAGCCTTAGGGTTCATGGCATCTTGTATTCTGGTGCTTCCCAATGCCAAACTGCATATGAGGAAGCTACAATGGTATCTCAAAAATGTATGGACACAGCACTGCCAGGATTTGGACACTGTCATTCAAATAATACCTTGCATTCAAAAGGAATTTTTGTGGTGGGCCCAGGAATGTCACCTAAACAAGGGACTCTCTGTGACCCGGCCAGAGGCGAGTCAGATTCTAACGACAGATGCCTCAGACATTGCTTGGGGAGCTCATCTAAATGGAAAGTGGATACAAGACAAGTGGCCTGCCAGACTACAGCATCTACATATCAACATGAAGGAGATGTTAGCAGTCCAATTTGCATTAATGGCTTTCAAGGAGTTACTTCTTCCAGGGCAGGTGTTGATTCTAACAGACAACACAACTGTCATGTGGTACATCAACAAACAAGGGGAACACATTCTTACCCATTGTGCAGGCAAGCAATGATTTTATGGGAGACTGCGCTCAGCTTGCAACTAACTCTTCAGGCAAGGTTTCTGCCGGGAGCACAGAACTCCTTAGCAGATGTGTTAAGCAGACAAATCATGGATCCCCACCAGTGGAAACTGGATCTTCATGTATTTCAAAGGTTGACAGTGTCCTGGGGAACTCCAGACATAGATCTGTTCGCTTCTCCACTAAACCACCAGCTGCCAAAGTTTTGCACAAAGAGGTTACATCACACAGCTTGGAAAGTGGATGCTCTTTCTTTCAGTTGGAAAAATCTTCATGTGTATGCGTTTCCACCTCTGCCTCTTCTTCCAAAGGTGCTTCTAAAGGTCAGACAAGACAAGCCAAGGATGATTTTAATAGCTCCAGATTGGCCTCGGCAGCACTGGTACCCATTACTGAGGAGTCTAGTAAAGAAGCCTCCATGGCCTTTACCCTTGATTCCACACCTGTTGTCTCCGAGACGGCCACCTGCTCAATGTCAAGCTTCGCTCTCTTCATCTAACAGCATGGCATATTCTGTTTTGAGAGACAGCCGGTCTCAACTTCCTCAACAAGTTTTAAATGTGATTATGGAAGCTAGAAGACCTAGTACAAGGAAAGTGTATGCAGAAAAATGGAAGAGATTTTTATTTTGGAGTGCAGCAAAGAATTTGGAGATTTCTGAGCCTAATTTGAGTGTGGCTCTTCAATATCTTACTGAGTTATTGGACAAAGGTTTGTCCTTCTCTTCCATTAAGATTCATGCTGCAGCAATTTCAGCTCACTATGATTGTGACCCACCATTGTTTTCGCATCCTTTGTTCAAGCAGTTTCTCAGAGGGGCAAAGAATATAAGACCCCCACGTAGAGCTCCTACTCCTGCTTGGGATCTCAATTTTGTGTTGGAAAAACTTACTCTACAACCTTTTGAGCCTGCGGGTACTGCTGATTTGAAATATTTGTCATGGAAGACTGCTTTTTTGTTGGCTATTACTTCTGCAAGAAGGGTTTCTGAGTTGCAGGCCCTTATGGCAGTAGAGCCCTTTCTGATTTTCCATAAGGATAGGGTATCATTACGTACTAATCCTTCCTTTATGCCTAAGGTGGTTTCTAGTGTGACTTTAAACCAAACTATTCATTTGCCTACTTTCTATGCAGATCCCCAAAATAAAGGGGAACAGATTTTGCACACTTTGGATGTACATAGGCAGTTGCGTTATTATTTAAGCAGGACTAAGGATTTCAGGCAGTCTCAGCAGTTGTTTGTTTCTTTTGCTTTGAGTTCTCAGGGCAAGCCTGTGTCTAAGCAAACTATTTCTAAGTGGATTGGGTTTTGCATTTCATTTTGTTATTCCCATCATGGCAAGGAGATTCCAGCTGGGATTAGGCCTCATTCCACTAGGGCTACTGCCACTTCAACAGCATTTCTAAGGGGGGTGGCAACTAAGGATATTTTGGAGGCAGCTACTTGGAGTTCAGTGCATACTTTCTCTAAGCATTACCACCTTCCTCTCTACTCTAAATCTAGGGCTGGTTTTGCCACAGCTATTTTGCAAGGCATGTTGACAGCTCCTGCTTCCTTATGATTTGCCAGCCTCCCTTACCTCTGCTTTGGGATTCTACCCAATGGTTAGGACTGCAGCAATGTGGAATGAAGAACATAGTACAGTTTTGTACCTACCATAAATGTAGATGTTCGAGGATCCACATTGCTGCAGTCCAATTTACCCTCCCGCCTTCCCCTCTGTGTTTAGGGGTGGTGGTGTGAGTTGATATATTTTATTGTACATGTGTATATATATATATTGTATATAAGTTTGGTGCAGGGCTTTTTTGTGTTTTGGATTGGGCCTTGTCTTTTTAGGGTCTTCTGACATCTGGGGCAAGAAAAGACTGAGGATATGGCGTCGGTCATGCGCATTAGTACCATGACGTCCTGACGTCAGTCTAATGCGCCTTGACCGACGTCAGCCATATACTTTGGTATTCGGGCCGACTGGACAGCGGACTACCCAATGGTTAGGACTGCAGCAATGTGGATCCTCGAACATCTACATTTATGGTAGGTACAAAACTGTACTTTTTCGAGTTTCAGAACTGAAGTCTTCAAAAAAGCTAAGTACCCCATTGGGGATCCTTTTTCTTGTCTTAACCGATGTCAGTAAAAGTTAATAGTTGTCTTACCTGTGGAAAGCAAATGCCTCATAAAGATTTTAATTTGTACTGCATTCCTTGCTTAGGCCCAGACCATGATGTCCCTCGCTGTCGGTTTTGTGCCTTATTCAACCCCCAAACTATTCGTCGTCGGTCTATTTTTGCAGCAAATTATTTTGGTACTCGTTATAACTATCCAGAAATGGCTTCGGTAAGCCATCCGAATACCGATATTCCAAAAAAAACATAAGGATAAAGACAGAGACAGACCGCATAGGTCCAAAACTGCCGACGACGCTTCCGTTAAGCTAGTCGCCGGTTCGCTGGTACTCAGTGAGGCGCTTTCACAGCCTCTGATACCCGCTACTTCAGATTCGCAGTCCTCTACCTGAGACCCATTCAGAGTCTGGTATGCCGCGAGATGCTTCTTCGACTATGGAACCTGCGGATGTTTCTATCTTGGATGTGTCCGGAGCCTCTGTGCAGGCACTGGCTTCTGAGGGTGTATTCAGGCCTACAGATTTGCATTTTAAACCGACACCATCTTCTTCATCCAGGCCTAAAACTCGACCCACGCCTAGAAAACCGACGTCCAGACTGTATGGTCAGGCCCATATGCCTAAAAAAACAAATGCTTAGAATGGCTGAAGACCTTATTACTTTAATTAGGGCAAGCCAGACTTCCCCCTCTAAGAGACCTAGAACTGATTTTCATTCTGATTCAGCTGATCAGGAATCTGATATCTCTGTTTCTTCTGATTACCAGGATTTGCCCTTATCTACCTATGAGGATTCTGATGCAGAGGATTCCATTCCCTCTGCTTCCTCTCCTGAAGATTTTTCTTTTGGTGAAACCTTGCACACTCTTAGGGAGCATTTCCGCTGGGAAAGCCAGGATTGCTCTGACTCCAAAAAGAGGGTTAGGGAATTCTTACTCCTTCCTCAACACAGGCCTTTAGCTATCCCTCCCGTTCTGGACATTGTAGATGATACCTTCTTGGAATCTAGCCTGTCCCCAGACACTTACCTCCAGCTCCCAGAAAACCTGACAGGTATTACAGAGTACCTGACTCTCTCAAGTTCCTTTTCAAGAATCCTACTGCGGATCCAGAGACCATTTCCCAAGGACCAAATGACATTAAGGCTACTACTGCCAAAAATCCTGCCCCTTCTGATAGAGATTCTAGGGCCTTGGACAGATGGGGTAAGAAGTTATACACGTCTGCTATTTTGGCCATTAGGGCTTTAAATTGCCAGTTTCATATGTTAAAAGTACCAGCAGCATATTATGGGACTACTTAAACAGAAAATTATGTTGATTCCTGACTGTACTGAACACAACTAATTACAGGATTTAATGCATTCTGCTGAACAAGTTATGTGGTTTTGACTCTTTAGAAGCATCTTGCAGGGCTGCTGTCACTGGGTCTATACTTAGAAGGCATGCTGGCTTAAGGAGCAAAATTTGCCAGATCATGTTGAAGCTAAATTACTGGATGCTCCCTTAAACCAAGACCGCCTGTTTGGCAACAAAGCAGAAGAAATCCTCAAAAAGATGGAGGAAAAAGCTAAATCTATGCAAACTGTTAAAGATTTCCTGCAAGTACAGCCTCCCAGATTTAGTAGGCATTGGCCTTCAAAGAATTGGTCCTTTCCAGTCTCCTCCAGGCCTTCTCAGTCCAAACCCAGGAACAGCAGACCACCTAGGTTACAGTCTCAGGCTACGCACCGGCCTAAGCAGTGGGGGGCTCCCTCTTCCAAAGCTGGAAGTAGTAAGACACCCCCCTACGGAAAAATGTCAAAATTACTTAACTTTAACCCTTCCAAGCCCTGCTCAACTGCCTGCTCCCTTAGTAGGAAAGGTCGCCCTGCATGCAAAAAACTGGGAACTCATTACCCAGGACAAATGGGTTTTAAATATAGTTTTCCAAGGATACAGATTCCACTTCCACACCCTACCAACCCCAAACGGTTGGCCAGACCTACCCCCAAATCAGTGGGCAGAGGCTCAACAGCAGGTTCTCTCTCTTCTAGGTATCAGGGCTATTCAACCTGTCCCAGCAGAAGAAAGGGGACAAGGTTTTTATTCAAGACTTTTCCTGGTACCCAGAAAAGACAGCTCCTGGCGTCCTATCCTGGACCTCTGTATTCTAAACACCTTCTTGGTTAGCCCAAAATTCAAAATGCTAACACTTCAACAGCTGCTTCCTCTGCTAGGCAAAGATGCCTGGTTGGCAACCTTAGACTTAAAGGGAGCTTACCTGCACATTCCAATAAGGGAATCTTGCAGGAAATACCTGCGCTTCAGGGCAGGCTCCATGCACTATCAGTTCTCTGCACTTCCCTTTGGCTTATTTACTGCGCCCAGGATATTCACAAAGTGTCTAGCTCCAGCCATTGCATTTTGCAGGCAGAGAAATATTCAGATATACCCATACCTGAATGATTGTCTCATTCAGGCAGAAAGCCAGGACTTGCCATTAAAATATCTGGCATTCGTAAAGAAACTTCTAACCTCACTGGGGTACACCATAAAAGAAAATAAATCTTACCTAGTACCCCGCCAACAGATTGTATTCCTGGGAGCAAGCTTGAACACAGCTTCCCAGATGGCTTACCTCATGCCAGAGAAACAAGTTTATTTGACAACCTACTTCAAACTACTGGCCACAAAGACCCAGCTATCTGCAAGGAAAATTTTGCAAGCCCTGGGGTTCATGGCTTCATGCATTCTAATAATTCCACATGCAAGACTGCATATGAGGAAACTACAATGGTATCTAAAAAGCCTATGGTGTCAACATTCGCAGGACCTGGAATCAATGATTCCTATCATTCCTTGTATAAAGACAGAGTTCCTTTGGTGGGCAGAGACCTGCTACCACAACAAAGGGCTCCCTTTCAATCTACCCCCTGCCGCCCAAACCCTAACAACAGACGCATCAGACTATGCATGGGGGGCTCATTTGGCAGGACAGTGCATTCAGGGCAAATGGAACCTGAGTCGGATGCACCTGCATATCAACCAAAAAGAAATGTTAGCTGTACAGAATTCCCTGACAGCCTTCAAAGACCACATCCTTGCATGACAATTATTGGTAAAGACAGACAACACCACAGTTATGTGGTACATAAGCAGGGGGGAACCCACTCGTACCCTCTCTGTAGACTAGCCATGACTCTGTGGAACACAGCCTTGAGCTATCAAGTGCACCTAAAAGCTCAATTGCTGCCAGGCAAGCTAAATTCACTGCCAGACGACCTAAGCAGAAATCTCATGGACCCACACGAATGGAAACTGGAACCAAAAATATTCAACCTCTTGAGGAACAAATGGAGGACTCCCAGAGATAGACCTGTTTGCTTCCCCTCAGAACTACCAATTGGACAAATTCTGCACAAGGACTCCCCACAGTCTAGCTTGGAAAGTGAATGCCCTGTCCTTTACCTGGGAAAGCCTCTCGGTTTATGTCGGTTTATGCCTTTCCCCCTCTGCCTCCCCTCTCGAAGGTTATGCTAAAGATCAAACAAGACAAACCAAGGAGAATACTGATTGCACCAGACTGACCTCGCCAGCACTGGTACTCCCTCTTGCGCAGTATGATACTGCTGGATCCATGGCACCTACCTCAGACACCTTCCCTGCTGTCCCAGCAGGTGGGCCAGATTCTGCACCCTCAGCTTCAAACCCTGAACCCTGCAGCCTGGCTAATTCCTTGAGCTCTCCAATAGCATCCCTCAGTAGCAGGTGCTAGATGTCATTCTGGAAGCAAGGAGACCTAGTACTAGAAAATCCTATGCTGAAAAGGGGAAAAGATATTGTTCCTGGAGCCAGACTCGGGGGATGGGCACTACGGTGCCCAGCTTACCTCATATTCTTCAGTACTTAACAGAAATACTCCACAAGGGCCTATCCTTCTCGTCAATTAAAATTCATGCCTCTGCCATTTCAGCACATTATAATATTGAACCACCCCTCTTCTCTCACCCCCTGTTAAAGCAATTCCTTAGAGGGGCTAAACATTTAAGACCCCCCAGGCGAGCCATTACTCCAGCCTGGGACCTTAACTTTGTATTGGAAAAGCTCACTCTAACCTCCATTTGAACCAGCTGCAACTGCAGAGTTGAAATTTGTTTCTTGGAAAACAGCCTTCCTTCTAGCCATCACTTCAGCAAAAAGAGTGTCTGAATTTTGCAGGCCCTCACGGCAGTGGAGCCCTTCATTATCTTCCATGCAGACAGGGTTTCCCTCAGGACCAATCCTTCCTTTATGCCCAAGGTGGTGTCTAGTGTGACCCTAAATCAGTCCATTCATTTGCCTACCTTTTTCCTGAATCCACAAAACAAAGGAGAACGAATAATGCACTCTTTGGACGTGCACAGACAAGTTAAATTTTATTTGGACAGGACTAAGCCTCTCAGAAAATCTGAACAGCTGTTAGTTGGCTTTGCTGCAGGGGCAGAGGGGAAGGCCATTTCAAAGCAAACCATATCTAAATGGATAGCCCATTGCATTCATATCTGCTATAAGCACCATGGAAAACTTACCCCACAGGGGATAAGATCACATTCCACCAGGGCTGCATCTACCTCTACAGCCTTTCTCAGAGGAGTCTGTACCAGGGACATACTAGAAGCTGCTTACCTGGAGCTCTGTACATACCTTCACCAAGCATTACCACATACCTATTTCTTCTAATTCCAGAGCTGGTTTTGCCACTGCAGTTTTGCAGGGATTAATAGCTGGCCCTAATGCTCTCTAACTTCCTTCTCCCTTCCTTAGCTTTGGGAATCTGCCCAAATGTAATGACTGCAACAGTGAAACACTTAGAACAAAGTACAGTTGCGTACATTTACCATAAATGTAGATGTTCGAGTGTATTCACTGTTGCAGTCCTGGTTACCCTCCCTCCAGCCCCCTGACTTCTATTGGCTCTACCTCTCCTTCTTGTTTTAAGCTTTCTGGTGTTTTTGCTTTTTAATGGAGGTGTAACATAATATATAATTGCTTCCCATTGTAGGGGTATCTGACATCTGGGGCAAGAAAAACTGATGTAATGGCATCGGCTGCATGTTTTATACCCCTGACGCCCTGACGTCATGGAAGAAGAGACAGCATCCAAAGCAGGACTCCAAGACTCTGGTATTCAAGCTGGCTGAGGGCTATGATGTAATGGCGTTGGCTGCATGTTTTATACCCCTGACAACCTGACGTCATGGAAGAAATGACAGCATCCGAAACAAAAATCCCAAGGCTCTGATATTCAGGCCAGCTGAGGGCTACCTGCAGGCAGATAACCCAAATGTGATGACTGCAACAGGAATACACTCGAACATCTACATTTATGGTAAGTGTACACTACTGTACTTTTCATTGATTGCATTTAGTGTCTTACCTGCTGATCCAGTAACAGTTTGACTTAGTAAAATGATTTAGATAAACACTTGTGTCCAGTAGTCAGTATTTGCAGTGAACAGTGTTGTATAACCCTTCCCTGTATATGATGACACTGGCCTTGTCAACCCCCCCCCCCTTTTGTAATCTGGGACACAAGTGTCCGAGTCTTCTGTAATGCTATTGCTTTCCTTTCACTGATTATGTAAGAAAATGCCTCAGATCTACAGTACCCTTCCTTGACATAAAGATTTGTGAAGTACGGAATGTTTTTTCCTAAACCTCTTATCTTTTTTGGCCAATTGATGGACATGATCAGTGTCTTACAGCAGGATACAATGTCTCCAGGAAATGTAGCTTGAGTTAAAAAAACAAACAAAAAAAATATTTCTTTCATCCCAAGAGAAATTATAGAATGCTGATAAAATAGAAAATGAAGCTGTTCAAACACTGTAGAATAAAAAGAAAATATTTTTCAAGACTAATTTGGCAGAGTAGTGCTTGAGAAGTAGGGAATGGAATTCTTGTATGAGTTTTTTTCCTTTTAAAGACTGCTTGTTCCTGAATAATAAACCTTCATGATTTCAAAGGAGTGTTTTAGCAGAAAATTATTCCTGTGACTTTTGGAAGTGTCTGCCTGTACCATCCTTCTGTACTTCACCCCAGTCCTGCACATGTTCTGACAGGGCTTTCCATCCATTATGGTTATTGTCATTTTGCCTTTTCTTTATCATGTGAGAACAGACTCTGTCTGCACTCTTTAAAGCGCATAGTGCAGCCATCTTCTTAGTAAGAGTTTTAACAGAGAAGTTACAGGACCATGAAAAATTCCTAATCAAAAGTTGCTGTCTAATGAAATATTGACTGAACTATCATAGAACGTTGACCACAGCGCATGAGAATCACGCCACTAGTCCACTGCTGAGACTACAAAATCACGTAAAACCATTTTTGCAGGGGTAGGGCCCCCCATGTGGGGGCTACTGATATGTACCAACTCTGAGATCACACACTTTCGTACAAAATGGAAATCCCCAAGACAGCTCAGGCTTGATGGTCTGTGCACAAATCCCAGAATCATACATTAATGATCAGCATTTAAACTCTCACTCACTACTGTAGTAATTTGCATCCCCTCACATCATTAGCCTGTTCTTACTCCTCAGTTTAATTCACATTACATCGCTGTGTCTATACTAGTAGTTTGTCACACATTAAACTACAGGAAGTTTGTATGTTTTCACATCCAACCGAGTAAAGAGCAGTCAGGTTAAAATAATTTCTTATTTTTACTGATGTTCTTCATCTCACATTGCTGCAGTCCTTACACTTGGGTAGTCCGCTGTCCTCGGTCGGCCCGAATATCAAAGTATAAGGCTGACGTCGGTCAGGGCGCATTTGACTGACATCAGAACGTCAGGGTACAAATGCGCATGACCGACGTCATATCCTCAGTCTTTTTTGCCGCATGGTCCAATGCAGAAGCAGCATTGCAAGTGCCGGTTGGCGTTCTGAGATTTTTCGATTTAGAAGTTTCAGACCGAGTTCAAAGTTGGCTAAGTACCCCGTTGGGGAATATTTTAGTTTTTTCTTGCCTCAGTCATTTACGGATGTCAGAAAAAGTCAATAATTGCATTTCTTGTGGGAAACAGATACCGCATAGAGATTATCATTCTTTATGTATTCCTTGCTTAGGGCCTGAGCACGGCGTTGTTGGCTGTCGCTCTTGTGCTAGATTTAATAACGCACTATAAAGAGAAGGTTGGATTGTGCAAGGTTAGTCTTTGGGAAGCGGTGCAACTATAAAATGCTGTCGGATGCTCCGGCCGCTTCTTCGAAGAAGCGCAAGGACAAGGCAGTTAAACCTAGGCTAGAAGAACCGTCTGTACCGGACGCCGGTTCTTTAGAGGTGTCGGTGGAGCCGGTGGCTCCACCGGAGGTTTCTTTGTGTTCCCAGGGTGAGACCTTATTATTGCAAGATGTGGCCTCTCAGGAGACAAGTCAGGCTGAGGGGGCTTCTCAGGTTACTATACTCCCCTCCCTTCCTAAGGTGGCTAGGCCCTCTCCTTCTCTTTCAAAGGCTTCTCCCAGGGGCAGGCCAGGTTTAGCTTCAGTTGGTGTTACCCCTAGTTCTTCAGGTACTGTGCCCAAGAAGCATATGCTTAAAATGGCTGAAGATTTGATTACTTTGATTAGGGGTTCTATGCCCCCTCCTGATAAGAGACCTAGGGTGGAGCCTGAGCTGGGGGGTTTGAGCAGGCTTCAGATGTTTCAGAGTCTTCGGCTGAAGACTTGCAGGAGTACTCTCCTTATTCTGATTCTGATGTGGATGATTCTACTCCTTCTGCTACTCCTCCTGAAGATTTTTCTTTTTCAGAAACTCTTCATTCCATGAGGGAGCATTTTAAGTGGGAAGGTCAGGACTTCTCTGATTCCAGGAAAAGGCTTAGGGAATTTCTGTTTTTACCCCAGCATAGGCCTTTGGCTATACCTCCTGTTTTGGATGTAGTGGAAGATGTTTTTACAGAGGCTTCTCTTAATCCGGATTCTTTGCCTCCTGCTCCTGTTAAACCGGATAGGTATTACAGGGTGCCTGAAGCTCATAAGTATCTTTTTAAGAGTCCTAGGGCAGACCCAGAAACTGTTAGCCAGGGGCCTAAAGGTGTTAAGGCTTCTGTTGTTAAAAATCCGGTTCCTGCTGACAAGGAGGCTAGGGCCTTGGATAGATGGGGAAAGAAAGTCTATACTTCTTCCACTCTTGCTATGAGGGCTCTGAATTGCCAGTTTCACATGTTGAAATACCAAAATTATCTCCTTTCACAATTGAAGTCTAAGGTTGATGCTCTGGCAGTAGGTATTGATTGTAAAGAGTTGCAAGATTTAGTGCATGTTTCTGAACAGGTGGGTAAGCATTCTTTGCAATGTGGTTTTGATGCTGTTCAGGCCTCGTCTAGGGTGGCTGCCACTGGGTCAGTTCTTCGCAGGCACGCCTGGCTGAGGGATCAGAATTTGTCTGAACATGTTAAAACAAGGATTTTAGATGCTCCTTTACAATCTGACGTGTTGTTTGGTCCTCCTGTTGAGACAGTTTTAAAGAAAATGGAAGACAAGGCTAAGTCTATGCAGACTGTTAAAGATTTTTTGCAGGTCCAGCCTCCAAAGTTTAGTAGAAATTGGCCTACTAAAGGGTGGACGTATCCTTCTTATGATTCCCAGTCTAGGGGTAGATCTAGACGTGGTAAGGGCAGAGCTCAGGGCTCTTTCAGGCCTAGAACAGGGAGTTCTCCTGCACAGGCTTCGGGTGAGGGCAGGGGTCAGTCCTTTCGTAAGCAGACCCAATGACCTACCTTTTCAGCTGCCAGAGCCTGCTCGTCTGGCAGCACATTTGGGAGGAAGATTGGCACTTTTCAAAGAAAATTGGAGTTTAATTACCCAGGACAAATGGGTATTGGATATCATACACCACGGCTACAGGTTTTATTTCCATACCTTGCCTCCTTTCAAAGGCATGCCAGACGTTCCTCCTCAACAAAGAATAGAGGCTCACAAACAAGTTTCTCTGTTGCTCCAACTAGGGGCCATACAGCCAGTCCCTCTGCCAGAAGTGGGCCTAGGATTTTATTCTCGCCTGTTCCTAGTACCAAAGAAGGGGAACACGTGGAGACCAATTTTGGATTTATCTATCCTCAACACTTATCTGGACATTCCCAAGTTCAAAATGTTGACGTTGCAGCAGCTTTTACCTCTGCTGGGCAAAGATCATTGGATGGTAACTTTGGATCTCAAGGAGGCTTACCTTCATGTTCCTATCAGACTAAGTTGCAGAAAGTATCTGCGTTTTCGAGCTGGGACTTCTCACTATCAGTTCTCTGCATTGCCCTTTGGCTTATCTACTGCCCAGAGTGTTCACGAAAGTTCTGGCTCCAGTGATAGCTTTCTTCAGACTAAAAGGAATACAGATCTATCCTTATTTGGACGACTGCCTAATTCTGGCTCAAGGAAGGAAGAGCTTCTTCATCATTTGGAATATGTGATAGCAGTGCTAAGATGCCTAGGGTATTCTGTGAACGAAATAAAGTCCAGTCTAGTACCCTCTCAAGACATGTGCTTTCTGGGTGTGAGACTGAATACAGCATCCCAGATGGCCTTTTTAACCCCGGACAAACAAAAGAGTCTATCCCTTTACTTTCATCAACTATCTCATCAGTCCGGGCTGACTGCAAGGACAGTCCTTCAAGCCTTAGGGTTCATGGCATCTTGTATTCTGGTGCTTCCCAATGCCAAACTGCATATGAGGAAGCTACAATGGTATCTCAAAATGTATGGACACAGCACTGCCAGGATCTGGACACTGTCATTCAAATAATACCTTGCATTCAAAAGGAATTTTGTGGTGGGCTCAGGAATGTCACCTAAACAAGGGACTCTCTGTGACCCGGCCAGAGGCGAGTCAGATTTTAACGACAGATGCCTCAGACAAAGCTTGGGAGCTCATCTAAATGGAAAGTGGATACAAAACAAGTGGCCTGTCAAACTGCAACATCTACATATCAACATGAAGGAGATGTTAGCAGTCCAGTTTGCATTAATAGCTTTCAAGGAATTACTTCTTCCAGGACAGGTGTTGATTCTAACAGACAACACAACTGTCATGTGGTACATCAACAAGCAAGGGGAACGATTCTTATCCTCTATGCAGGCAAGCAATGATTTTGTGGGAGACTGCTCTCAGTTTACAGCTCAATCTTCAGGCAAGGTTTCTGCCAGGAGCACAGAACTCCTTAGCAGATGTGTTGAGCAGGCAATTATGGATCCCCACGAGTGGAAATTGGATCCTCATGTATTTCAGAAATTGACAGTGTCATGGGGAACTCCAGACATAGATCTGTTCGCTTCTCCACTAAACCATCAGCTGCCAAAGTTTTGCACAAAAAGGTTTCATCCCACAGCTTGGAGGGTGGATGCTCTTTCTTTCAATTGGAGCAATCTTCATGTGTATGCCTTTCCACCTGTGCCTCTCCTCCCAAAGGTACTTCTAAAGGTCAGACAGGACAAGCCAAGGATGATTTTAATAGCTCCAGATTGGCCTCGACAGCACTGGTACCCATTACTGAGAAGTCTAGTACGGAAGCCTCCATGGCCTTTGCCTTCGATTCCACACCTGTTGTCACAGGAGGACAGCCATTTGCTCAATGTCAAGCTTCACTCTCTGCACCTGACAGCCTGGCATATTCTGTTTTGAACCATAGTGGGCCTCCACTTCCTCAGCAAGTTTTGAATGTTATTTTGGAAGCTAGGAGGCCTAGTACAAGGAAAGTGTACGCGGATAAATGGAAGAGATTTTTATTTTGGAGTGCAGCAAAAGATTTTGATGTTTCTGGGCCTAATTTGAGTGTGGCTCTTCAATATCTTACTGAGTTACTGGACAAAGGTTTGTCTTTCTCTTCTATTAAGGTTCATGCTGCAGCAATTTCAGCTCACTATGATTGTGACCCACCATTGTTTTCTCATCCTTTGTTCAAGCAATTTCTTAGAGGGGCAAAGAATATAAGACCCCCACGAAAAGTTCCTGCTCCTGCTTGGGATCTCAATTTTGTGTTGGAGAAACTCACTCTACAACCTTTTGAGCCTGCAGCTACTGCTGAGTTGAAATATTTATCATGGAAGACTGCTTTTTTGTTGGCCATTACCTCTGCAAGAAGGGTTTCTGAATTACAGGCCCTTATGGCGGTTGAGCCTTTCTTGATTTTCCATAAGGATAGGGTATCATTACGTACTAATCCTTCCTTTATGCCTAAGGTGGTTTCTAGTGTGGCTTTAAACCAAACTATTCATTTGCCTACTTTTTATGCAAATCCCCAAAATAAAGGGGAAAAGATTTTGCACACTTTAGATGTTCACAGGCAGTTGCGTTATTATTTGGACAGAACTAAAGGGTTCAGGCAGTCTCAGCAGTTGTTTGTTTCTTTTGCTTTGAGTTCTCAGGGCAAGCCTGTGTCAAAACAAACTATTTCTAAGTGGATTGGGTTTTGCATTGCTTTCTGTTATTCCCATCATGGCAAGGAGATTCCAGCTGGGATTAGGCCTCATTCCACTAGAGCTACTGCCACTTCTACAGCTTTTTTGAGGGGAGTGGCAACCAAGGATATTTTGGAGGCAGCTACTTGGAGTTCTGTGCATACTTTCTCTAGGCATTATCACCTGCCACTTTACTCTAAGTCCAGGGCTGGTTTTGCCACTGCTGTTTTGCAGGGCATTTTGGCAGCTCCTGCTTCCTTGTAGTTAGCCATCCTCCCTTAACTCTGCTTTGGGATTCTACCCAAGTGTAAGGACTGCAGCAATGTGAGATGAAGAACATAGTACAGTTTTGTACCTACCATAAATGTAGATGTTCGAAGATCCACATTGCTGCAGTCCAATTTACCCTCCCTCCTTCCCCTCTGTAGTTAGAGGTGGTTGTGTGGGTTGGGTTGTACATATTGTGTATATTGTATATGTTTTGTACATATAGTTAGTGCAAGGGTGGTTGGTTGGTTGTTTGCTGTCTTTTGGTTTTGACCTTTATTTTTAGGGTCTTCTGACATCTGGGGCAAGAAAAGACTGAGGATATGACGTCGGTCATGCGCATTTGTACCCTGACGTTCTGATGTCAGTCAAATGCGCCCTGACCGACGTCAGCCTTATACTTTGATATTCGGGCCGACCGAGGACAGCGGACTACCCAAGTGTAAGGACTGCAGCAATGTGGATCTTCGAACATCTACATTTATGGTAGGTACAAAACTGTACTTTGTCACCCCTTAGCATCTAGACTTACTTTAAGCAAGAGGTTATGGTTACATTTTTATGTCTTTTCTGACCAAAAACACTTCTGAAAAATAGACACAGAATACTCCTGTGTCAAATGCTTTTCCTGTTTAGTGGCACTCAACATTAGTAAAGGTTATGAAATTTGTATATAAACCAATAAATCCATAAGAATAGGAAGCAGAAAACTACAGAGGCATTTAAAATGTTGGAAAAGTTTAGACAAACTGAAGCAATCAAAAAGACATTATGAAAACGAGGCTTTAACCTAAAATGAAAAAAAAAATGATTCACTATAAAGTAAAGAGAGAAAAATAGCCACCTCAGATTATTTAGTGTTACCTTCATAAGACATTCAAGAGCTCCCAGTACAAGAGTAGGATGCCCGTTGTAAGTACTGTAATTTTGACTGCACCTTCTCTTGGGTTACATTAGGTAGTCCTAATTAACGACATGTATTGCCTTTGAAGGAACTTTTGTCGCCTTTGCTCAGTGGAACCCAACCAGCAGACCAGCAGTTTCTTATCAGAACTGTTGAAAATCTGTTCACATAACTCCAGTCCAATGCAAGAACCTTTGGTGTCTACTGGGAGCGTTTTACTACATTAAAGCAGTAGAACATTCGTTACCTAACTCTCTACCACACACCGCTTCGCCATTTGCAACCTCCTTCTCTTCCTTTCATCCAGAACCTGTAGATGGTAACACAAGGCTGCTGTTCTTTAAGGTGACAACAGATGAACTGGATCATATGTCCCGATTAGCTTTTGACCTCATCCATACTGCCACTGTTCCATTGCTGCCTTGCTAGGGGTTGTCAGTGAATTAGTGAAGGTCATCAGACTTTCTTCACCCCTAGTTTGAAGTGTCCTCATTATGGAACGTCAAGACCCAGTATCTCCACTTGCTTGATGAATATTCTTCTGCTTTACCAGTGTTAATCAAAGGACACCCCAGAATAAGGACTTTCTACTGTAAATTAGTCTAACAAAATGCTTCCCATTTCCATCTCATTGTCAGAGTGTTTCTGCTACTGAGCAGTATTCAAAGTACTGTTATGCGGAGTCTGTAGTATAACCCTCCCATCACAATGGTATGACGCACAGGAGACACTCAAGTACAGTTAACTACTAGCTACAGATCCCCAACCATGACTCAGAATGTCCACTCCACCTATCTGGACTTACTTGAATCCATCAAAATTCAACCCTCTACCCTGATCCTGGGTGACTTTAACTACCCAACCATAGAGTGGAAGACCTATTCTAGCCCAGACATGAATGCCCAGAGATTCCTCGACTTCGTCAATGCGTTGGATCAGCTGATCAACATCCCTACGAGAGGTGAAAATATCCAGGACCTGGTCCTAACCAACATGAGTAGTCACTGTAGCACCCCTACAGTGTCATCCTCCTTGGTAACGACCATAAAGTGATCACTTTTTAAGTCACCATCTCCTCTGACACCCCCCCCCCCCACCCACATCAGAGTCAAACAAAAAAACTTTTCAAAAGTTGTCTGCAATCTCCTCAGAGCAGGTATAAGCAGCTTCATAACCACCGCCCCTTCAGTTGAAACTAGCACTAATGTCCAAGCCTACACCAGAAAACTGTATGAGCACCTACATAGCTGTATGGACTCATCAGTACATGACAAGACCAAGTCATCTTCCTCAAAGTAGAGTAAACCTGTCTGGTGCACAGCAGCAATACACAAACTCTATAATAAAAGGAAAAGATTGCTGTCCAGGACCAAGAAGGAGCAGGTGCCAAGTTGTAAGCAATCTCTCCTTTGTCTGAACAAGCAAATAAGGTCACTGGTGAAATCCTCTAAGGCTAACTTGGAGTCCAAATTGGCCACCTCCACTAAGGACAATCACAAGGCCTTTTTCACATATGTCCGCAATCTCAAAGATAACACCCAAATCTGCTGTGAACTGGTGGTCAGTAACACCTCATACACCAACACCATAGATATAGCCAACCTGTTGGCAGACTGAAAACTTCACCTCCCCATCAGTAAACCAGGACATCCCTAGCACTTTCCCCCCCTCCCCTCATCACCAGGGAGCAGGTCCTTAACGCCCTCTCAAAGGCAAAAAATACAGTCTCCATGGGACCCGATAACATCCCTGGCTGTATCCTGCATGAACTCAGGCATGAGCTCTCAGCTTCATTAGACACCCTATTCAACCAAAGCCTGAGCACTGGCTTTGTCCAAGCTGAATGGAGGACAGCCACTGTCATCCCTCAACACAAAGGTGGAGCGTCCACTGACCCAGGCAATTGTAGGCCCATCAGCCTAACTAGCCTGATCAGCAAGGCAATGGGATGCATTATCATGGACCTTATAAACAAGGACATTGGCAACCTCTAAACGCTTGACCCCACACAGTTTGGTTTTGTGAAAGGGAGATCATGCCTGTTAAACTTGGTCAGCTTCTTCGAAACAGTCATCAAAACCACGGACGATGGGAAGACGGTGCACACTGCCTACCTTGAACTAGCCAAAGCCTTTGACACTATTCCCCACTCGGGCATAATAGATAAACTCTCCCAGCTAGGCATCAACCCGTATGTTACCAGATGGGTAACTAGCTGGCTCACTGATAGAACTCACTCAGTCAAAGTAGGGGAAGCCACCTCTAGTAGTTGACCTGTAATGAGCGGTGTACCCCAAGGATCAGTCTTGGGGCCTCTACTATTTGGGATATACTTTTCTGAGGTACAAGCCAAAACTAGTGGTCTGTGGCTGACCAGGTTTGCAGATGACTGCAAGCTGGACACTGTCTTAAATTCCCCTAGTGATGTGAACATCCTCCAAGAGGGCCTTAATCACACTAATGACTGGTGCCAGAAGCATGGCCTCAAACTGAATGCCAAGAAATGCATCATTATCCTCTTTGGGAAAAATGTAATTCCCACTAATTATCACATTAATAATGTACTAAGCATGCAATCAGTCATGAGGGACTTGGGCACCCAGGTTGACAGCAACCTCACGTTTGACCACCATGTTGCCTCCATTGTATGGAAAGCTTTCTACATGGCCCACCTCATAAATAATGGTATTTCATCCAGGAACAAAGAGGTCATAACATCCCTGTACTCCTCCCTTATCAGACCCATTATCGAGTACAATGTCCACTTCGGCATGTACGTTGCCAAGCACATGCAGCAGTTGGAAAGACCACAGAGGTTCCTGACCAGGAAAATACAGGGTGTCAAACACCTATCCTATAAAGATAGGCTGAAAGCCCTGTCCCTCTGCACAGTGTAATACAGACTGCTCAGAGGTGACCTGTGTCTAGCATACAAGGCCATCTCAAACACAGCCTTGATAGAGTTGCTGCATATCAGTAAGACAAACTCCACTCAAGTAACCTGCACGCAAGGCCTTAACCTGGTCTATGACATTAGTAGAGCTTGTTGGCGGGATAGATTTGTGTCCGAAAGACTCCCCCATTTGTGGAATAGACTCCCTCTCCATGTCAAGCAGAGTCCTCTCTAGCACTCTTTAAGAGGGACCTGAACCCCTGTTTGGGAAACAGAAAATACACCCCTGGGATCACACCTGTGTACCTGCTGGACAGGGGAAATAGGTGCTGACTTTGAGGGAATATGGGCGAAATTCTTGGCTAGGCTTATAAGGGCCTCCGGGCCAATAGCCTAGTATCATCCTATGAAAAAAAAATATGAAACATTTAGGGGGAACAATACAGGTCTGACTTTGAAAGCTCTGTGAAGTGCATCACTGTTCAGATTTCCTGTTTTGAGAGCCTGATCTTGAACAGCGCAAGTATAGCTCCTCCAGTGGAGAGAGTAGACCGCCCTGTACAACCAGCAAGCTGGTCTGATCCCTACCAGTAATGGACTGAAAGAGCATATTGGGTTTCCATGGTAAGAACGAATGGGCCACACAGCTGTCACATAACCCAGGGGTACTTGGCTACAGATACTGCAAAATGAATGGGCTGCTTGGGTGAAAGAAGAGGAGCCCTTGGGCTCAGTCCTATGGAGGTAAATAAAAAAATTCTATTTTACAGCATTAATTCACTTGCAACAGGTTTTTGGGTTGTGAAGGAAACCAGGGCACCTGGATACAACCCAAAAAGAGACAAGGAGGATAGGCAGACACCAAGAGATCAATCAGATAATAGTACAGTGCTGATGTTCGACTGTGAAGAGTGAAAGAAATTGTGACTTTCTTGTTATTCTTAAATGCAGTGTAACACCCACCATGCATAACATGTGCAAGCCATATCAAAAATCACTTTATATTGAATTTAGCAAGTACAATTTATTTATTTTATTTTATTTTACATTTGTTGACCAGGCTAGTCTGACTGGATATATGTCCATTTTCAGTAGAGGCCCGGGGAAAAAAGCTCCAAGTTTTAATACATAGTAAAAAAATAAGTCTACATAAAAGTTAAGACAGTCAAATCAGTAAACAGAAAAAAAACTAAAAAAGATAAAATATATACATTTTTTTTGATGAGCAGAAGAACAATATTTTAAGGGTAGCTTAGAATAAAAGAAGGATAAAGTGAGAAAGAGGTGGGTAAAGATAGGAAAGGTATCAGAGATATAATAGGATGAGTAGAGGATTAGATTATTTTCATAGGGCTAAAAAAGTTACTTTTATGAAGGGGGGACAAAAAACATACACATAAGAAGAGAGGAAAGAAAAGAAGCTTTTGAGTACTTGTTCAAAGGGTAAGTTCCCTGTCTTAAAGAGTAGCTGTGGAACTTTAGAAAACATTTATTGGGTTATTGGGTAGAGAAAGGGGAGAGGGAAAGGGTGATAGGAGACAGAAGAGCAAGCTAGTCAGGATTAATACAGGGGCAGAGCCATTTTATATTAAGGTACAATTTGAGATTCTTCTTGAAAATAGGAAGAGAAGTCAGGGATGTGATATCAGTGGGTAATTTGTTCCAGTGTTTCCCAACTGATTTGGAGAATAAGCCATCTCCTGCAGAGCTATTAGGTGTAGTAATGTTGTTCAGACGTTTGTTAGAGGAGCGTAGATGTTTCAGGTTATAATAAGGGGTAATGAGGCTGGTGAGTATTGGAGTTTTGGTGGGTTGGTACAGGGTTTTGTGCGCTATTAGTAGTTGTTGAAGTTTAATCTGATTAGGAAGTTCGAGCCAGCCAAGTTGTCTTAGATTAACGCAGTGGTGGGTTCTAAAAGGAGGTCCGGTAGCAAATCTAGCAATGTTGTTGTAGGATATAACTAGTTTATTAAGGTTTTTTTTGACAGGTTGGTATAAATAGGACATGCATAGAGTAAAGTAGAGATTAGATGGGTCTTAGCTGGGGTAATTCTAGTGGCTGGGGTAAGAAATGGTTTAATTCTATATAGGGTTCCTATTTTTTTGTTCACACTTTTTATAGTAGAGTTAATGTGATTCTCAAAATTGAGTTTATTATCTATTGTAATTCCTAGAAGTTTTGTGGTGGTTTCAGGGGAAATACTAGTATTGTTGTTCGAAGTGATCGAGAAATGTAGGGGGATTTGGTTACGTGTTGGGGAGAAGAGTAGAAGTTTTGTTTTCTTAGGGTTGAGTAGGAGGCAGCTGTGTAACACCGCAAGTCAGTTCAGTGACTATTTGTGGTAAAACAAAAGAAAGAGGTAAGTTACTTTTATGCACAGACCCTTTGATTACAGTCACTTTACTGAATGTACGATTATATAAGATTCCTGATTTTGATTTAAAGTATGTGCACAGCAAAGCATTCCAGTTTGCTTCACAAACATGCTCTTTAGTCCTGCAAATTCATATTAATTTCTGACTTAATCATGACAGCAGGGTCACATGCCCTTCCATATCACTGTTCCAGTATTTTTTACCTAAGGGATCTCCTGACAAGGACAGCCCAAGCAGCCCAACATCCAGCCAGTATACCAAAGCCTTTAGTTCTATTAGGTGTCGTATGCCATGTGCATGCTCCCCTTGCAAGGGGTAGGGCATAAAGCTGATGTATGGAGGCACACACTCAGAAAGTTTTTACCACCAGTCCGATTGCTATTGTTGAATGTCGGTCTGAACATTGTTTTGCTGTGCTGGTTACCATGCTGTGTTTCAGATAAGTGCCCCATTGTGGTTTCTTCTCTTTGTCTTCTTTGTTGCGATTATTGTGTTTATGTCATCCAGAAAGGGAAAATGTAAGTGTGGGAGCAGATTCTCCATAAAGATCATCACGACCAGTGTCTCTTCTATTTAGGTGCTTCCCAGGATCACATGCAGTACCCTATTTGCCAGGAGTTTATGCCTAAGACCATATATAGTTGTCTGTCCTCCTTGTCCATATACCTAGAGAACCAGTGTCGTGGAATCCTCCCTTCCTGAGGACCAGCTGTCTATCAAGAAGAAGGGCAAAAAAGTTAGGTCTGATCCAGCTGCTGTCCAGCTTTCCCCGGACATCGCTCACAAGGCTGGTGAAAGCCTGGGAAGACCATCTGGTAGTTTCTTTGGATTCCTCTGCCATGACCCTATCGGAGGCTGGCATTGATCCATCTTCTTTCATGTCCTCAGAGTTTTTTCAGACATCTGTACCTGACATTTGAGGGGGGACCTCAGCTGATAATTTCTGCAGGACTGAGAGAGATTCCTCAAATCTTAGTTCAGGAGGAGATTCCTGTGACCATTATTGAATCTTCCCAGGGGTTTGATCCTCATTGGGTGTTCCCTGTTCTCACAGAAGAAGAAGCAAAAAACAAAGCATATTTCTCCTGTGGTTAAGGAACCCAAACGTGAATGGCAGGATTTCACTCAAGGTTTATTTAATGCATTGATGTCCTCAAAGCCTTCTCAAGGGGGTCTATGTGCCTGCTCCTACTTGGTCTTCCACTCCACTTAAGAGGCTCAGGAAATTGGATTCCTCGGATGAGGACCTGTCCTCAGGGGACAAATCTTTGTCTTACTCTTCCCACATCCTTTCCCCTTTGAACTATGGTTCAGACAAGGAGAATTCTAAATGTCCAGATTCTCCCCCTGGAGGAACTGACCTTTGGGGATACCATTGCCCATATGATGGATTATTTTTAGTTGGATTGTTCTCAAGTCTCTGAGATTCAAAAAAAGATATGAGCTCCTACAGATGGAGTCTCCTAAGCCTTCTGCTGATGTTTTTCGTGTTTCACTGTTGCAGTCATAACTGTAGGGTGCTCCTGCCGGCAGGCAGCCCGAGGTCGGCCAGAATCCCAAAGTCTGGGTCCGGCGTCGGCTGTATAAGCTAGTACCCTGACGTCAGTACGCTTTGGTACATAGCCCTCAGCCGACGCCATCTTCTCCAGTCTTTCTTGCCGTGCGGTGCAAAGCAGCTCGCAAGTCGTTGGTTGGCGATTTTCGAACAGCGTATTTGGTTGTTGTCGGTCCGAAGTTCTTACTTCTCTTCTCAAAGCTAAGTACCCCGTTGGGGAATCTTTTTCTTGTTCCTCCGATGTCAGAAAAAGTTAATAATTGTATAGCGTGTGGGAAACAAATACCTCATAAAGATTTCCACTCTTACTGTCTACCTTGCTTAGGCCCTGACCACGACGTTTCTTGTTGTCGGTTCTGTGCTAGGTTCAACTCTCGTACTATCAAGCGCAGGTACGATTGGGCTTTAAATTATTTTGGCAGACGCTTCAATTATAGAATGTCGTCGGACACTACCGGAGTCCAAAAGAAGCGCAAAGACAAAGACAGGCCTCCGAGGTCCAAACAGGACTCGTTGCAGCTGGAGCCAGCGTCCGGTTCGGCTGTCGTCAGTGAGGCGCTTTTGCAGCCCCTGTCGTCCGCCACTTCTGAACCGATGGTCGATACGGACTCCCATGGGGAGCCATCAAGGCCCACTATTTTAACTGCTGCAGGACCTTCGGACGTCGCTCCTTCAGATGGGTCCGGAACCACTGTGCAGGTACCGGCTTCTGAGGGGGTTTTCAGGCCTACTCACATCACTATTTCAAAGGCAAAGACAAAGACTCCTGTTAAGTCTAAAGTTCCAGCTCAAGCTGCTTCTGAATCCACTCCCAAGACACAAAAGCAATTATTGAGGATGGCTGAAGATTTGCTTACAATGATTAGGGGTTCTCACCCCCCTCCTGAGAAAAGGCCTCGACAGGATGTTACTCTGGATTCCTCTGACCAGGCTTCTGTATCTTCTGTTTCTTCCTCAGATCAGGACTATTCCTTTCCGCCTTATGAGGATTCGGATGCCGACGACTCTTTACCCTCGGCCTCTCCGCCTGAGGATTTTTCTTTGGGGAAACCTTGCATGAGATGAGGGAACATTTTCATTGGGAAGGACAGGAATATTCTGCTTCCAAGAAGAGGCTTAGAGAATTTCTTCTTCTTCCTCAGCATAGGCCTTTAGCTATCCCTCCTGTTTTGGACATTGTAGATGATGCTTTTTCTGAGGCTAATTTGAATCCTGATTCCATGCCTCCTGCTCCTTCTAAGCCTGATAGATTTTATAGGGTTCCTGACTCTCATTTATTTTTATTTAAAAACCCTTCTGCGGATCCTGAAACTATTTCTCAGGGCTCTAAGGCTGCTAAGGTTGCTACTTCTAAAAATCCTATTCCCTCTGAGAAGGATTCTCGTGCTTTAGACAGGTGGGGAAAAAAGGTATATACTTCTGCTACCCTGTCTGTAAGGGCTTTAAATTGCCAGTTTCATATGTTTAAATATCAGCAATTTCTTTTGTCTGTTTTAAAGCAAAAGCTTGCTTCCCTTCCTGCTTGTGCAGAGGATAAGGAACTCCAGGATGTTTTACATGCTACTGAACAGGTTAACAAGCATAGCTTACATTGTGGTTTTGATGCTTTGGATGCTTCTTGCAGGGCTGCTGCCTCTGGTACTGTTATTAGGAGACATGCCTGGCTTCGTGAACAAAGTTTACCTGAACAGGTTAAGGCTAAGTTATTAGATGCCCCTGTTCAACAAGATGTTCTTTTTGGATCTAAGGCTGAGGAAGTTATTAAAAAGATGGAAGAAAAGGCAAAGTCTATGCAGACTGTAAAAGATTTCTTGCAAGTTCAGCCTCCTAGATTTTCCAGGAATTGGCCCTCTAAAAATTGGTCCTTTCCCATGTCTGACAGGCCTCAAAGGGGAAGATATAGGCGCTCCAGAGGTCGTGGTCAAGGCCAGGCCTCTTACAGATCTAGACAATGGACTGCTTCTTCACCTAGAAGGGGAGAAGACAGATCCCAATCTCAAAGAAAGCAAACTCAATGACTCTCTCGGTTGGGCTTCAGGACCCCTTCACCTGGACACCCCTCTCGGAGGAAAACTGTCTCTTTTTTACAGAAATTGGACTCATATTACCCAAGACAGATGGGTATTGGACGTGATTTTAAGAGGTTACAAATTCCACTTTCACACTTTGCCAAGGACTCACGGTTGGCCAGATCTGCCAAAACATCAATGGTCAGAGGCCTTAACTCAAGTGGATGCTCTTCTGGCCATGAGAGCCATAGAGCCTGTTCCACTCTCGGAAATGGGAAAAGGGTTTTATTCAAGACTGTTTCTGGTTCCCAGAAAACAAAACTCATGGAGACCTATTCTGGACCTTTCTGTGTTAAACACCTTTTTGGAAATTCCAAAGTTCAAGATGCTTACTCTGCAACAGTTAATTCCAATGCTCTCTCAGGACGCCTGGATGGTGACATTGGACTTAAAGGAAGTCTATTTACATATTCCCATCAGACAAGAATGCAGGAAATTCCTCAGGTTCAAGGCAGGTTCGAGGCACTTTCAATTCTCTGTTCTGCCCTTTGGTTTATCTACTGCGCCCAGAGTCTTCACCAAGTGCCTGGCACCAGTAGTGGCTTACTGCAGACTTCAGGGGATTCAGATTTACCCCTATTTGGACGACTGCCTTATTCAGGCAGACAGCAAAGATCTTCTGCTTCAACATCTGGACTTTGTTCAACGTCTTCTCCTCCTACTGGGATTCTCAGTGAACATAAAAAAGTCACATTTGATCCCTTCTCAACAAATGGTATTCTTGGGAGCCCTCTTAAATACAACCTTACAAAGGGCCTTCCTCACTCCAGAAAAACAAACTCAGCTGGCTTCTACTTTCCACACCTTGGCAACTCTATCTCAGCTCACTGCAAGGAAATTCCTGCAGGCTCTGGGCTACATGGCTTCCTGCATTCTGTTGATTCCAAACGCAAGGCTTCACATGAGAAAGCTTCAATGGTATCTGAAAAGTGCATGGTCACAGCATTACCACGATCTGGATATTCTGATTCCTCTGATCCCCTGCCTTCAGAAGGAGTTCCTCTGGTGGTCCAGGGCATGCACTTTAAACGAAGGAAAACCTTTTCGTCTTCCTCAACCTACTCAAATCCTAACCACGGACGCTTCGGATTATGCTTGGGGAGCACACTTTCTAGACAATTGCCAGCAGGGAACCTGGACAAAGGACCATCTTCACTGGCACATCAATCTGAAGGAAATGTTGGCAGTTCAAAACGCCCTTCTAGCCTTCAAGAACCTTTTACAACCAGGGCCTCTGCTAATTCGCACAGACAACACCACGGTCATGTGGTACATCAACAAGCAGGGGGGTTCTCATTCATACCCCCTTTGCAGACTAGCTATGGTTTTATGGGACACAGCTCTAAATTTGAATCTACATCTCCAGGCTCAATTCATTCCTGGGAAACAGAATCTCTTAGCAGACAGCCTGAGCAGAAACATTTCAGATCCTCACGAATGGATGCTAGACACCAACTTGTTCGACAGGATTACTGCAGTTTGGGGATGTCCCCAGATAGATCTGTTTGCATCCCATCTCAATCATCAGCTGCCTCGCTTTTGCACCAGGTCCTTCCACAAAACAGCTTGGAGAGTGGATGCCCTGTCCTTCAGCTGGAGAAGCCTTTCAGCATATGCCTTCCCTCCTCTTCCTCTTCTGCCTCGGGTATTACTGAAAATAAAACAGGACAAGCCCAGGTTCCTCATCTTGATTGCTCCAAATTGGCCTCGACAGTTTTGGTATCCAACTTTAAAGCTCCTGTTCTCGGGGCCTCCTTGGATTCTCCCACTGAACCCTTCGCTTCTGTCCCAGCATCAGGGTCAGTTACTACATTCCAATCTCAAGACCCTTTGCCTGGCAGCTTGGCTCTTCAAAGGAATTTGATTCCCTCTAGTCTTCCCAAACAAGTTTTTGATGTTCTTTTGGAGGCTAGACGGCCTAGCACTAGGAAATCCTATGCCTCTAAATGGAAGAGGTTTTCTATTTGGATGCAGGACCGAGGCTCTGATCCTCAGGTACCTGATCTCTCTTCTATTTTGCTTTACCTTTCGGAACTTTTATCTAAAGGACTTTCCTTTTCTTCCATTAAAATTCATGCTTCTGCTATCTCTGAGCATTTCAGTTCTGGTCCTCCTGTTTTTTCTCATCCTTTGGTGAAGCAGTTCTTGAGAGGGGCTAAAAATTTGCGGCCTCCAAGGACCCCTCCTGTCCCTGCCTGGGATCTTAATTATGTTTTAGAAAAACTTACTTTGCCTCCTTTTGAGCCTGCTGCATCTTCAGATATTAAGTTTCTATCCTGGAAGACTGTTCTTTTGTTAGCATTGACCTCTGCCAGAAGGGTCTCAGAGTTGCAAGCTCTCATGGTTGTGGAACCATACCTTATTTTCCATCAGGACAGAGTATCCTTGAGGACCAATCCTACTTTCATGCCTAAGGTGATTTCGAAAGTGGCTTTGAATCAGACAATTCACCTTCCTACTTTCTTTCCAAATCCTCAAAATAAAGGGAAAGGATTTTGCATTCATTAGATGTGCACAGACAGTTACGATTTTACCTGGACAAGACTAAAGATTTCAGAAAGTCTAACCAATTGTTTGTTTCCTTTGCCTCCAGTTCTCTTGGAAAACCTATTTCTAAACAAACTATTTCCAAATGGATTGCTTACGGAATCAGATTTTGTTACACTCATCATGGGAAACAGTTTCCAGGTACCATTAGAAGTCATTCTACTAGAGCAGCTGCCACTTCTACAGCTTTCCTCAGAGGAGTCCCTACCAAGGATATCTTGGAAGCTGCCACTTGGAGTTCTGTGCATACTTTTTCCAAGCACTACAATCTCCCCTTGTTTTCTAAGTCCAGGGCAGGCTTTGCCTCTGCTGTCTTGCAGGGTATTCTTGCCTCCCCTTCTTCTATCTAAAGCCTCCTCCACTTTTACACTGCTTTGGGATTCCACCCTACAGTTATGACTGCAACAGTGAAACACGAAGAACATAGTACAGTTGTGTACACCTACCATAAATGTAGATGTTCGAGTGTCTTCACTGTTGCAGTCGCGGTTTCCCTCCCTCCTATCCCCTCTGTTTTTCTCTCTTTTCCTTTTTTGTGGTGTATTTGTGTTTCCTTGTTGGATTCATTTTTGATTTGTTGGGGACTTCTGACATCTAGGGCAAGAAAGGCTGGAGAAGATGGCGTCGGCTGAGGGCTATGTACCAAAGCGTACTGACGTCAGGGTACTAGCTTATACAGCCGACGCCGGACCCAGACTTTGGGATTCTGGCTGACCTCGGGCTGCCTGCCGGCAGGAGCACCCTACAGTTATGACTGCAACAGTGAAGACACTCGAACATCTACATTTATGGTAGGTGTACACAACTGTACTTTCCTCCTGTTCAGGTTTCTCTTGTGGATACTTTCTCAGCTGGGTCTATAGCCCCTGACTGTCAGCCCACTGCACCTAAGATGCCAGATAAATTCTATGAAGTGCCTGAGGATTGCACATTTCTTTACAAATGCCCTTCTGCTGATCCTTCTGTAGTGTCAGTCTCCTCTGATAAGCCATCCAAATTATTACACTCTACCAAGCTGTTGCCTTCTGTTAAGGATAGTTTTTTGTTTGTCTTTCAGCTTTTCCCGGTTAGGGGTTGCCACAACGGAACTTTGGTCAGCTAATGATTGGCAGTAGGTTTTTATGGTGCCGAGTTGCCAGCTCGACGCCCAACCTTCAACGAAGGCACGCCCATTCACGCATGTCTTTCGGAACGCCACTCGACCGCAGGGAGGACATGCAGACTCCACACAGAAGGCACTCCCTGCACACCAGCCCAGAATCGAATGGGAGAACCTCTTGCTGTGAGGCAACAACGCTACCGCTGCACCACTGTGGATTGCCTTCTGTTAAGGATAGTAAGGCTATGGAAAAGCTGGGCAAGAACGTTTACACTGCTGCCACTTTATCCTTTAGGGACGTCAACTACCATACTCATGTGACCAGGTATGTGTTTGCTGTGCTTTCTCAAGTGTCTAAGGTGGTTTCTGACCTTCCTGACTCTGAGGGGAAGGTTTCGGCCCTTATCCTGCTAGGCTCTACTTCTCAAGTTGCCTGACACTCAATCAAATGTAGCTATGATGCAGCTGATGCCACTTCCAGGATTGCTGCCTTTGGTACAGTTATGAGACGTTACTTTTGGCTTCATTATCAGGCTTTTTTTCTGATGACATTAAGGCCAAACTTTTAGATGCTCCTTTGGATAATAAAAATCTTTTTGGATCTGCTGTAGCTGAACTTATAAAGTCTCTCCAGGACAAAGGTAAAGCCTTGCAGGAGTTGAAGCATATTTTTTGTTTCTCCTTTTCCCAAATTTCAGAGGGAAGGGGGTATTCACCAAAAGTTTCACACCTGCCATTGCTTTTTGCAGGATTTGAAGAATTTAGATCTTTGCTTATCTAGATGATCTGCTTATTCAAGCTCCTTCCCACAACTCTCTACTGCAGGATCTCAAGTTTACTACGTCCCTGTTACAGACTCTGGGGTTCACTGTAAACTTCCAGAAATCAGTTCTAACTCCTTCCCAGGGTATATTTTCCTCAGCTGCAGGCCTAAGATTGCTGCCATGCTGGTATTCCTGCCTGCCTCCAAGGCATTGTCTCTAATTGCCTTTTTCCAATCCCTTCTTCCTCTGGAGTCTATTTCTACCAGGAATTTCTCATATTTATCAGGTTCATGGATTCCACCATTCCCATGTTCCCTCTCACTAAACTCCATATGAGAAAGCTTCAGTGGTAGTGCACCACACTCATCACATAGCCCCTCAAAGCCTACACCACCAAAACACACACATAGAAAAACAAAACACACACCTACATTCGCGGAGGCTCTCAATAAAATCTGCCCAAGCATCAGGGACCTCCAAAACAGAAACGCAAGCAAACTCAACCACCCAACACAACCCAAATGACACATAGCCCACAAACTCAATGTGCCACTCAACCACAGCCCATAAGGCATAACAACGTACCCAACACTCTAGTCATAGGTGACTCTATAGTCAGGCACACTGATGTTCCACTCACCAGGCTAAACAAGGAGAAAATTACTGTCAGCTGCCTGTCAGGTGCCAGGATCCGCCACATAATGTAAGCACTCAGGTCACTCCACAGCAAGTACAAATATGACTGTCATTGTCCATGTTGGTGTGAATGACCTGAGACATACCTCCCTGGACTACATGAAAAGAGACATGGAGGAGCTCTCCGATCTTGTAGCCCAGGCAGGTATGACCCTGGCCCTGAGTAGCATCCTGCCATCACCCAGAATGATGCCACAGTAAACTTTCTTTCGGCTTTTCCCGGTTAGGGGTCACCAAAGCAGAACTCCGGTCCGCTAATGATTGGCAGTAGATTTTTACGTGCTGGCGTGCCGGGCCTAATGCACAACCTTTAACGAAGGAATGCCCATTTCACGCATGTTGCCACACAGAAAACGCTGTAACTGAGAATTGAAGGGCAACGTCTAACTGTGAGGCGACAGTGCTACCGCAGCACCACCACCGCAGTCAGAACGATGCCACAATACAAGGACAAAATGATTGACTTCAGCAATTGGCTAAGCTACTGGTGTCATTCTAAGAGTATCCAGTATTTGTCTGCCTGGGACGACATGATCGACAGACCACGATGCTTTGCCAGAGATGGCTTGCACCTGTCGCCTTTGGGATTCCGGATACTGGCTAAGGCTCTTGCTACCCCTATAGTGCCTTTTTTTAGGCAAGGTTCAAATGACAAATTCACCACCATAACAGGTACAAGCAAGCAAAATCTGAGGGTAATGCTACTCAATGCTAGAAGTCTAAACCTTAAAATGCACTCACTCGAGGCACTTCCTAAAATGGAGAACATCGACATCTGTGCAGTGACAGAGACCTGGTTCAAAGCTCCAGAGAGCACCCCTGCATTACCAGGCTATAATTCATACCACACCTTTCGGCCACCTAACCCAGATTGAAGCACTAAAGGTGGAGGCGTGTCCATATTCATTAAGGATATCCACACCTCCAGGCTAGTTGAACAGCATAATGCATCCGAGATTATCCAAGTGCAACTAACTCTGGGCAAGACCGCAATCCAAATTGTAGCTTGCTACAGACCCCCCACTATGCCCCAGGATTCCCACTCCTCATTTCTTGATACAATGGAAAGTATTAGGTTACAACCTAACACCCTAATAATGGGCGATTTCAACTACCCCACCATTAACTGGGAAAACTACTCATGTACCAACTCTTTTGCTCAACGTTTTCTGGAATTCATAAATTCCAACGCCTTGGATCAACTTATTCACACCCCCACCAGGGGCAGTAATATCCTAGACCTGGTCATTACCTACATGGGCAACCGGTGTTCCACACCAGAGGTCAATTTCTCGTTGGTCAGATCTGACCACAAGCTAATCACCCTAGACATCCACATCCCGCCCCCACCCCCAATTAGGGAAACCACTGTAAAAAACTTCTCCAAAGCCAACTTCACACTTCTTAAGTCAGAAGTGGCAAACTTCATGACACCCATGCAGACGGACAATAGAGTTACGACTGCTGAATCCTACACAAATGCACTTTATAAGCACTTACACGGGTGTATGGATCATGCTATCCCTAATAGAACCAAGATGCTATCCTCCAAAACAAGGAAGCCGATTTGGTGGTCCTCTGCCATAAACAAACTCTACAACAGAAGAAAGAAACTGTTGCAAAAAAGAGTAAAATCCCATGACTGGAGGAACGTCCTGGTCAACCTCCGTAAGAAGCAGAGATCCCTCATAAAATCCTCCAAAGCTAGTTACGAAAACAAAATTGCCACTGACTCTAAAGACAACCACAAAGCATTCTGTAGCTATGTCAAGAATCTCATTGGCAACACTCAGATCTGCTCTGAGTTACAGCACAATGGCACTAAATATACAGAACCAACTGATATTGGCAACATCCTGGCAGATAGGTTCAGTGCTAACTTTACCCCCCTCTCACCCCCTAGAGGGCCCATCTCTATACCGGAAGAATGCAAAGTTCCTGTAATCACGGCTGCACAGGTAAAAAACACTCTCCAAAGCCAAGAACACAGCATCCATGGGACCTGACAATATCCCAGGCTGCGTTCTGCACGAACTACAGAATGAACTGGCACCCTACCTATGTACCATGTTCAGTCATAGCCTCACCTCAGGCTTTGTGCCCACTGAATGATGCACCACAATGGTTATCCCACTCCACAAAGGGGGAGCCACGACGGACCCCGGGAACTACCGCCCCATTAGCCTGACGAGCCTGGTCTGCAAGGCCATGGAACGTATCATCATGGAACTCATAAACAAAGACATTGGTAATCTCCAAACTCTAGACCCTACCCAGTTCAGATTTGTAAAAGGCAGATCATGTTTCCTAAACCTGATTTACTTCTTTGAAGCAGTCACCAAAGCCATAAATGAGGGTAAGGTGGTTCACACAGCTTATCTAGATCTCGCCAAGGCTTTCAACACCATCCCCCACTCTGGAATTATAGATAAGCTCACTAAACTAGGTATAAATCCCTATGTCACAAGATGGATTGCCAACTGGCTCACGGACAGAACCCACACTGTGAAAGTAGCAGACTCCAAATCCGACTTCAGACCAGTGACAAGTGGAGTACCACAGGGTTCAGTCCTGGGTCCTCTCCTGTTTGGTATCTACTTCTCTGAAGTACAGGCTAACACAGAAGGTCTTTGGCTAACAAAGTTTGCAGATGACTGCAAACTAGGAGCCATAATCGAAACTCCTAATGATGTGGACATACTACAAAAGGGCCTCACTGAGACAGATGCCTGGTGTCAAAGCCATGGCCTGAAGCTCAATGCCAAAAAGTATATTGTCACCCCTTTTGGTAAAAACTCTGTACCCATGAACTACCACATAGCTGGTGGTCTACTTAATGCTGAAAATGTGATAAGAGACCTTGGAACACAGGTGGACAGTAGTCTCTCCTTTGATAATCACATCGCCATAGTGGTCAGGAAATCCTTCTATGTGGCTCACCTCATCACAAAAGGTTTCTCATCCAGAAAAAAGAGGTCATTGTTCCACTCTACTCATCACTCATTAGACCCAATATAGAGTACAGCACTCCTTTTGGTATGTACCTCACAAGACATCTACAACAACTGGAAAGGCCACAGAAATACCTCACAAAGAGGATTACTGGCCTCAAACAGATGCCCTACGCAGACCATCTCAAAAAACTCCAGCTTTACTCCGTCGCAAATCGCCTACTCAGAGGCGATCTCTGCCTAACATACAAAGCTATGTCAAACCCAGAGCTGTTGAACATGCTCCACTTAAAGAAATCCCAATCCCTCCAAGCTACACGCTCTAGGGACCTAAACCTTATCACCACAGTAAACAGAACATGCTGGAGGGATAGATTCCTGTCCCAGAGACTTCCCATACTCTGGAACAGACTACCTATCTATGTCAAACAGAGCTCCTCAGCACTCTTCAAGAAAAATCTTGATGATTGGATGGGAGATAGGAAATTCACCCTGGGGATCACTTCTGTGGCTCTGCTCGACAGGGGCACAGGTAAATAATTTTATTGAGTGGCGAAAGCCAGGGTACATTTTTGGCTAGGCTTATATAGACCCTAGGGCCAATAGCCTAGTACCCTCCGATGAACCTGTGAAATCAAGACAGGATTTCAAGGGTCATAAGCCTTCCTTTTCTGACAAACCTGCCTCCTTATGACTATCTTCTTTTACCAACCCTTATCCTCGGCCAGGTTCTCCTATCCCAAATATTCCCTCTCTCTCTGTCTTCCTACCAGGAAAGCAGTCACTACAGAAAGGCAGGTTCTTTCTATTATAGAACAAGGGTACAGAATGTCATGGAAGATAACCCTCAACCCCCTCAGTCAGTTGCCTCTAGTTCTTCCTTTTCTGCAAGATCTCATTTCATAGGGAACCGATCAACCTGTCCTTCCACTTAGTTAGACAGCAGATTTTACTCCAGAATGTTCTTTGTCCATAGATAAGTAGGAGCAGCTGTTGGCTAATTCTAATTTTATCTTTTTTCAACACCTTTTTGAATGTTATAAGCTTCAGATGGTAACCTTTCAATCCATTTTCCTCTGGATTTTTTTTTAGTGACTTTGGACTTGAAGGACCCCTACCTTCATTCATATCCACTGTCATTTCAGGGAATACTTGAGGTTCTGTTTTTTTCTTCACATTTTTTGTAGTTTTCTGCTTTACCCTTTGATCTTTCTACAACCCTAACGGTATTCTCAAAGTGTCTAGCTCTAATGATAGCCTTCTGCAGACTTCAGGGAATCCAAATATCCCCTTACTTGGATGACCTGCTTCTCCAGGCTCCTTCTCAGAATGCTAGGCTGAAAAATCTCAAAGTCACAGTGAACCGTCTTTGCAGTCTGATGTTCACTTTGAACCTATAGTCTGTTTTAATGCCTTCCCGAGATCTGATCTTCCTAAGGTACCGGATCAACTCTGTAACAGTGACAGCTTTCCTTCCTTTGGACAAGATCCTGTTTTTGAAAAAGTTCTTTCAGGGTCTTCTGCTGCAGATGACCTCAGCATGAGAGAACTTGAGAGCTTCAGGGTATAGTTTGTGAACTATACATGTGCTTGTACATGTCAGACTTCACATGAGGAAGTTGAGTGGTATGTCAAGTAAATTTGGTTTCAGCACCAAATCCCCCCCCCCCCTTGCCGTGCATCATGAATTAGTTACTTTAGTAGATTAGTCTGATTTCTCTCAGTATGGGAGTATGTTTTCTGGATCCTCCCCTTTCCAATTGGATGTGTATGACCTGGCATGGGTAGCCTGTTCCAACAAAATCAAGGTCCGGATCTGGCAAGGAAAGGAAAGAATACGTGAACATCAAGGAGATGAATGATCTGATTCTGTCTCTCCAGTCCTTAAGTCATCTTTGGACTCCAGGTCCCGTCAAGGTATTCAAACACAATGGCATGGTCATTTTGTACAGAAACAAGTGGAGGAGTACCAAGTCCTGCCACCTTTGCATTCTAGCCTTGATGGCATAGGAGGTTGCTATTTGACACAGCCTTTTACAGGCAGTTTGCATTCCCTTAGAAAAGAACACAGTGGCAAGACATCCTGAGTAGGTTAAGTGCAAACCCTCATGAATGAATGCTAAACAAGGAAGTCTTCCTGGACATTGCCCATTAGTGTGGTATTCCCTGATAAATCTTTTCGCCTACACCTACAACAAACTCAGCTGTTTCAGTTCTAGGAAACTATACCCTCATGGAAGATGGGTGTGATGTCTTTTTCTTGAAGGGGAGATTTCTCTGTGCCTTCCCTCCCCTACCTCTTTTGCCAAAGGTCCTTCACAAAAGTATGAAGGACAAGTCAAGTTTATGTTGGTGACTCCCTTTCAGTCCAGATAGCACTGCTTTCACCTTCTTTTCCATCTAGCCAGGTGCAATCATCACACGTTACTTCACAGGATGGACTTGCTCACACAGAACAAGGGCTATCTCATTTACCATTGTCTCCAAATTCTGGAATTAACTCTTTTGGGTGGTAGTTTTGATTCCTTTCAGACACCTCTTTTCTGAGGACATGCCTCAAGTTTTTCAAAAGGCTGGAAAACCCTGTGTTTCAAAATGGAAGAGATTTTCTTTATGGTAAAGAGTCCTGGTTCTTCCTTTGACAAGTGAGAATCCCTGCTAGTCTTATTTGTGCAAGCTACTTAACTCTGATCCTGAAATAGCCTTATGTTAAACCTCATTTGTCTGCCATATTTGCTTGACTGTTTGTGGATCCACCTCTTTCTACCCACTTTCAGGTAAAAAAAAAAATTGAAAGGTGTCCTCCACATTAGAGTATCAAGAAATCCCGTTCCTCTGCCTTGTGACCTTCAACTATGCTCTAGAATATAAACTGACTGTTGTGCAAATTGAACCAGCTGCTAGTTTTCCCTTAATGTTTTCTGCTTGGAAAACTGTTTTGATAGTGGGCCTTACTTAAGTTAAAAGGGTACCCGAACTTCAAGCTTTGATGGCTGTTCCACCCTTCCTAGTTTTAAAAGGATATGATTACTCATAGAACTAACCCTTCCTTAATGCCCTAGGTGATTAATGTGTTATTCTTAAATCAGTCCATTAATCTCCCTTATTTTTTTTTCTTCTCAAAATGTAAGGGGGATAATTATTCATTCATTGGATGTGCATAGGCAACTTAGATTTTTATTTGGACAAAACTAAGGGCACTAGGAAATCAGACCAGCTCTTTATCTGTTTTTAAGAAAATAAATTATGGATGCCGGTCTCTAAGCAATCAGTTTCTTCCTGGATTTCCAAAGCAATTTCTTTTTCATAGCTTCATAGGAGATTACTAGGCTAACTGCTTAAGAGCAGTTACAAGTGTAGCCAGTATTACCTGATTTACCCAATTTTGTGGCCCCTAGGGGCAAGAAGATGGCATAGGTTTGTGCATATGGCTTGATTATTTTACAGATTATCCCAGTCCATGATATTCTGTAAGACTTGTTGGACCACAGTTCTGCTCTTCCTTCCTCCTTCAGTAATACTACAATGATCTCAGAAGGCATAGTACAGATGTGTAAGAACTTACCATAACAGTAGATGTCTTAGTGACCACTGTTGCAGTACCTCCTCCTCCTCCCCCTTTGGGCTTGCTCTGTTTTTCTGGCTAATGTTGACCTTATGTATCCCTTATTTACCTGCTGTCTTAGGGCTTGGGTCATACATCAGATATATGGTGCAAAAAGAAGGTGCCTAGGCTTTGGTATGATGGCTAGAGCTATGGCTATCCTTGACAGGATATATCATCCATCAGTAATACTGCAGCAGTGATCAGTATGACATCTTCTGCTATGGTGTGTTCTTACACAACTTTTTCAGAGATGTTTAAAATAAATGAAATGTGGAGGGAATGTATAATGTCAAATAAAAGGCTGGAAAAGCTGCCTATTCAGATGAACTGATAAAACTGTAAAAAATATAGATTGAAATGAAAAAAGTCTGGCTGACCATGAAACTTCTCAAGAAGAGTTAGAAGACTGAGCATGCAGAGAAAACCTGAAATTTTCTGCTGTACCACAGAAATTGGAAGGAACAAATTACATTCATTTTATAAACGTACAAATAAACATCTGAACTGGTATTCCACAGAAGGATTTGTTAACTGAGAGGGCACATTGTGTGTACACTTCAAATCTTACCATGAGAAAGCAGCCAAGATGCAATCATGCCATCAAAACGAGTTTCTCCTGACAAAATTGTGACAAAAAAGGAAAAAGCATAAAAACTGGGGATATCCAAGTGCTTGTGGAAAATGATTATTCACTGTACACCAGGCAGGCAAGAAGCAAGTTTGTTTCAGCAATTAGGGAATGTCGAGAGACAAGTGTAAGATTCAGACTGTTGTGTCTGGCTTTCTTTGGAGTACCTTTTCCTTGGGGGATCAATGACATTTTTGTATGCAGAGCTGGCCAAGAAGTAAACAAAGTGAACCAGCAAGTAGAGAGAACACTGCTTCTCATTCTGCTGACAGTAACAAAACCCATACATAGTTTTTATTAGTGAAATAGTTTACTCAAAGGAAAATACTTGAGACAAAAACAAACCACAGGAAATGACTAGAAGAATCTGGAGTTCCTTAGACTTGGACCATAGACTGTTGTTGATGAGATCAAGAAGACTAGCAACATTATGAAAATAGTAAATGAATGGCGGACTATAAAACATCAATCCTATTATTATGTATGGGAATTGATATGTGAAATGTGGCTGAAGAAAGACTGGAATTCTGATGACTGTGTCATACTTATGGTGGGACTGCAAAGCATTTACCCCACTTTGTCATTAATGTTTAAAAAGTGTTAGCAAAACAGGTTTTGTTCACTTTATTTATATAAAGGTTTAATTGTATATATTGCATGTTATATGTGAAGCAGTCTTTTTACAGTATGCAGTCAGGGATATTTTAAATATGAGATGGGGGTGTCATTAGTGGGGTGTTTCTGTGGCCTTTCCGGCTGTTGCAGATGTCTTGTGAGGTATGTACCTCACAAGACATCTGCAACAGCTGGAGGGGCCACATAAATACCTCACTAAAAGAATCACAGGCCTAAAGCAGATGCCATATGCTGACCGTCTAAAAAAAACTCCAGCTATATTCTGTGGCATATCATCTACTCTGAGCCAATGTCTGCTTAACATACAAGGCCATGTCAAACCCTGAAATGTTAGACATGCTCCACTTAAAGAAATCCCAGTCCCTCAGAGCCACACACTCCAAGGATCTAAACCTTGTCATCACAATGAACAAAACATGCTGGAGGGATAGGTTCCTGACCCAGAGACACCCCATACTCTGGAATAGACTGCCCATACATGTCAAGCAGAGTGCCTCACTGGCCCTCTTCAAAAGGAACCTTGATGATTGGATGGGAGATAGGAAATTCACCCCGGGGATCATGTCAGTTGCCCTGCTAGACAGGGGTCCAGAGAAGTAAATATTGTGGGAAGAAATATCCAGGGAATTGTTATGGTTAGGCTTGTATAGGCCCTAAGGCCGATAGCCTAGTACCAACCTATGAACCTATAGTGTGTCTCTAACATTACCATGTTCTGGACTTCCTGGTACCTTTCCCTCCATGTCTCAAGCTCAAACTTCGGTGTTGGATTCATCAACTTTCTGTCAACTCCGGGCTTCCTTTTCAAGCTTCAGTTCCAACTCAGGAGCTTTTTACAGGCTCCTTAGACAGAGGGTGGGGTACCTCCTGTGACCATCTCAAGGTTCAGGATCTCTGGCCTCCTCCTCAGAGGTCAGACCACATCGATGTAAAAGGAAATGAGGGCTCTGTTTATGGCTCTTCAAGATTTCATTCCATTTGTCATCCTGGACCCCTCAAAGTTTTGACAGACAGTACCACAGTGATGTGGTATATCAAGAGACAAGGGGGCACAAGGTACTATCTTCTTTGCAGACTGGCTCTTTAAGTCTGGGATTTAGCTCTTCAGTATCCAGTGACTTCTCAGGTAGTTTACATTCCCTTGGAAGACAGTCTAGTAGCAGAGTCCATGAGCAGGTCTGGCATACAAGCTCACAAAAGGATGCTTCACAGAGATGTGTTCTTGGACATTGTCCATTGGTGAGGTATTCCTCAGGAGGATCTTATTGCCTCCACTCTGAACAGACAACTTCCTTTATTCTGTTCAAGTTCCAAATCCTCTAGCTTGGAAAGTGGACACCCTGTCTTTTCCTTGAAAGGGGATGTTTTTGTACAACTTTCCTCCCCTTCCTCTATTACCAAGAGTCGTGCACAAGATTAGTCAGGACTCTTATTGGTTACCCCCTCTCTCTTACTTGGCCAGAAGCAATCACCACACGTTACTTAACTGGGGTGTATCTTCTCACACAAAACAAGGGATCTCCTATCCATCCTCACTTGTCCACTCTTCAGTTGATGCTGTGGGTGATAGGGTTTAATCCCTTTCAGGCACCTATTTTCTGTGAACATGCGTCGGGTTCTGCAGGAGGCTAGCAAACCCATTACTAGGAAATTATATATGTCCAAATGGAAGCATTTTTCTACATGGTGCTTCTGGTTTTGTCTTGTTTGTGTGGTCTGCTCCATGCTGAATTGACATATTCTTCAGTTAAAGCTCACCTGTCAGAAATTTCTGCTTGTCTGCTCTTGACTCCTCCCTGGCCTGTAGATTTGGATCAAACAATTTCTAAAAGGCATCCTTCATATCAAACCTCATAGGAAACCTATTCCACCCTCCTTGGACCTCAATTTGGTACTAGAAAATTTGACTCAGGCACAGCTGTACATTTCATTTGTAGACAGCCCCCATACCCAGCAAGTATAGTCACCTTATTGACTGCGCAGAGATCAGATGTCTGACTGTTAAAAATGGCCATAGTAATGTATTTCAAATTTGTTTCAAACTAATGCAAATTAATCCTGCAAAGCCATATGAATGACAGTTTAATGTGAGCAGATGAAAAAGCAAGGTCAGTCACTTTAATTTACAGAAAACCTCATATCCAGCAGTTATAGTCACTTTGTTGACTGTGTACATCTCAAATGTGTGATTGTGATTAAAAAAAGGAATAATAGCCACAGTAATATATTTCGACTTTGTTCATGCAAATAGCCACTGCAAAGTATTGCGGCATACAACTGCACACACAGTTCTTCAGAACAAGAACAATGCCCATTTAACTTAACCAAATGACAGTAGGGCCAAGAGTTTTAAACCACCGCACCTTCCAGGGCCAGAAAGTCTGCCAGGAAGCAAACAACTCCTTCCAGGCCTGTACAGACTCCAGCCCAGAAGCCTCAATTTCAAGCTGTGGAATACCTCTCAAGGACGGAGTTGTAATCCAGGTCATGAAATAACCCTTTTCTATAATGGATAAGACCCACCTACACTTTCCCTTCCTGGATGACATGAACCCACACAGGCATGCAGTGATCCAAATAACAAAATGTCCCCAACGGGGTGCTTTATCTTAGAGTTTTTGATCTAACGGCCAGTGCGGCAGGAGCAGCTAATGTTCGACTGGCGGCAGAAAACTTCTGAGGACTGGTGCTTTCAAACGTCTGTTTTATGGCCCATGTTCCCTTAGCCAATGTCCCACGCACCTAGCAGTGACTAGACGTTTTTGTTTACTGGCCGGACGTTCGGGTAGCAAGATAGGGAAACCCAAGAGTTTGGAATACTGCAACATGGAAGAGAAGGACATCTGTGGTTATGGTAAGATTTTACACAACTATTCTACCTACTCACTTTAGTCAAGCGTCCCATATGTTGACCTCAGAAACGTTGACTGCAAAAGGTTGACAAACCGAACATCGACATGTTACCACTCATGCACCAATAAAGAACATCGACATATGCAATTTTCACAAAAAAAAAATCAAATAACATCATTTTTTGCAGGGGTGCATGCCCCACTGTGACTGCCACACCCCATGCTAATTATATGTAATAACTCCAAGGTCGCACAATCCCTGGGGAACGGGAATATTCCCCAACATGGTTATTGCTGATCTTGTACACATCAGCCATCTGCATATATCGACCAAATGCAGTCGATTAAACATATGTCGACAAAGAAGCATTTAGGACCCCCCCCACATACATATATATATATATATATATATATATACACACACACACACACACACACACACACACACACACACACACACACACACACACACACACACATAGCAGACAACTGAGTAAATGTCAGGAAAATCCTACCAGGATGGCTGAACTTTATTTGGGGTTAATCAGAATTTCTTTAATTGATGGCAGGTGTGTACCCAAGAAGACTGAATGTTGTAATTAAATCAAAAGGTGCTTCAACAAAGTATTAGATTAAGGGTGTGCACACTTATGCAACCAGCGTATTGTATGTTTTTTTATATTTTTTTTCCCTAACAGATTTGTTTTTCAATTGAATTGTACAGGTTATAGCTCACATTAAAGATGGGAAAAGTTATGAAATTATGTATTGTGGCCTCATTTTTTTATATCACAAAAACCCTGCATTTTAAAAGGGGTCTGTAAACTTTTTCTGTCCACTGTACCTTTCAACCTCATAGCACATTGAAATGTACACAGTGGCAAAGTAATGGAGGGATAAGACTCAGTGGCGGATTTTAATTATTCCTTTTAGAAAGTCACTAGGATGACATCTTTTGCACTAGCATGCATTTACAGAAGGATATGATATGTGAAACTGTAATGGTTGGCATTAATGACTGACTGTAGCCATCCATGATCTACCAGGACAGGTAAAAGGAGACATCAGGGACATTCTGACAAAACAGGAACTGGTACGGGGTGTGTGGTGTGCATGTATATTTGTTTGGATATGTATATTGTGTGTGGAAACACAATTGGGGGTGCCTTTGTTAACAATATGCATCAGCCATCAGTATTGGCTACCACAGGAAAGTGCTCATCTGCACTTGTGGTAGTTGACAGTGATTCAGAGACATGCAAATTAGCCGATAATGAGGTGCTTCTTCATTGCAGCTCATGTGTCTGTAATCCGCCATTCTACACATCACAGAAACAGGGCCTTCTTACCATAGTCCTTTCCACAAGCACTGGGGTTCTTTCTGACCCCCCCCCCCCCAGGTTCATCTTAACCTACTACTCTTCAGTTGTAGTTTTATGGACAAAAACTCATTCAAACTAGGGATTTCTTTGCAGCCAACTTCAAATGCCAATTTAACTCCCTGCTGTCCAGCAACAGTTCCATGTTCCCACCCTCATTATCAAATTAACTTGTTCAAACACATGAAATAAAACTCTTAAAATTCAAATACTGTGTAAAATTTGTACACAGTTGCATTTTACATTTTCTATGTCTTGATTAAATAAAATGTTTGTGAATTCCTTGTTGGAGCTTCCTGCCTGTCCTTCATAAAAAAGGCAGAAATGAAAGTGCAAGCAACATAAGCTATATTTTTATTATCATAGTTAAAATACTCACACCACATACTCTCCCATTCTTTTCATCACAAAAGATAGGGCTATTGGCTGTATATCTGCAGGTACCACAAATTCCGCAGGCAAAGGGTCCTTTCCACCTGTTTGTACTTAATGTAGTCTCCGTCTCTGATCTACTACCTTCTCTGTCAAGCAATCTTTTCAGGTTATTGTTCCTAATGTTAAAGTCTGGGTCATCCTTCAGTGCTTCTTCTACAATAAAGTTACTAAGATCTTCCAATTGTCCCTTATTATTCTTTTAATTCCAACACTGTCCATGCTGAAGCAAACTTTCCTAGGAGGAGGCTCATCTTGATTTTTATCAGCCAAAGAACCCAGCTATTCTTGTTGATTTTTATGATATCTTACCCTCATGCAGTGGGTTTGTATTTTACATTTTTACAATGTTCTACTTCATATGTGGCCTCTTCTAGTAAATGCTCATCATACCCCTTCTTGAAGAACATCCCTTGAAACGCCAGTATCTTTTTTTGAAGGACTTTGTCGTCACATGTTAATCTAGGCATTCTAATTAAGTGACTCTTTACTATATTTTTCTTCATGCACAGTGGATGTTGACTTGAGAAATATACATAACTGTTTTATTTATTGATGTTTACCAGAATGGAGCTCTGATCCCACTAGACCACTTTCAGGCTCTACTTGGAGGTACAACGATCTAAGAGACAGAACTTAATACAGTGACCAATACATAATTAGATGGTTGCTACATAGCATTGTAATACAAAATGCAGTAAGTAATATATAGTTAGGAGGTTAGTACAGATTGGAGGTTTGTAGTAGACACTTACAGTACAGCAGTATGAATGAAAGCAGTGTTGTGTACAATTTATGCATTATAAGAGGTTGCCTGATTTGTTAAAAAAGGTTAGAATCTGAGTGACATTAATTAGGAAGCATTTACATGTAACCTGTTTGTGTGTAAAGAATTTTAATTTAGAGTGAACGTTTGGGAAGATGGAGATGTCTTTTAATCGCATAGGGATGGAAGACCATATTTTGGGGAAGGAAAAGAACAGAAAAATGGTCTGTGGAGTGCAGCCTTGTGTGAGGTTGTTGCAGATTGGTGGTACACACAGGGAGAGACCTTGGATTGTAGGGGATTTATTTTTGTGTAGTTGTTGGGCTAACTCAAGTGTACTAAGTTCATAAACTAAGCCTGTGATTAAGAAAGTGGTTTTGAGGTGCAGAGAAGCCATCTGGCCTTTAGTAGGGTGAGGAAATGGTACATTCTGTTATATGAGAGACATGTGACTTGATAACTGTTACTTTTGAATCGGAGTGATTGTACATACTTTTTAGAGGCAGCGGCAGCTAGGTGGTGGCCATATTCAAGTTGGGGTAGTAGCAACCCTTTGCTTATAGTGGCTTTGCCTTTGGGGGAAAGGAAATGGGAGATTTTCTTGGACCAGAACAGAAGGCTGTTAACTTTTCCTTGATGAACTGCACATACTTTTGTTAGGTTGAGGTTGGGATCTAGCCAGATCCCCAGATGTTTATAAAGTTGAGCAGTTTTGATTCTGTCTTGTAGAGGGGTTGAGATATAGTGAGCGGATGCTTTGTCTAGCCTTTTAGGGGTGACAAACAGTCATTTTTTTTTTTTTTGAAGATAAGATTATGGTAGTGAAGCCAGTTTCACGGAGTGTCAGTATGAGTTTCAAACTGATTTTTAATGGTGCACTGTTAGGTATTGGATCAGTAAATCACAGAATGATAAAGATGTGGGGAGAGTCTGTGGGCAGCCTATTAATAAATAAGGAGAACAAGATGGGGAATAGGCTAGAACTCTGAAGTACACCTGTGGACATTAGTGAAGAATGGAGGATGTGGGACCTAGCTAAACCTTGAATTGTCTATTAGGCAGGAAAAAGTAAAACCACCATATTGCTGTGTATCTATTTATACTGATAGAAGTATGTTTAGTAGGAGTTGGTGGTCCAGTTAATTCGCCTTTATCCTTATTAATGAGAATGTTATCTGTGAATAATTAGAGCATTATTATTGTGTTTCTGTCAGCCCAGAACCCATGTTGATAAGAGGAGAGGATTCTGTCAATATGTCACTATCCATCCATGTTCCTTATACCTTTGTGAATAGTTTCGGCAGACATTTTTGTATTCCTCAGTGTACAAAAACTGTGGGCCGATTTGATAAAGATTACTGCAACCTCGCAGTATTCTTTTCAGATTCAGGACAGCCCTAATGCAGTATTTCTGCACAAAGACATGCAGCACAGCATTTGGCTGTCTCCATGGTTATGTTACATGCCAACGAGGCAGTTCAGGAGAGAGGCATATTATAATTAGCCATGTGCTCTGTTCCCAAAACTGTCTCAGGGAAGACATCTGTGGTGATTCATAGACTTTCTTGACTATGTAGCTTAGCATGATGGCTCATTCTACTTTACAGTAGTGACCATGGCCTAAAGGCAGTATTCATCCAGTGTGATAGAGCTAAGTGCTGGGCAGTTAAGTAGTAAGGAAAGGTTGGGAGGTGTGTGCGTGAGTGTATGTTTTGGACTGTATGTGTGAGCATGAGTCTGCCTGGGACATAGTGGTAGGGGAGTTGTGGGGGGGGGGGTCATGTCCGTAGGTGTGTGAGTGTGTGTGTGTGTGTGTGTGTGTGTGTGTGTGTGTGTGTGTGTGTGTGTGTGTGTGTGTGTGTGTGTGTGTGAGCATGAATCTGGCCGGAACATAGTGGTAGGGGAGGTGGGAGGATCAGGTGTGTGTGTGTGTGTGTGTGTGTGTGTGTGTGTGTGTGTGTGTGTGTGTGTGTGTGTGTGTGAATGAATGGGTGTGAGGGAATACATGTGTGAGCATGATTCTGCCTGGGACATAGTGGTAGGGGAGGTGGGGGGTTCAGGTAAGGGTGTGTGTGTGTGTGTGTGTGTGCATGTGCACGTGTGTGTGAGCAATAGTCTGTCAGGGACATAGTGGTAGGGGAGGTGGCGAGGTCAGGTAGGGGTGTGTGTGTGTATGTTTGAATGCATTTGGGTGGGTAGAGAGCTGTCTCTGTGGGTAGGGGTAGCTATCCTTCCTCCGCACACTCCTAGACTAATGAGCAGAGTCTAGAACCTTGGGTGGGGGGACACTAGCCAACAAGGATTACTTTTAATTCTTGCACCCTAATGCCAGTTTAGCAGTACAATGATCAGAGTGGGGGAACACAAGACAGCAGGGATTAATTCTTGTGCTATAATGGCACTATAACAGTACAGCGATTGGGGGGGTGCATAAGTCACCATAGAGCAGGTCTCATGACTTAACAGCACTATAACAGTATGGGAGTGGGAGGTGTTGGGGGCAACACTAGACACTAGGTTGGTGTTTTAAAATATATGTATGTAAATTAATAATAATATACCAAAACATTTTACCAGAAGACAGAAAAACCAAACCGACTTTAGCATACAAATATTTAATGTCCGCTTTCGTAAAAACTTCCTCAGAATAAAGGTACCACTGAACCACAACAGTTGGATACACAATGTTAAAACAATTAAACAATTAATTGAATAATTAATCTATTAAAACGTCAATATAAAATCACTTCAAAGCAAAAGGGAAATTTAACCCTTTAAGTCCCTATTTGTTAAATAGCACTTAATATTTATGTGTTAATTTAAACCAGGTGCATTATCTGCCCCCAGTTTTATCTGCCAGTGCACCTCTCTTGTTTCAACCTGTTTTTTGTAATCACCCCCTCTTTTGTGTTTAACATTCCACAGTTTGTAATAATTTTAAAAAGTTTTGTTTCATTATTCTTGAGCAGGTAACATAATATTGTTATTTAACAAATAGGGACTTAAAGGGTTAAATTTCCCTTTTGCTTTGAAGTGATTTTATATTGACGTTTTAATAGATTAATTATTCAATTAATTGTTTAATTGTTTTAACATTGTGTATTTAACTGTTGTGGTTCAGTGGTACCTTTATTCTGAGGAAGTTTTTTACGAAAGCGGAGATTAAATATTTGTACGCTAAAGTCGATTTGGTTTTCTGTCTTCTGGTGGAATTTTTTGGTATATCTTTTTGGTATTTCCTGTGGTGTATTTGTTCTTAAAAATAATAATAAAAAGAAATGCACAGTGAGAAAAGGGATTTGAATTTTTGCCACGTTTGCATTAGCCCGCTGCACTAATTGATACATTAGAACATCAGGTATTTTTTACATATGTATTTAACCAGGATAAACTATATCCATAAATTTGGACAAGTACCCCTTCTTTCCTTATACCTCCTTACTCACCCGTTTTCACTTACTTCCTTACTGCTATCTAATTCTCTTTCCTGACTTTCCCTCTGAATATACCATAAATAAGCCTGTTTCTCCCTCACTTTATGTTGCAGTATCTGTTTCAATTAGACTAACTTACCTTTAACTTTTCTATATTAAATGATTAGCATATACCTTGTATCAATTCATAACCAATGTTTTTTTATGTTATGTCTAATTTGTTGTAATTATTTAAACTGTAGATGTTTTTGTTTTATTTTTGGAGATTGTAAAACTATTGATGTTATGTTGTCCTATCTCACTTTCATTCTTACTGGCTCTGACTCGGCCACATACTATAGCTCAAAGTCTTTCACTTGGCTCGTGGCTGAACATCTATTCCATCATTCATTGTGTGATTCCCCAGATCTTGTTTGCCACTTAACAAGATTGGATGCCTTTCTCCTTGGCCATGGCTAAGTTTTTGAAAAATTTGTATATCTTGTATTTTTGCTTAACTGCTGTTGTCCTACACTTAGTTATAGCTGTTTTATGCACATAGTTTTCTCTCTGCTGTTGTGTGTGCTGTTTATTTTTACATGACCATGATTGTTGCTTAGTTGGCCATCGTTTTTAGTCGCAGGCCTATTTTCTTCTTTACTATCTCTTCGAAAATCTTTAGTGAAGTCCATTTTTCTAGTGTGTGTATTCTTTATTAGTGATCCTTGGCTCGTTTGAGTTAGAGAGCCACGTGCCCGTTTAAATTAGAGGGCTTAGCTAATTTTTGTTCCCCTTAGCTGGGTTTTCTCATTTAATAGCAGTGCTAGGTCCGTTTAAGTTAGAGGCAGAGCAATACATTTATATATATATATATATATATATATATATATATATATATATATATATATATATATATATATAAATAGATGTGCTGTGAGTTTATATTCTTATAGACTGCTATTAGGCTTCACATATTACGTGTGTTTTTCAACTTATAGTGTTGCTTGTAGTTAGTGCTTTCAGTTTATAGTGTTTGTAGTTTGTGCTTCCTTCTCATAATGTCTAAGGAAGGTAGAGGGAAGGAACCAAAGCCATCTGCCTTTAAAAAGTGTCAAAAATGTTCACAAAAAATTTCTCTAACTGATGGTCATAGTGTGTGTTTATTGTTTGGGGGCCATTCACCTGCAGGAGACATGTACCTTCTATTATTCTTTCAGGTCGCGCGTTTTGCAGGAGAGAAAGAATAAGTTGATAGTCAGAGTCCTTCTAAGAACTCCATTCTCTGATGCTTTAGAAAGCCAGAGTACATCCTCTAAGCCTAAGTTCCCTTCTTCAAGAAGTGACAAACCTTCAAAAAGACCTTCTTCTTATTCCTCCTCATCTGGTCATTTGGAACCACCTGAGAAAATATAAAAAATTTCTGCAGACAAATCAATCTCTTCGGCTCCACAGGATTCGGAACTGAGAGATCATGGAATTGGACAAGTCGTTCGGCTCCACAGCGTTTGGAACCAAAAGAGACTAGCTTTTGGAGCTGGTCCACTGAGTTAATACCTTAAGATCTCCCATATTGGAGAGATCTTGCTCACCTACCCTTTCCTCCAGGTCCTCTAGAAGCTTATCGGATGATGATGTGGATAGTGTGATGCGCAGACCTCTGAAGTCGCTGGCTAAATTATATTCAGCTCCGACCCAACCGGTTCTGGAGCCAACTAGGACTCTTGCATCCATGTTGATTCCTCCTCCAAGCCAAGCTGGATCTTTGGAGCCAGAGTGCCAAGTATCGTTTGCTGGAGATTTCGAAACCGTTGTCTGCTCTGACACCCTCGGTGCCTTCCGGGGTGTCTAGGAGCCGAAGCTGTCTGGTTGGTTCCAGGGGGGGGGGATGCTCGGACCCGAGTCTCCTGGGTTCCGAGCTTACCTCTCGGGGCTTCGGCATGGGTGAGCTCGACTCCTACATCGACCTCGGAGCCGGTCTCATTGAAGCCAGGGACTCCTTCTACTTCTTCGGGACTGGGGGCATCCTTGGAGCTGGGAGGACCTGCTTTCGAGCTGATGAGGAGTGTGCTATCCCCATCTACAGCTCTACACAAGGGTATTGGTAGTCTTCCTCCTAAGGCACTGGCATCTGTCTCGACACCATCCCATCCTCAGGACAGCGGAGATTCAGAGTTTCAGGTAGCCCCATTGGGCGAGACCCACTCTCCCGAGATCTCCCCAGATTACCCTTCCGAGGAGGTTCCTCAGAAGAAAACATGCAAGAGGAAGCATCTGGACTCATCAGACGAGTCAGTCACCTCAGACACTGATCTCAAGGAGTTAGAAGGGTCCCAACAGTCGACGTCTGAAGATATCTCCTTTGCAGATATCTTAGAAATCCTGAAACAGAGAGGTGGCTGGAAGCCCATTAACCCTTCTGATGAGGAGTCGGTGTAGCTGAAGGCCTTCGGATCTCAACCTTCAGCCTCCTTGGTGTCGCCGCCTTTTTATGAACTAATGGAATTGATTAGTCGAAAGGGGTGGGAGTCACCAGACACTATGGAACCACTCCCTAGGAGACCAAATAAATTTATAACAGCTCCAGCAGAAAAAGACTTTCCTGCTAAAGGCGTCCCTGTAGATACTATGGTGATGGCAGCAACCACCAAGAAGGAACTCTCTGAAACGTCCTTATCTGTCCATTCACCGAACAAGGCATCTTGAACGATGGACAGATATGGGACGCGTATTTTCTCGTCAGCGACTTTTAACCTTCGATTGCTGAACTACCTAACACACTTCACTAGGCTACAAAGAGATGTCCTGAAGGAGTTAGAAGATACACTCCAAGGTTCACTAGCTGCAGGGGTTTCAGACAAAGTGACCTCTCTGCTATCCACCTTAAATTCCATAGTTAACTCTTCCATGAGGCTGATTTCCTATGCAGTAGATGGAGCGAGCAGGGCAGCGGGTTCAGGAGTTTCCCTAAGGAGACTCTCCTGGATGCGCTTGTGTAATTTTGCGGAACCTTTTAATCTACCTTTGTCAATGCCCCTTTCAATGGTCCCACACTCTTTGGACCAAAAGTCAAAGACACACTCACCAGATGTGAACAGGAAGGAAAAACTCTCTCTGTCATTGGAGTGCGTTTTTCGGTCCCTTCCCGACCCTATCCTAAGGGTCAGAAAGGTGGAACAATGTGGTTCAAGAAATCCCAGGGAGTTTTTCAGGACGCACAAGGTGAATCCTTCCCCGGGGCAAAGGGGGCGGCAACAATGTAGACGCCATCCACGAGGCAGAGGGGGTCCGCAAAATCAGGGTGACCATGATTCCTTTCATGGCCGACCTTTCCAGCGCTCCTGAAAGGAGACCCGTCTCTCCTACTCTGGAGGCAGTTGGGGGGGGGGCTTTTATCTTTGTACCCAGAAGCCTGGCGAGATATCACAAAAGACAAGTGGATACAAAGTATAATATCCAGAAGTTATTCCATTCCCTTTTCCCTTCCCATCCCACAACTCTGAAGGATCCCAGATGTTCCACCCAGTCTAAGGGAACAGGCAACTATAAAGATTCAAAAGTTGCTAGACAAAAGAGTCATCCAAGAAGCCCCCACAAACCAAATAGGATTCAGAACTTACTCAAGATTCTTTTTAGTGCCAAAAAGAACAGGGGACTGGAGACCCATATTGGATCAAAGCAAACTAAACTAATCTGTAAAGAAGTCCAATTTCCAAATGGTGACACTGCAGTCAATTCTGCCCTTTTAAGGGAAAGACGATTGGATGTGGTCAGTAGACCTCCAAGATGTAATACTACCACATACAAATGGGCAGACCATCAATGAGTCATTTACGCTTCCAGCTGGGAGTCATTCATTACCAGTTTCGAGCTCTGCCCTTTGGTCTCACTACAGCCCCCAGAGTGTTCACCAAATGCATGGCAGTAGTCACGGCTCACTTGAGATGGCTAGGAATCCAGTTGTTTCTGTACCTAGACGACTGGCTCCTGACTGCCACCACCAAGCATCTACTACAACAGTCAAGAGACCAAACCTTACAAATTTGTTCTCAATTAGGGATAACAATAAGCTTAGGGAAATCTGCTTGATGGACTTGTCAGCATATTACCTTTATTGGAGCAGAATTAGACACCATCTCTATGATGGCAAAGTTACCTGCAGAAAGAGTTTTGGTACTCAGACAACAAATTTCCGATCTCCTGCCAAAGACAAAAGTAACAGTGAAAACAGTCCTGAAAGTTCTAGGAACGATGGCATCAATAATCACCCTAGTCCCGTTAGCCAGGATGCACATGAGAATCCTCCATTGGCTTCTCTTTTCTCAATGATCCTTACAAGAACATCCCATGTCCCACCAGATCAGAATTACAGAGTCATGCAAGAAGGATCTAAGATGGTGGCTCCTTTCCAGTCATGTCACGTTAAGTCGACCCTTTACTCCACAACAACCTCTGGCAACAGTGACCATGGATGCCTCCCAGATAGGGTGGGGGGCATTATCTGGGGAGGATGGTCCAAGGCACATGGCAGGAACACGAGACCCATTTGCACATCAGTATTCTAGAGTTGAGAGCAGTGCTCTTAGCATTACAAGCACTTCAGGACTCTCTTCCACTAGGAGAAATTGCAATTCAGTCAGACAATATATCGGTGGTTTGGTACATAAACAAGCAAGAAGGAACCAAGTCTTACCCCCTTTGCCGAGAGGCTCTCAGAGTATGGCAATGGGCAATCTTTTCCCAATGCTTTCTGATAGCAATGCACATCTCGGGGGAAGTCCAGTGTGATAGCAGACAGACACACAGAGCAATTTTGATGCCTCACGAGTGGTCCCTAAAGAAAGAGATAGCAGAAAGGTTATTCCGGAAATGGGGCCAGCCTTGCTGTGCCCTGTTTGCCACTCCCATGAATGCCAAATGCAGTAGCTATTTTGCCCTAATTGCCCTCCGGGGGAGTCACCCAGGGATGCTCTTGTTCATGATTGGCCCTCAGGACTGTTGTATGCATTTCCCCTAATACTACAAGTCATTCAGAAAGCCTACTCATTGGGAAGCAGGATAATTCTCATCGCTCCATACTGGTCTCATCAGATTTGTTTTCCCTTCCTCCGGCCACATCTTCAGGAGGAACCGTGGACTCTGGACCTAGTTCCAGACCTTCTGACTCATATGTTGGGAATGCTCCACCCCTACCTCCAAACCCTCAATTTTACAGCATGGCTGCTAGTTCCTAACTTAGTCAGGCTTCACAGTTTTACACCAGTAGTTAAACACATCCTGGTATCCTCGCACAAGGCTACAACTAGGAAGCTGTACTCTACCAAATGGAAAAGGTTCTCACTCTGGGCACAGAGTAAAAACATTGATCCCTTTTCTGCCCCGATCTCTTCTATTCTTGAGTTCCTATCAGAGCTTTTTCAACAAGGTTTAGTGGCAGCTACTATCAAGGTGCAATTAGCTGCAATCTGAAATTTTCATATAGGTGACGGAACTTCAAACTTGATGTCGCACAGATTATGTAATGCCTTTTTAAAAGATACCTGATTATTAAGACCCCCCCCCCATTAAAGAACCACTCTCGCCATGGGACTTGAATTTTGTTCTAACATATCTGACCTTGCCCCCTTTTGAACCCTCATCATCTTGTGACTTCAAATTTGTGTCTTGAAAGACAATTTTCTTAGTTGCTATTACCTCTGCAAGAAGAGTTTCAGAATTGCAAGCTTTATCAATCAGACCTCCTGTATTAATCTTCCATAAGGATAGGGTATCTCTCCGGACAAACCCATCATTTTTACCTAAGGTGTGTTCACAAAATAACTTAAACCAATCTGTTGAGCTGCCAGTGTTTTTCCCTAATCATGGCAACAAGGCAGAATACAAGCTACACCAGTTAGATGTGCATAGACAACTTTGCTTGTATCTGCATAGAACCAAAGATTTCAGGAAGTATGATCAATTGTTTGTTTCCTTTTTAGAAGTCAAAAAAGGCATGCCAGTCTCTAAAGTCTCACTCTCTTAACTGGCTCTCAAATTGTATTACCTTTATTTACAGTTTTAATAACAGACAACTGCCATTCAAAGTCAAGGGTCACTCTGCTAGGGCCATGGCAATGTCATCTGCTTATCTAGCTAATCTATCAATGGACAGTACTTGTGCTGCTGCTACATGGGCAAGACCTCATACATTTATCACTCATTACAAAGTGGATTTGGCCTCCAGGGACACGGCCTCCTTTGGTTCCACTGAAATGTGTACTCCCATGGGCCACCCAGGGAATATGGTGCTAGGGATGCTGTCCCAACCAGTAAGAATGAAGGCAAGATAGGACAACATAACATAAAGAAATTATGTACTCACCATAACGTTCCTTGTTTGTTGTCCATCTCGCCTTTCATTCTTACGAACCCCCCCACCTTCCCCCTGCCTAAGACATCTAAAGAACTTGGAGGATTTCTTTCCTTGGACAAGGAGCTCCCCTGGCTTTCTTCCCTTTTAAGTATCCTTTATTATAGGACTAGTGTACACATATGGCTATGGTTAGCAGCAAACAAGATCTGGGGAATCAAACACTGCATGATGGGATAGGTGTTCAGCCACAAGCCAAGTGAAAGACTTCTAGCTATAGTATGTGGCCGAGTCAGAGCCGAGGATCGGCTCTGAACCCAACCAGTAAGAATGAATGGCGAGATGGACAACAAACATGGAACATTATGGTGAGTACATAACTTCTTTTTTTTTTTTTAAATGTTTTGTAATAATTTGCAGCTTTTCTGGCATCCGCTGAAAATGGGCTTCTACCCAGTTGGACATTCCCGGTAATCAAATATCAATAAATAAATAAATTTAGGAGCATGGCCATTATGCAATACCTGCAGCACATTGTCACGTATGAGAGGGAAATGTTAGGCATACCTCCCAACCTCATAAACATTTGCCCTAGGATGAATTTACTGAAGGATATGAAGCGCAAATCTCAAATGTTTGGCATTGTGGACTGTAGTCATCCCTGATTTACACGGGCAAGGGAGAAGGAAACACTGTGTATGATCTGACAACAGGGACAGATATAGGGTAAATGGTGTGTGTGTGCATATGTGTTTTAGTATATGCAAGAATGACTGGGGGTGCCTCTGCTTTTGTGATGTGGGTGCCAGCACTGTTAGCTACTTCAGGAAGTGCTGATTTGTACTTTGTGATAGTTAACATGATTCAGAGACGTAAGTTATCCCATCATGAGATCTTTCCTCATTGTGGCTAATGTGCCCATATTATGGTAACAGGACCTTTTTACTGTGGGCCTTATGGCCTGCACTAGGGATCTTAATGAATCCATGGGTGAATTATATCAACCAGTTTGCTGTAAAGTGAAATAATCTGTTGTCCTGTTCAAATAATCCACAGATTTATTAAGCAGTTCCATAATGCCTACTTGTAACAAAAACTAGTCATTATTAAAGTGAAAATAACATGCCATGTTTGTATTTATTTATTTTATTTATTTATTTATTTAGATTTTGCTTGCTGTGGCCCCTTCTTAAACATCAAGCCTCCCTCCCAACACTCCCAATTACCCATTCATTCCTCTATGTCAAGAGCACTGCCTTCTCTATTGGGATCACTTTAACATGGAGTTTTGAGGTCAAGCTACCAGTAGAGTGTCATCATTCTGAAGAGACTTGGGTATTTCCTTAGCCCTTAATAATACCCTCCTCCAGCCTGATAACTTCATTATATTAAGCTGAATGGGCCATAAGGAGTAGCCAGTATATGTGCTCCACCCCAGACTCAGAGGGTGACCACACCTGTTTTGCCCCCCCCCCCCCAGCCCCAGCATTCCGCCAGAACTCAGTAAAGGACTGCCGGCTCATGCTTCTGCCCATTCACAGTAGACACACCCACCCTCTCAAACTGTGTCAAGCACCTGAGCTGCTAGATGTTCTGAAACCTTACTTTGCTGCACAAAGCGTCTTCCCACTTTGCCATCACAAAATTTTCAAAACTGGCACCATCACTAAGTACCCTCATGGCCATTCCAGAAATGTGCTGATGGCATTTTCATGTCAAATAAGAAAAAAGGCTTTCCAAAATTAATTCCAGTAGCTTAACAATCATAAACACTAAGGGGAGTTCTAAACAAAAGGCCAACGTTGGTATAGTTTTTAATATAATCTAGAACAGAAGCTGCCATTAAAAAAGGAATAATTAGTACAGCATATAAAATATTGCATGATAACTATAAGAATCAATCAGAAAAGGTTGGGATGAGGAAGAGAGACTGGCTAACCAGTTCACAAAGAAACAATGGGAGGATATATGTATGTCTCCCAAATATGCACCAAAATCTAGAAGATTTAAGATCTTTGCTTGGAAATGTTTACGTATGTATTTTAATACCCCAAGTAGACTCCAGAGAATTTTTCCTCAGGCAGACAGCAAATGTTGGAGGTGTAAAGGGGATAAAAGAGGTAATTGGGAACATGTTTTCTGGGAGTGTGGTGAGTTGGTGGGGTTTAAGGATTCCCTGCAGGGTGCACTGTCAGAGATGCTGGGTGGACAGATTGGTCTGATGTGGGAGATGATTTTTCTGAGATGTGATACAGAATCAGAATTGCCTAGGCGTGGTAAGGCTTTGCTGTGTCTAATAATGGTGGCTGCCAAAAAAAACAATTACTAGAAAATGGAAATCAAAATCTAAACCAACTGTACTAGAAGTAGTGAATATAGTAACAGAGATAAAACTGTAATTGAGATCTTTAGAAAATGGTGGGAGCAAACTACATAAGGAAAAAATGGGAATTGTGGGAACAATACATACAAGGGAGGAATGAGGCTTAAAAGGCGGCAGGACTTAAATGAGCTATGTAATGTTTGAGTGAGAAAGATTGGGTAGATTATAAGTGATGCATAATGTCTGCAACTGGGAGTGATGTAAAATGTGTCAGTATGGTTTGTGATGTAAAACGCTTGCAACTAGGATTGTGTTGGTCTGGGTTTTTTTTATTTATATAAATGTATGATTGCCTATGTAGTAAGAGATGGTTTAATAAAAATGTTTGTTGTTTAAAAAAAAGGCAGGATTTGAATAACTTATGTAATATTGCTAAAGTTATGCGATATATAGCAATATATTTGAAGTATAATGTTTGTTATATTAATATAATTTAATTACTTTTATATGAATGTAAATTTGCTTATGTCACAAGTGATAATTCAGTAAAGGTGTTTGAAAAAAAAATTATTTATTTTATTTTACATTTGTTAACTGGGTAGTGTCTGGCTGGGCAAGTAGCCCGTTTTCAGAAGAGACCCTGGGAGAAAAACTCCATAATAATAATAATAATAATAATAGAAAAAAGATTACAAAATTTTTACAAAAATTTACAAAGAATATACAAAAGGTTTAACAGTTGCCTATAATCACAATTTACAAAAAAGGGAATGTAAAACAGAAAACATTACATTTCCTAAGCCTTACTACAGACAGTAATATGAAACTCATTATATACATAACTAAAAATAAACCATTGTAGCATTTTCATTTGTTAGAAGTAAGACAAGGAGAAGATAGCAGAAAAGAAACATTTGATTGATGGCATTAGAAACTAGCCAGGAGTATTACAGGAGCATAGCCATTGTTGAGTAAGGTATTCCTGTAGGAGTTGTTTGAAGCTATGATTATCTGTGTTTTTTAGGATATTCTGGAGTATTATGTTCCACTGTGTGGCTACTTTATAGAAGAAAAGAGTCTCACCAAAGTAATTATGTTTGTTACCTTGAGTATAAGTTTATCAGCTGATGTAAAGATCCTGGGGTTGGTATTTAGTTGCACTAGGTTGAAGAGTGCAGGGCGGTTTTCAGGTTTGTGGACAATGGAGTGGACAGTGGGCAGCTGATTGAGCAATAACAGATTGGGAAATTCAAGCCAGTGTAGTTTTTGAAGAGCAAGACAATGATGGGTCCTGTTGGGTATATTAGCAGCATATTTTGCTCTTTTATTATAGCAGGAATCAAGTAGATGTAAATCAGATGTGCACAGGTTAGTGAAAATTTGGGAACAGTAGAGGAGAGTAGATAGGAGGTGGGATCTGGCTGTGGCTAGTCTGGCGTTCTGAGTGAGGTAAGGTTTGGCCCCATATAATGCACCAAGTTTGATGTGAACTTTTTTTTTTAGTTGTGAGTGATATGTGTTTATTGAATGTTAGGTTGTTGTCTGTTGTGACACCAAGTAGTTTTGTTTGGTTAACTGGTTCTGTTATAGTGCCATTAGTGGAGTAGATGGAGAGAGGATGTGGGTTTGATTTGGATTTCCTGTTGGAGAAGATCATTAACCTTGTTTTGTTTGGGTTTAGGATGAGTTGAAGTTCATTTAGGTAATGTTCAATATCTAGAAATGATTTTTGCATTTTATTCTGGAGTTCTTGGGGTGTGGGAGCAGAACAAATAAGAGTTGCGTAGTCAGCATATTGAATGATAGAAGCAGATTTAATGGCAGTGTTTAGACTATTTGTGAATATAATAAAAAGGAGAGGGCCAAGGATGGAACACTGAGGAACCCCAACAGAGACTGGGAGGAGTGTGGAGAGTTTATTATCCCATTTAGTTGCCTGTTGTCAGTTTGCAAGGTAACTAAGGAACCAGTTGAGAGCTGTAGAGTTGAAGTTGAAGGAGGCTAGAGTGTTGAGTACTAGTTGGTGGGATACCGTATCAAAATCTTTGGACATATCAAGGAATATAGTAGAGACTAGTTGTCCATTGCTTTTGAGGAGGTTGATGTAGTTAGTGAAACGTATGAGGGCTGTGGAGGTGCTGTGTTTTGGACAGAAGCCGTGCTGTGACCTAGATAAGAGGTTATTTGTACTGAGGTGGTCTAGGAGCTGCTTATGGATACATTTCTCGTAAGATTTTGGCTAGGGGTGAGAGAATGGCAGTGGGCCAATAATTAGAGAGATCTTTAGACGGGCCTCTCTTGTGGAGGGGAATGATATGGGATATTTTCCAGAGTATGGGGACATACTGTTCTGCGATGGATCAATAGATTAGGATAGATGCGGGATAGGCGATTGAGCTGGCAGCAGTTTTTAAGAAGTCGCTAGAGAGTTGGTCAGCTGCTAGACAAGTAGGTTTTAGTTTTGATAGGAGTTTTTAAATCAGTCATAAACACTTCATCTGCAGTCATGCCTGCTTTGTCTGTAAGGAAGGGAATGACTCAGCATATAAAAATATTCTGTGGAATGACAGATTACAGTGCGTTTACATCCAGTGTCACCAGTGTTTCATTCATTTGCAGATATCTTACTTATTTTGTAGACAGAATCAAAAGAGTGCTTTTTTATACTAGAGGATACAGGGTAGTAAAGTTGACAGTGGGTTCAACATCTTGTCCATCAAAATTCCTAGAAGCTTTGTCTTAGATCTGTTTAGTTATACTGTGGATCTGAAAAAGGAGTTGGTTTCATCATTCTGGACTTTGAAAAGTCTAAAGTAAACTGATAACAGGTTTAGGAATGAGATAAAAGCCATTTTTAAAAATAATTGAAACCCTTTGTTTAACAGTTCTAATAACTTTTCATGAAATGTGCTATAAATCCCTATCAGTGATACCTACATATTAACTTGTAGTTTTTCTCATCAACTAACATACTTTATATCTTAGCAACATAATCTACTGTAAGTGTCACCAGCAGGGCTCCCTTTCTGTCCACCATTATAAAACATCTCCTGCAGTCTCAGTTATCAATGATTCTTCCATACACATTATAAACATCCTTTGCACTGGGGCATATTCTTCAGCTTCCTCAGTTCTTTCTCACAAACTGCCTTACAAGTTACTATGGCAGGGTTCAAACCAGATTGAAAGCACATGCTCTGTTAGACACAGCACCCTGTGCCCATCTGCAAGCCAACCACTGTGACCAGTAATTTTAAATGTAACTTTCCAAATATAATGTTACACTAATCAAGTGTCAACACGCCTTACTCTCCTGCTTGGAGTAAAAGTTAAACTGTGCAGCAACAAAGCCGTTTTTCTTGCAGTTAATTGTTTTTAGACATATTAATTGCCGTAAATGTTGTCTGGTTAACAGTACTTTCAGCGTACATTCTTTCTCTTTATTTTCTACATGTGTAGTCAGACATTCCATTCATGTATCTAATAATTATTTCCCATTTTTATTGCTTTCATTTAAATCCTGTTCAGTCACTGGTCCCAAATTCAATAGGCAACATGTTAATTGTCCATTAACTTGTTCCCCCGAACAATCAATGCACTCGTGAGATATGCATAAACACTGCTTCCTGTTCATCTGGGATTGTTATCTCCATTTCTGTGGAACCTGTTTCTCCCCTGCCTTATTATACTGGGGTACATGTGTGTGTAACTGCCATTGCTGTTTTATTAGCAGTTTGCTACTTATTATCGTCACCTTCTATGTGACTGACTTCTGTCCCTGTCTTGTAAGTTATGTTTCTGTTCTAATAGTTGTGGCGAGCATCTCAGTCTGATAAAGGTGTTTCTTCCTCTAAAAACAACAAAAAAACATTGCCTTGTTCCTGCTGTTCTGTACCAGTTATCAGCTCAGTGGTTAGTTTCTGCCCTCTGCTTCAGAAACAAAGGTGTTCACTGCTTCTTCCTCCATGTCTCTTCTTATATTTTCCCTGCCCCATGCTAACATGTTAAGTTTCCTAAATGTTATCTTTTTTTTTCATGCTCTGCAGCATCCTTCAGTATTTTCTCAAAACTTTCTTTAAAATCATGACTTAATTTTGGCTACAGTGGTTTCCATCTTCTCTCATTCAGTATTTCTTTGCTAAACTTAACCATTTGCCATTATTTGCAGCCCAGTACTTAATAAAAAAAATGTAGTTATTTAATAGCTAGCATTTAGCCTTAACACCATAGAAAATTAAGGTACTCTTAAGTCGTTTTGGGATCCCTTCATTTGAACGCACTTCTGTAGGTTTGCATTCACTTACATTATGTTCTTAACTCCCCCTCTCCCCAGGCATACTTCTTACTAATTCTTTCTGTCTGAACATACTCAATTTAATTCTGAGTTAAGTGACAAATATATTTTTGCCCAGACTATGTTATCTAGTCATCTCTGTTCCAAAGTGGGTACTTGGCGTGTATAATGTCATCTCTATGAACTGTAGCTTGTGAATTCTTTAACTGTTGATAATGTTCTTTTTTTAACTTGTTGTATCTGTCCAAATAGTTGGACTCTTTTATGTGTAAGTTCATACTGACATTCATCTGGACATATTAAAATAAGTCTGTTTTTGGGCCCAGGCAGTTGGCCAGCATCCAGACTGATGTTTCCCTGTTTGCTATCATCCACGGCTCGTCAGACCTGGGTTGCCAATGGAGAGGAGGGAGCTTGGGGCAAGACCTCACATTCCATAAGTCAGGCAGGCAACTGTGGTAGTCTCAGTATGGCATTGTCCATGACGATCTGTGCCATTTTGGTATGCTAGGTTTACAACTCCCTTTATGTTGGCCAGCAAGAGTGGTACATTGCCTGCTGCAGTGAAGCCAAGATGGATGTTTGCTTTTGCACACCTGAAATGCTCACTTGGTTTGCAAGCACTGCTTTGCTGTTTAATGGCTTTGAGTCCCTGTGTATTCCTCCTCCAGGTCTGTGGCCTCTTTTCATGGGAGACCTGAGTTATTATTCAAGCTGAATAGCGGACGTTTGGTCAGGGCACTGGGGAAATTTCCCTACTGTTTCTCCAAATGGTGCTGGAGGGCTTGCTGCTGGGGAGAGAAATACCATGCAGGAGCTTGCTGAGAGAGATGCAATAATGCAAATGGATAAAATTAATATCTTTACCTTTAATAGTGACAGAGTAGCTGTAACAGTCTGGAGTAATGGGAGACTGTATGATGCAATGTTGATAATCTTGGTCAGAGAGGGTGAACCTGTTGATAAAACTGCAATGTCATGGGGATATGCAGTTGAGAGGTGTATTTTAGCAATGGAGGGAATGTAATGTGCATAGGCTTTTTTTCCAGTGAGTTGCCTTAGCTGTCCATTGGCCAAGAGGAAGCAGTCCCAGAGAGAATAGACAGGGAAAACACATGAGTTCAGGTGGCAGACAGCTTTCCGAAGCAAACAGCCAGCAGATCATAAGTTGCAGTTATTGCAAGTAGAGAGAGAGAGAGAAAGAGAAGGGTATGGAAGGGTAGGAAGAAGCAGTTGCAGGAACAAAGAAGACCTGTGGTAAGAACTTTATGCAAAAAGGATGTTACTGTTAACAGATATTTTCTTTGTAATAAACTAGTTGAACTCGTGGGCTATAGGGCTCCTGAGAATGTTTACTAATACATCTGGGAGTAGAATAGTTTTGTGACATATATTTTCTTGAGTATGACTTTGCAGAGTAAAAGGCGGTGGATATGCATTCAAAGCCGATGAAGTTACTAGAACTGAACTAAAATTCTTTTTTTTCACAAGACTTCATTTGGACACGGAGATAGTACAGGGAATGATCTGGGACTTGAGCACTGAAATATGTGAATACTGAATTGCAACATATTCCTTGTGTTTTCGTAATGAATGGAAACGGGACACTACTATTTACATGGGTGAACCAAAAATGATCCATAACTGTGGCAGTGACTTGCATCTTATAAATGAGCATGATAAAATAGTGTGTAACCAGTGTGGGAAGAGGGGCCACATGGCAAAAATTTGCAAAATAGTGCACATAAAATGAATAAAGGAGGACAATTTGTATTTTAAAAGTGAAGAAAGAGATTCAAATGTTAAAAATATTAAAGAAAAACAAGTACAAACTGTACACACAGCAGAGTATTGATATTGGTTTTAGGAAAGGAATAAAAAGGAGAGCATACTAAAAAGGAAAATTATTTTTTTTTTATTTATTTATCCTTTGTTGACTGGTTTAGTCCCACTAGGCTAGTTTCTTTTCAGGGGAGAACCCATGGTGGTATTTGTTCTACTAGGGGAAATTTGACCAAGGCATTGGGGAACTCCCCCTACGTTTTTGATAGGTATGGTCAGACGTTTTAATACCACATGAAATACCACCAGCTCAGAAAGATGAGGCCTTAGTTTAATGTCTCATCCAAAGGGTGGCACACTCAACAAGGCTGCATCCTCCCACCCCATGCTGCACTGCAGTGTCAGGAATCAATCTACCTGGTGTGGGAATTGAACCCACAGCCTGGTTCATCAAAGGTGAGTGTGATACATGTTGCACCATATGGATGAAGGCTAGAAGATGGTTATGAAAACACGTCTGCAGGAGAATATGTAGTATGAAAAGAAAAAAAATGAATGCATTAAAAGAAAATACAAAAAAGAAAAGGGCAAAATTGTTATATGTGAATGTATAGGATCTAAAAATGAAATAAGGTATGTTGTAGTTTTGAAATAGTGTATGAATGTGAAATGGCATCATTTGTTATTGGAAGTAAGATTTTTTTATCTAGACAACAGAAAATACAGTTTCAAATTCTGGGAGGGAAGTAATATGGTGTACGGGCAAGGAGGAATATTCTGGAATTGAAATATTGATTAATAACATTGAGACAGAGGTGTTGGATGTGACATTAGATTATTAGAGGGAATGGTCTCTTACCAAATACGGAAATGATAATTTCAAGGGATTGTAATTGTGATGCGAGTATAAGGGGAGCTAGACCAGGTGTTTCTGTCTGGGCAAGCCTACAAAATCAAGTATGTAAGGTGGCTAGAAAAGAGGAGACATAAAAATAAAATGACTACAACATTTATCATGCATTTAAAGGCCCAACACTATTAACATACTGTTTACATACAGGGAACACAGGGAACCTAATATTAGTTTGCAAAGCTGAGGGGGTGGTGGTGGTGAAAGTTGATGTCAAAGGTCAAAACAGTCTAACTTCAGTACTGCTCTTAAGTGAGCAGAAGACTAAAATAAAAAGGACTATATGTGAAGCAAATTTAGAAAAAGTAGATTAATGGCATAATTATTTGACATTGGAACAAATTATCAAATGGTGTAAGAACTACTAAAACACTGGAATTATTTAAAGGGAAGTTAGATTTATATTCATTGGTGAAAAATGTTTCAAACTTCAACTGGGTTACTTGGATGGTTTAAAAGATTACATGAACAACCAAACTGAAATTGTATTCATGTTAGCTTGTTTGTGAGGTTGTCATTCACAGTTTATCTGCTGATGTGAAGTTGTTCTGTCTCTTCGTTCATTCTTACAGATGGGTTTGGAGCTGATCCGTGGTCTTCAGATAGCTCGAGGACAAGTCTCTATCCCATGATGCACCAAGAGTTACCTCAAATCTAGTTTGCCTCTGCAATAGATCGGAGGATATTCTTCGTGTTTCACTGTTGCAGTCATCACTTTTGGGTTATCTGCCTCCAGGTAGCCCTCAGTCAGCCCGAATACCAGAGACTTAGTATTTCTGCGTCGGTTGCTGTCGCTTCAGGACTGACGTCAGGTTGTCAGGGGTATAAAAACAGGCAGCTGACGCCATTACATCAGTCTTTCTTGCTGAAGAGGAGCCCAAAGCAGAAGCAGTTCGCAGGTGTCGGTCGGCCACTACCTGAAATTTTTCATTTTCAAATTGAATAATCCTGAAGTCTTCTAAGGCTATGTACCCCGTTGGGGATCCTTTTTTCTTGCTCTAACTGATGTCAGAAAAAATTAATACTTGTCTTGCCTGTGGAAAGCAAATACCTCACAGAGATTTTCATTCTTACTGCGTCACCTGTTTAGGCCCAGACCACGATGTCCTTCTCTGTCAGTTTTGTGCCTTATTTAATGCCTAAACCATTCGTCATCGGGCTCTCTTTGTCGCTAAATGTTTTTGCTCTTGATCTCCATATTCTGAAATGGCTTCGGTAAGCCATCCGACTACCGATTTTCCAAAAAAAACCGTAAGGATAAAAACAGAGACAGACCGCATAGATCCAAAACTGCGGACGATACTTCCGTCAAGCTAGTCGCTAGACTGGCGACTAGCTTGACACTTCCGTCAAGCTAGTCGCCAGTCTGCCTATACTCAGTGAGGCACCTTTGAAGCCCCTGATTCCCACTTCAGTGGATTTGCAGGCCTCTGCTGAGACCCATTCAGAGTCCGGTATGTTGCGAGATGCTTCTTCAACAATCTAACCTGCGAATGTCTGTACCTTGGATGGGTCCGGAGCTACTGTGCATGCACGGGCTTCTGAGGCAGCTCTTCGCTGTGCCGATGTTCGAATTAAACCGACGACTTCATTTCTAACCAAAACTACTGAGTTTCTTAGGCCCAGAGTATGCACTACGCTTAGAAAACCGACAACCAAAGTGCATGCTTAGGCTCCCATGCCACAAAAACAAATGCTTAGAATGGCTGAAGACCTTATTACACTGATTAGGGGAAGTCAGCCTTCCCTTGCAAAGAGACAAAGAACCCAGTCCCCTTCAGGTTCTACAGACCAGGAGTCCAATGACTCTGACATTTCTGATTATGAAGACATGCCCTTATCTGCCTGTGAGGATTCAGATGCAGAGGAATCCATTCCCTCTGCCTCCCCTTCAGAGGATTTTTCTTTTGGTGAAACCTTGCATACTTTAAGAGAGCACTTCCATTGGGAATGCCAAGACTATCCTCAGTCCAAAAAGAGACTCAGAGAATTTTTAGAGTTTCCACAGCACAGGCTTTTAGCTATACCCTGTCCTGGATGTTGTGGATGATGTTTTCATGGAATCCAGTCTTACTCCTGACATTTTACCTCCTGACCCTAATGAAACCAGACAGGTACTGCAGAGTACCTGATACTCTCAAGTTTGTGTTCAAGAATACTACTGCTGACCCAGAGATCATTTCCCAGGGGCCTAAAGGTATCAAGGCTACTACAGCCAAGAATTCCACCCCTTTGGACAGGGATTCCAGAGCTTTGGACAGATGGGGTAAGAAGGTATATACCTGTGCAACTCTTGCTATCAGGGTTTTGAATTGCCAGTTTCACATGCTAAAGTACCAGCAACATATTATGGAGCTTATTAAACAAAAAGTGGTAACTTTTCCAGACTGTGCAGAAAATAAAGATTTGCAGGAGCTTATGCACTCTGCAAACCAAGTCAGTAAGCATACTTTGCAGTGTGGCTTTGATGCCCTTGAAGCATCTTGCAGGGCAGCAGTCACTGGCTCTGTACTGAGAAGACATGCTTGGCTGAAGGAGCAGACCTTGCCAGATCATGTCAAATCTAAATTACTAGACACTCCTTTGAATAAGGACTCTTTGTTTGGCACCAAAGCAGAAGAGGTTCTTAAAAAAATGGAAGAAAAAGCTAAATCTATGCAGACTGTTAAAGAATTCTTACAAGTGCAACCCCTAGATTCAGTAGGCATTGCCCTTCAAAACAGTGGTTCTTTCCAGCCCCCTCCAGGCCTTCTCAAACAAGACCCAGGGGGAACAGACCACCCAGACTACAGTCTCAGGGTATGCAGAGATCTAAGCAATGGCATGCCCCCACCCCTAAAGCAGGGAGTGGCAAGCCACCTCTTTACGGAAAAAGCTCACAATGACTTCTTCAGTCCACTTCCCAGCCCTGTCCAACTGCTTGTGCCCCTAGAAGGAAAATTTGCCCTTCATGCAAAAAACTTGATGTCCATCACCCAGGACTGATGGGTCGTCAACATTGTATCCCAGGGGTACAAATTTTATTTACATTCTCTGCCAACCCCAAGCGGGTTTCCAAACTTCCTCCAAACCAGTGGGCAGAGGCTCAAACCAAAGTACTTTCCTTGCTCAATATCAGAGCTATTCTGCCAGTTCCAGTAGAACAGAGGGGTCAAGGATTCTACTCCAGACTCTTCCTGGTACCCAGGAAAGAGGCCTCTTGGCGCCCAATCCTGGATCTTTCAGTTCTCAACACCTTCCTGGTGGTACCAACATTCAAAATGCTTACCATGCAACAGCTTCTTCCTATGTTAGCCAAGGGTGCCTGGTTGGTCACCCTAGACTTAAAAGAAGCCTATCTGCACATCCCTATAAGGGAGTTATGCAGAAAGTATCTACGTTTCAGGGCAGGATCGATGCATTATCAGTTCTCTGCACTTCCCTTTGACTTATCTACTGCGCCCAGGGTATTCATAAAATGCCTGGCTCCAGCCATTGCATACTGCAGGCAGAGAAATATCCAAATTTACCCATACTTGGATGACTGCCTGATTCAGGCGGACAGTCAGGATTTGCTGCTTCAGCACATGGCATTTGTAAAAAGCCTTCTCACTTCCTTGGGGGGTACACCAGCAATGAAAAGAAATCACAACTGGTACCCAGTCAAAAGATTGTATTCCTGGGAGCAAGCTTAGACACAACTTCCCAGATAGCATTCCTCACTTCAGAAAAACAAGTCTGTCTGGCAGATTACTTCAAGCAAATGGCCACCAGAACCCAGCTATCTGCAAGAAAAATACTGCAAACCCTAGGCTTCATGTCCTAATGTATACTGCTAATTCCATATGCAAGACTGCATACGAGGAAACTTCATTGGTATTTAAAAAGTCTTTGGTGCCAACATTCTCAGGACCTGGAAACAGTCATTCCTGTCATACCCTGTCTAAGGACAGAGTTCCTTTGGTGGGCAGAAGTGTGCAACCACAACAAGGGACAGACATTCACTCTCCCCCACTCCACCCAGACCCTGACTACAGATGCCTTAGACTATGCCTGGGGGGCTCACATGGTTGGCAAATGTATTCAGGGCCACTGGAGCCCAAGCCAGATTCATCTGCACATCAACCAGAAAGATATGCTAGCTGTACCGAATGCCCTGACAGCTTTCAGATCCCTACTCTTTCCAGGACAACTGCTAATAAAAACAGACAACACCACAGTTATGTGGTACATCAACAAGCAGGGTGGAACCCATTCCTACCCACTCTGTAGGTTAGCCATGGCCCTGTGGCACACGGCCTTGGACATCCAAGTCCACATACAAGCTCAGTTCCTGCCAGGCAAGCAAAACTCACTGGCAGATGATTAAAGCAGAAATCTCTAAGACCCACACAAGTGGAAATTGGAGCCCAGCACCTTCAAACTTCTGATTCAGAAATGGGAGACTCCAGAGGTGGATCTCTTTGCCTCTCCCTACAACCACCAGCTCAACATATTCTGCACCAGGAATCCTCACAGCAGGGCCTGCAAAGTGGATGCCCTATTCTTTCTATGGGAAAAGCTCTCAGTCTATGCCTTTCCCCCTCTGCCCCTTCCACCAGAGTATTACTCAAGATAAAACAAGACAGGCAAAGGACAATTCTGATTGTCCCAGACCAGCCACGCCAGTACTAGTACCCTCTCTTGCACAGCCTGACAACGGTGGCACCCTGGCACCTACACCAGACCCCAACCATGCTCTCTCAGCAGGAGGGACAGATTTTGCATCCACAATTGCAAACCCTAAATCTTGCAGCCTGGCTTATTCCTTGAATTCTGCACCAGCAACCCTAAGCAAACAGGTGCTGGATGTTATCCTTGAAGCCAGAAGGCCCAGTACAAGGAAATCCTATGCTGATAAGTGGAAAAGGTATTGTTCCTGGATTCAGTCTAAAGGAGAGGACACAGCACTGCCTTCCTTACCCCTAATCCTGCATTACCTAGCTGAGTTACTCCACAGAGGCCTATCCTTTTCCTCCATTAAGATCTATGCCTGTGCCATTTCAGCTCATTACAACACTGAGCCACCCCTATTCTCTCACCCCCTCATCAAACAGTTCCTGAGAGGGGCAAACAACTTAAGGCTACCAAGGAGAGCACCCACCCCTGTTTGGGACCTTAACTTTGTATTGGAAAAGCTCACTCTCCCCCTCTTTGAACCGGCTGCTTCAGCATAGTTAAAATTCCTCTCTTGGAAAACAGCCTTGCTGCTAGCCATCACTTCAGCTAGAAGAGTGTCTGTGCTACAAGCATTAATGGCTGTGGAACCCTTCATTATTTTCCATGCTGACAGGGTTTCCCTCAGGGCTGACCCTTCCTTTATGTCTAAAGTGGTCTCCAGTGTGGTTCTCAACCAATCCATCCATTTGCCAACCTACTTCCTGAGAGGGGCAAACAACTTAAGGCCACCAAGGAGAGCACCCACCCCTGTTTGGGACCTTAACTTTGTATTGGAAAAGCTCACGCTCCCCCTCTTTGAACCGGCTGCTTCAGCATAGTTAAAATTCCCCTCTTGGAAAACAGCCTTGCTTCTAGCTATCACTTCAGCTAGAAGAGTGTCTGTGCTACAAGCATTGATTGCTGTGGAACCCTTCATTATTTTCCATGCTGGCAGGGTTTCCCTCAGGGCTGACCCTTCCTTTATGTCTAAAGGTGTGTCCAGTGTGGCTCTCAACCAATCCATCCATTTGCCAACCTTCTTCCCTAATCCTCAAAATAAAGGAGAAAGGATCACAGAACAGGCTTTTAGCTATACCCTGTCCTGGATGTTGTGGATGATGTTTTCATGGAATCCAGTCTTACTCCTGACATTTTACCTCCTGACCCTAATGAAACCAGACAGGTACTGCAGAGTACCTGATACTCTCAAGTTTGTGTTCAAGAATACTACTGCTGACCCAGAGATCATTTCCCAGGGGCCTAAAGGTATCAAGGCTACTACAGCCAAGAATTCCACCCCTTTGGACAGGGATTCCAGAGCTTTGGACAGATGGGGTAAGAAGGTATATACCTGTGCAACTCTTGCTATCAGGGTTTTGAATTGCCAGTTTCACATGCTAAAGTACCAGCAACATATTGTGGAGCTTATTAAACAAAAAGTGGTAACTTTTCCAGACTGTGCAGAAAATAAAGATTTGCAGGAGCTTATGCACTCTGCAAACCAAGTCAGTAAGCATACTTTGCAGTGTGGCTTTGATGCCCTTGAAGCATCTTGCAGGGCAGCAGTCACTGGCTCTGCACTGAGAAGACATGCTTGGCTGAAGGAGCAGACCTTGCCAGATCATGTCAAATCTAAATTACTAGACACTCCTTTGAATAAGGACTCTTTGTTTGGCACCAAAGCAGAAGAGGTTCTTAAAAAAATGGAAGAAAAAGCTAAATCTATGCAGACTGTTAAAGAATTCTTACAAGTGCAACCCCCTAGATTCAGTAGGCATTGCCCTTCAAAACAGTGGTTCTTTCCAGCCCCCTCCAGGCCTTCTCAAACAAGACCCAGGGGGAACAGACCACCCAGACTACAGTCTCAGGGTATGCAGAGATCTAAGCAATGGCATGCCCCCACCCCTAAAGCAGGGAGTGGCAAGCCACCTCTTTACGGAAAAAGCTCACAATGACTTCTTCAGTCCACTTCCCAGCCCTGTCCAACTGCTTGTGCCCCTAGAAGGAAAATTTGCCCTTCATGCAAAAAAACTTGATGTCCATCACCCAGGACTGATGGGTCGTCAACATTGTATCCCAGGGGTACAAATTTTATTTACATTCTCTGCCAACCCCAAGCGGGTTTCCAAACTTCCTCCAAACCAGTGGGCAGAGGCTCAAACCAAAGTACTTTCCTTGCTCAATATCAGAGCTATTCTGCCGGTTCCAGTAGAACAGAGGGGTCAAGGATTCTACTCCAGACTCTTCCTGGTACCCAGGAAAGAGGCCTCTTGGCGCCCAATCCTGGATCTTTCAGTTCTCAACACCTTCCTGGTGGTACCAACATTCAAAATGCTTACCATGCAACAGCTTCTTCCTATGTTAGCCAAGGGTGCCTGGTTGGTCATCCTAGACTTAAAAGAAGCCTATCTGCACATCCCTATAAGGGAGTTATGCAGAAAGTATCTACGTTTCAGGGCAGGATCGATGCATTATCAGTTCTCTGCACTTCCCTTTGACTTATCTACTGCGCCCAGGGTATTCATAAAATGCCTGGCTCCAGCCATTGCATACTGCAGGCAGAGAAATATCCAAATTTACCCATACTTGGATGACTGCCTGATTCAGGCGGACAGTCAGGATTTGCTGCTTCAGCACATGGCATTTGTAAAAAGCCTTCTCACTTCCTTGGGGGGTACACCAGCAATGAAAATAAATCACAACTGGTACCCAGTCAAAAGATTGTATTCCTGGGAGCAAGCTTAGACACAACTTCCCAGATAGCATTCCTCACTTCAGAAAAACAAGTCTGTCTGGCAGATTACTTCAAGCAAATGGCCACCAGAACCCAGCTATCTGCAAGAAAAATACTGCAAACCCTAGGCTTCATGTCCTAATGTATACTGCTAATTCCATATGCAAGACTGCATACGAGGAAACTTCATTGGTATTTAAAAAGTCTTTGGTGCCAACATTCTCAGGACCTGGAAACAGTCATTCCTGTCATACCCTGTCTAAGGACAGAGTTCCTTTGGTGGGCAGAAGTGTGCAACCACAACAAGGGACAGACATTCACTCTCCCCCACTCCACCCAGACCCTGACTACAGATGCCTTAGACTATGCCTGGGGGGCTCACATGGTTGGCAAATGTATTCAGGGCCACTGGAGCCCAAGCCAGATTCATCTGCACATCAACCAGAAAGATATGCTAGCTGTACCGAATGCCCTGACAGCTTTCAGATCCCTACTCTTTCCAGGACAACTGCTAATAAAAACAGACAACACCTTTTGTGGTACATCAACAAGCAGGGTGGAACCCATTCCTACCCACTCTGTAGGTTAGCCATGGCCCTGTGGCACACGGCCTTGGACATCCAAGTCCACATACAAGCTCAGTTCCTGCCAGGCAAGCAAAACTCACTGGCAGATGATTAAAGCAGAAATCTCTAAGACCCACACAAGTGGAAATTGGAGCCCAGCACCTTCAAACTTCTGATTCAGAAATGGGAGACTCCAGAGGTGGATCTCTTTGCCTCTCCCTACAACCACCAGCTCAACATATTCTGCACCAGGAATCCTCACAGCAGGGCCTGCAAAGTGGATGCCCTATTCTTTCTATGGGAAAAGCTCTCAGTCTATGCCTTTCCCCCTCTGCCCCTTCCCACCAGAGTATTACTCAAGATAAAACAAGACAGGCAAAGGACAATTCTGATTGTCCCAGACCAGCCACGCCAGTACTAGTACCCTCTCTTGCACAGCCTGACAACGGTGGCACCCTGGCACCTACACCAGACCCCAACCATGCTCTCTCAGCAGGAGGGACAGATTTTGCATCCACAATTGCGAACCCTAAATCTTGCAGCCTGGCTTATTCCTTGAATTCTGCACCAGCAACCCTAAGCAAACAGGTGCTGGATGTTATCCTTGAAGCCAGAAGGCCCAGTACAAGGAAATCCTATGCTGATAAGTGGAAAAGGTATTGTTCCTGGATTCAGTCTAAAGGAGAGGACACAGCACTGCCCTCCTTACCCCTAATCCTGCATTACCTAGCTGAGTTACTCCACAGAGGCCTATCCTTTTCCTCCATTAAGATCTATGCCTGTGCCATTTCAGCTCATTACAACACTGAGCCACCCCTATTCTCTCACCCCCTCATCAAACAGTTCCTGAGAGGGGCAAACAACTTAAGGCTACCAAGGAGAGCACCCACCCCTGTTTGGGACCTTAACTTTGTATTGGAAAAGCTCACTCTCCCCCTCTTTGAACCGGCTGCTTCAGCATAGTTAAAATTCCTCTCTTGGAAAACAGCCTTGCTGCTAGCCATCACTTCAGCTAGAAGAGTGTCTGTGCTACAAGCATTAATGGCTGTGGAACCCTTCATTATTTTCCATGCTGACAGGGTTTCCCTCAGGGCTGACCCTTCCTTTATGTCTAAAGTGGTCTCCAGTGTGGTTCTCAACCAATCCATCCATTTGCCAACCTACTTCCTGAGAGGGGCAAACAACTTAAGGCCACCAAGGAGAGCACCCACCCCTGTTTGGGACCTTAACTTTGTATTGGAAAAGCTCACGCTCCCCCTCTTTGAACCGGCTGCTTCAGCATAGTTAAAATTCCTCTCTTGGAAAACAGCCTTGCTTCTAGCTATCACTTCAGCTAGAAGAGTGTCTGTGCTACAAGCATTGATTGCTGTGGAACCCTTCATTATTTTCCATGCTGGCAGGGTTTCCCTCAGGGCTGACCCTTCCTTTATGTCTAAAGGTGTGTCCAGTGTGGCTCTCAACCAATCCATCCATTTGCCAACCTTCTTCCCTAATCCTCAAAATAAAGGAGAAAGGATCCTGGACTCTTGGAACGTGCACAGACAGCTCAGATTCTACCTTGACAGAACTAAGTCCTTCAGAAAATATGACCAGTTACTAGTCAGCTTTGCAACAGGGGCAGAGGGCAAGGCCATTTCAAAACAAACCATTTCCAAATGGATAGCACACTGCATCCATTTCTCCTACAAGCACCATGGAAAGCCAACCCCTCAGGATGTCAGAACACATTCAGCTAGGGCTACATCTACCTCTACAGTATTTCTCAGAGGAGTCCATACCAGGGACATCCTGGAGGCTGCTACCTGGAGCTCTGTACACACCTTCACCAAGCATTACCACCTGCCTAGCTTTTCCAAATCCAGGGCAGGTTTTGCTACAGCAGTCTTGCAAGGCCTACTCCACCCTTCCTCAGCTTTGGGAATCCACACAAGTGTGATGACTGCAACAGTGAAACACGAAAAACATAGTACTGTTGTGTACACTTACCATAAATGTAGATGTTCGAATGTATTCACTGTTGCAGTCCTGGTTTCCCTCCCTCCAGCCCCCTGGTTTTTTTCTATCTCTCTCTCTCTCTCTCTCCTTTTCATGGCTATTACAATTGGTATTGATATTTACTTTTTACTGGTGGTGTTTTCCCCACCATAACTTAGCTCCGTATTTGGGGGCTGCTGACATTTGGGGCAAGAAAAACTGATGTAATAGCATTGGCTGCCTGTTTTTATACCCCTGACAACCTGACGTCAGTCCTGAAGCGACAGCAACCGATGCAGAAATACTAAGTCTCTGGTATTTGGGCCGACTGAGGGCTACCTGCAGGCAGATAACCCAAGTCTGATGACTGCAACAATGAATACACTTGAACATCTGCATTTATGGTAAGTGTACACAACTGTACTTTCTCGCTAGCTCGGGCCAGTAAAAAACTTTTTTCTTAAAATTTATTATAATACTTATAAAAATATTTTGGTATTTATCTTTAGACACTTAGATTAACTCTTATAGCTTTTTGTGTAGTTTCCCTTCCCTTGGTGTGCCTTTTCTCTTAACTAGTAATTAGCTCTCTTAGCCTCGTTTTATTTAGGCCTTGTTAAATCTTTATTAGTAGTTTAGATTGTAGTTGTGTGCTTTTGAATAGTGACTTTCTGTCACAGCTTTAATATATTTAGTCTTTAGAGTTTTGAATAGTGACTTCTCTGTCACAGCTTTGATATATTTAGTCTTTAGAGTTTTGAATAGTGAATTTTCTGTCATAGCTGATATTTCTTGTGTGGGTGTGTCTAGTTCTTTACAGCACCCTATTGAGATTGTGTTTGTTACAGTATGGCTGACCATGATAAAGATAAACACCCTAAATCAGGGTTTAAGAAATGTCTAAATGTGGACAGAAAATGTCTATCACTGACAGTCATGTGAATTGTTTACTGTTTGGGAGCATTGCATCTCCAGAAAAGCTGCTCCATTTGTCATTCTTTCTCTTCTAGGGTTCTCCAGGAGAGAAAGAGAAAGTTAACTGACAGAGGTTTAGTTAAACCATCCTTTCAAGAAGCTTTGAGCGACCAGGACGGGTCCAGCAAATCCTCAAAGTCTTCTAAGGCTTCTACTTCTTCTGGGGTAAAGAAATCTAAAAAAACCTTCAAGGTCAGTTCCACAGACCTCAGAGCCGACCGTCTTGTCCTTTCGAAGCCGGTCCCCGGTTCTGGAACCGGCATCCGAAGTGCCTAAGTCTCCACTCCTGCAATCTGTACCTCCTTCTAGCCACTCATCTCGGTCTTCGATAAGCCTTTCCAATTTGGATGCGGATCGTGTGGTGCAGAAGCTTTTACAGGCACCGGTCTTTGCTAAATTCTTATCGGCTCTGACCCAAATGGCTTCGGAACCGAAGACCCTTTTAACATCTTCTACTCTTCCTCCTCCGAACCATACCAATCCGACGGAGCCGTAGGAGTTGAAGCCTGCTCCAGTGTCCTCGGCTCCGTTTACTGTGACTTTCTTGGCGCCGATCGATGGATCTCGGACCCAACACTCTCTGGTCGGGTCCAGGGAGGATAGTCGGACCAACTTGTCAGTTCCGACTCTGCCTCTCAGGGCTTCGGCTCGGATCAGGTCGGCTCTTACCTCTGTCTCGGAGCCCACTGTCCTGGTTCCGGGGTTATTGACGGTTTCTTCGGATCCATCAGTCCCTTCACATTAGAGCAGAGGTGCCTTCGAAGCCATGAGGAGAGTTATGTCTCCTAAGACATCTTTGACTTCAGGTCCGGCTGCCTCCTCCCCAAAAGCTCCTGTGTCTGCTTCTGTTTCACAGATCCTTGCCAAGTGTAGAAACCCAGAGCCTTAGGAAGCCTCATTGAGTGGTCCCTGCTCTTCCGAGATCTCACCAGAAGCCCCCACTGATGAGGTTCCCAGGAAGAGAATCTGTAAGAGGAAGCATTTAGACTCCCCACAGGAGTTTCTCATGTCTGATAATGACTTGGATGAATCAGACAGGTCCCCACGGTCCCCCTCTGAGGATATCTCATTTGCTGAGATATTAGAAATCCTTAGGCAGAGGGGTGACTGGCAGTCCACCAACCCTACTGAAGATGAGTCTGTTCTCCTGAAGGCTTTCGGGTCTCAGCTCTCCTCTTGGGTGTCTCAGTCCTTCGATGAGGTTATGCAGCTGGTCTCATGAAGGGCATGGGAGTCTCTGGACACCATGGAACCTGTCCTCAGGAAGCCTAATAAATTTTATGCTTTCACGCATTATTCTCCCTCCATTCGAACCAGCTTCCTTATGTGATTTGAAATATTTGTCATGGAAGACTATCTTTTTAGTAGCTATCACTTCTGCCTGCAAATTGTCAGAGCTTCAAGCCTTGTCCATTAAACCTCTTTATTTGATTTTCCATGCTGACAGAGTCTCACTATGAACTAATCACTCCTTTTTGCCTAAAGTCTGTACTGAAGCTAATCTTAACCAAATCATTGATTTGTCAGTATTCTTCCCCAGTCACTCCAGCAACTTAGAATATATGCTGCACAAGCTTGATGTTCATAGACAGCTCAGATTTTACTTGGATAGGACAAAGGAGTTTAGGAAATCAGAACAGCTTTTCATTTCCTTTTCAGATTCCAGAAAAGGTATGCCAGTGGCCAAAGCAACTCTAAGTGGTTATCCGATTGTATCACATTTGTTTATTCAGCTGCTAATATGCCCTTACAGCAAAAAATTAAGGCTCATTCTACCAGAGCAGTGGCTACATCTGCTTTTTCTGCTAGACTTCTTATAGATAACATTTGTTCAGCAGCCACTTGGTCAAGACCTCATACCTTTATCACTCATTGCAAAGTTGACAGGGTCTCCAGGGACAGGGCTTCCTTTGGGTCTACTGTCCTGAAAAACATATTCCCGTGAGCCACCCGAGATAGATGGTGCTTGGGATGCTACCTATCTGTAAGAATGAACTGCGAGATAGAACAACTTCACATAAAGAAGTTATATACTTACCATAACGTTCCATGTGAGTTGTTCATCTCGCCTTCATTCTTACTTCACGCCCTCCTACCCCCTCCAAGGTTTTTCGAAGACCGAGATGCTTGAGTCTTCCTGGTTGCTCAGCCCTTCTGTAGCTTTCTCTTATAGAGTGAAAGAATGACATATGGTATTATTATACGCAGCAAACAAGATCTGAGGTACCTCTAGGTGCATCATGGGATAGGGTCTTGGCCTCGAGCTATCTGAAGACCTCGAGCTTTGTAGTAGCCCGACTCAGAGCTGAGGATCGGCTCCAAACCCATCTGTAAGAATGAAGGCGAGATGAACAACTCACATGGAATGTTATGGTAAGTACATAACTTCTTTTTTTTGCTTATCCAATAACAGACTTTAATTACTGTCCTCAGATTCTTAAAATAACAACTTTATGAAAGTTCAACTTAATGCTTAAAATGTGATCATTGACCTTGAGTGCACATTAACCAAGCTCTGTACACAGGATAAGCATCAGCAAAACAGTAAAACAAAATAAACAGAATAAAAAAATAAACATTTACAAAGTTAAGCATATTAAAATTGTCATCATAAAATAAACTATAAGCTGGACAGCATGCAGAATATTCACAAAGTAATTTGCAGTCAGATCTAGGAACTTAATTTAATTCTAGACAAATTAACAATGTCATCTTCTGAAACATCAGGATCTACAGCCTTCCACATCTCTTTTATGGAAAATGCTGTTTAAGTAGCTATTAGTTCTGGCTGAGGAATATCAGAGCTACAAGCTCTTACGTGTTGCTTTTTGTATTTAATTTCTTTTTCCATAAAGACATTTTCTTTCAAAATGTTTTTCCTTAATTTTATGCCTGAAGTGTTTTTTTGTATTACATTGAACTAGTCAGGCCAGCTGCTAGTCTTTTTTCAAATTATGTTAACAAAGAATGCATTCTCCACACCTTGGATATTAATAGACAGTCACTGTATTGAATGAAAGCCTAGGTGAAAATTAAGTCAGCTTTTTATCACAGTTGTGCATGGCAAACAAGGCAGTCTTATTATCAAGCAGAATATTTCTACGTAGCTAACAGACTCATACCTTTCAACTATCCAGAATTTTGTAGAATATCCCTGATTTTGTCTCATATTTTTGACCTGCCCTTCATAAAAGTTTTGTTTTTTCTGGCAAATCACTGATTTTTACATTCAGTCAGTCAGTAATGCCACATGTTTAGAGTTTCAAACTTGTTCAGAAAATGCTTGTTGAGGCAAAACCTGTTCAATGAACTTCTTAAAGTGAATTAGAGTTGTTGTTGTGTCTTTCGGCTTTTCCCAGTTAGGGGTCACCACAGCGAAACTCCGGTCCGCTAATGATTGGCAGTTGATTTTTACGTGCTGAGTTGCCAGCCCTAACGCACAACCTTCAATGAAGGTACGCCCATTCACGCATGTCTCCACGCAGAAGACGCTCTAGCTGAGAGTCGAACTGGTCAGCGTCTTTCTGTGAGGCGACAACGCTACCGCAGCACCACCACCGCGGATCCTTTAAAGTGAATTAGAGTAATAGTTAAAAGTAGTCCCTGACTTTAGGCCTTTTTCCACCCCTTCCCCCTTTATTTTTGGATTTGTCCAGAATGTTGAGCAAAGAAGTTGAAAAAGAATGGACAGACTGTAATACATTCTGCTCTGGTACCCATAACAAAACATTAACTTACCCCATTAACCCACATTCTAAATGACCAGCAACTGAGAATGCAGCTGTTACACTGGCTTTATTTCAGTTTCAAAAAATCACCATAAAGTAGACCCCAGGAGTAGAGTCAGTTTTACAGGTGCTGTTTTGCAGGACACCATTCCATCTGTTTCATATACATCATGTTTATATTACTTGGTATCAGCCAATAATTTATTATCTTTTGGAGGAGTCCATGTTTAATTAAGACAGTACATATTGTGAGATAATCACATCCATGGCAGATTATTGAATCTGAAATTATTGTAACCTAAGTGTTTGCATGTGAGTGGTCTGCAAAACACTAATAATGAAATAGAGCAGGGCTGCCTTAACTTTTGGAATGTAAAATGAAAGTAAGCCTACTGAAGAGTAAAAACAGTGCACACTTCCTAATGCAGATGTTCTTCGTCTTCCCTTGCTGCAGTCCTGACAATTGGGTATAGTCCGCGTCCCAGTCGGCCCGAATACCAGAGTATAAGGCTGACGTCGGTCATGGCGCCTTAGACTGACGTCAGTACGTCAGGGTACTAATGCGCATGACCGACGTCATTTCCTCAGTCTTTTTTGCCGCATGGTCCGATGCAGAAGCAATTTTGCGAGTGCAGGTTGGCGTTCTGAGATTTTCGAAACCGAGTTTCAGACCGAATACAGAGTTGGCTAAGTAACCCGTTAGAACATTTTGGTTTTTCTTGCCTCAGTATTTAACCGGATGTCAGAAAAAGTGAATAACTGTATTTCTTGTGGGAAGCAGATACCGCATAGGGATTATCATACATTGTGTATACCTTGTTTAGGGCCTGAGCACGTCGTTGTTGGTTGCCGCTCTTGTGCTAGATTTAACAAGCGCACTATTAAGAGGAGGCTTGATTGTGCTAGGTTAGTGTTTGGAAAGCGTTGCAATTATACTATGCCGTCGGATGCTCCGACGCCTGCTTCAACTAAGAAGCGCAAGGACAAAACAGTGAAGTATAGGGTGAGGAACCGGCAGTCCCGGACGTCGGTCCTTTAGAAGGCTCAGGAGCCAGAGGTTCTGCCAGGAGTCTCTATGGAGTCTCAGGCAGATACTTTACTGTTACAGGATGTGCCCTCTCAGGAGGTAGGCCAGGCTGAGGGGCTTCTCAGGTCACTGTTCTTCCCTCTCTTCCCAAGGTAGTTAGGGCCTCTCCTTCTGTTGCCAAAGCTTCTTTTAGAGGAAGGCCAAGTTCAGCTTCTGTAGGGGCTTCTCCTAGCATTTCGGCTCTGTGCCTAAGAAACATATGCTTAAAATGGCAGAAGATTTGATTACTCTGATTAGAGGTTCTATGCCCCACCTGATAAGAGGCCTAGGGTGGAACAGGAGTTTGATAGTTTTGAACAGTGTTCACAGGCTTCAGAGTCTTCTGTGGAAGACTTGCAAGAGTTTCCTACTTATTCTGATTCTGATGTGGATGATTCCACTCCTTCAGCTTCTCCTCCTGAGGATTTTTCATTTTCAGAGACTCTTCACTCCATGAGGGAGCACTTTAAATGGGAAGGCCAAGATTACTCTGACTCCAGAAAAGGCTTAGGGAATTCTTGTTTTGCCCCAGCATAGGCCCTTAGCTATTCCTCCTGTGTTGAATGTGGTGGAGGATGTTTTTGCAGAGGCTTCTCTGAACCCTGATTCCTTGCCTCCTGCTCCTGTTAAGCCTGATAGGTATTATAGGGTGCCCGAAGCTCATAAGTATTTGTTTAAGAGTCCCAGGGCGGACCCAGAAACTGTTTCTCAGGGGCCTAAAGGTGTTAAAGCTTCTGTGGTTAAAAATCCTGTACCCTCTGATAAAGAGGCAAGGGCTTTGGATAGGTGGGGTAAGAAAGTATATACTTCTTCCACTCTAGCCATGAGGGCGTTGAATTGTCAATTTCATATGCTGAAATATCAGAATTATCTCCTTTCACAATTGAAATCTAAGGTGGATGCTTTGGCGGAAGGTATTGAGTGTAAAGAATTGCTGGATTTGGTTCATGTGTCTGAACAAGTGGGTAAGCATTCTTTGCAGTGTGGTTTTGATGCTGTTCAGGCCTCCTCGAGGGTGGCTGCTACTAGTTCTGTTCTTCGCAGACATGCATGGTTGAAGGATCAGAATTTAGCTGAGCATGTTAAGACCAGGATTTTGGATGCTCCTTTACAGTCTGATGTGTTGTTTGGACCGCCTGTGGAAGCAGTTTTAAAGAAAATGGAGGACAAAGCTAAGTCTATGCAGACTGTTAAAGATTTTTTGCAGGTGCAGCCTCCGAAGTTTAGTAGAAATTGGCCTGCTAAGGGGTGGACATATCCTGCTTATGGTTCCCAGTCTAGGGGTAGGTCGAGACGTGGTAGGGGCAGGGCTCAAGGTTCTTTAGGCCTAGATCAGACAGTTCACCTGCTCAGACTTCTGGTGAGGGCAGGGGTCAGTCCTTTCGTAAGCAGAACCAATGACTTGCCTTTTCAGCTGCCAGTGGACTCTCGTCTGGCAGCTCCTTTGGGAGGAAGATTGTCTCTTTTCAAAGAAAATTGGGATTTAATCACTCAAGACAGATGGGTGCTGGATATCATTCATCACGGGTACAGATTTTATTTCCACACAATGCCCCTTTCAAAGGCATGCCAGATGTTCCTCCTCCACAAAGAAAAGAGGCTCACAAGCAAGTTTCTCAGTTACTCCAGATAGCGGCTATTCAGCCAGTCCCTGTGTCAGAAAGAGGCTTGGATTTTATTCTCGCCTGTTCCTAGTACCAAAGAAGGGGAACACGTGGAGACCAATTTTGGATTTATCTATCCTCAACACTTATCTGGACATTCCCAAGTTCAAGATGTTGACGTTACAGCAACTGTTACCTCTGCTGGGCAAGGATCACTGGATGGTAACTTTGGATCTCAAGGAAGCTTACCTTCATGTGCCCATAAGGCTAAGTTGCAGAAAGTATTTGCGGTTTCGAACTGGAGATTTTCATTATCAGTTCTCTGCATTGCCCTTTGGCTTATCTACTGCGCCCAGAGTATTCACAAAGGTTCTGGCTCCAGTGATAGCTTACTTCAGGCTTCAAGGCATTCAAATTTATCCTTACTTGGACGACTGCCTGATTCTGGCTCAAGAAAAGGAACACCTTCTACAGCATCTGGAATATGTCATAGCAGTGCTAAGATGCCTAGGGTATTCTGTGAACGAAATAAAGTCCAGTCTAGTACCCTCTCAAGACATGTGCTTTCTGGGTGTGAGACTGAATACAGCAGCCCAGATGGCCTTTTTAACCCCGGACAAACAAAAGAGTCTGTCACTTTACTTCCATCAACTATCTCATCAGTCCGTGCTGACTGCAAGGACAGTCCTTCAAGCATTAGGGTTCATGGCATCTTGTATTCTGGTGCTTCCCAATGCCAAACTGCATATGAGGAAGCTGCAATGGTATCTCAAAATGTATGGACACAGCACTGCCAAGATTTGGACACTGTCATTCAAATAATACCTTGCCTTCAAAAGGAATTCTTGTGGTGGGCTCAGGAATGTCACCTAAACAAGGGACTCTCTGTGACCCGGCCAGAGGCGAGTCAGATTTTAACGACAGATGCCTCGGACACTGCTTGGGGAGCTCATCTAAATGGAAAGTGGATACAAGACAAGTGGCCTGCCAGACTACAGCATCTACATATCAACATGAAGGAGATGTTGGCAGTCCAGTTTGCATTGATGGCGTTCAAGGAGTTACTTCTTCCAGGGCAGGTGTTGATTCTGACAGACAACACAACTGTCATGTGGTACATCAACAAGCAAGGGGGAACACATTCTTATCCTCTATGCAGGCAAGCAATGATTTTATGGGAGACTGCGTTAAGCCTGCAACTGACTCTTCAGGCAAGGTTTCTGCCAGGAGCACAGAACTCCCTAGCAGATGTATTAAGCAGACAAATCATGGATCCCCACGAGTGGAAACTGGATCTTCATGTATTTCAGACATTGACAGTGTCATGGGGAACTCCAGACATAGATCTGTTCGCTTCTCCACTAAACCACCAGCTGCCAAAGTATTGCACAAAGGGGTTTCATCACACAGCTTGGAAAGTGGATGCTCTGTCTTTCAGTTGGAAAAACCTTCATGTCTATGCCTTTCCACCTCTACCTCTTCTTCCAAAGGTATTACTAAAGGTCAGACAGGACAGGCCAAGGATGATTTTGATAGCTCCAGATTGGCCTCGGCAACACTGGTACCCACTTCTAAGGAGTCTTGTAAAGAAGCCTCCATGGCCTTTACCTCTGATTCCTCATCTGTTATCTCAGAAGGACGGTCATCTGCTCAATGTCAAGCTTCAATCTCTTCATCTCACGGCTTGGCATATTCTGTGTTGAAGCATGGTAGGTCTCAGCTTCCTCAACAAGTTTTAAATGTGATTATGGAAGCTAGAAGGCCTAGTACTAGGAGAGTGTACACAGAAAAATGGAAGAGATTTTTATTTTGGAGTACAGCAAAGAATTTGGAGATTTCAGAGCCTAATTTGAGTGTGGCTCTTCAATATCTTACTGAATTATTGGACAAAGGTTTGTCTTTCTCTTCCATAAAGATTCATGCTGCAGCAATTTCAGCTCACTATGATTGTGACCCACCTTTGTTTTCGCATCCTTTGTTCAAGCAGTTTCTTAGAGGGGCTAAGAATATAAGACCCCCACGTAGAGCTCCTACTCCTGCTTGGGATCTCAATTTTGTGTTGGAAAAACTTACTCTACAACCTTTTGAGCCTGCAGCTACTGCTGAATTGAAATATTTGTCATGGAAGACTGCTTTTCTGTTGGCTATTACTTCTGCAAGAAGGGTGTCTGAGTTGCAGGCCCTTATGGCAGTAGAGCCCTTCTTGATTTTCCATAAGGACAGGGTATCATTACGTACTAATCCTTCCTTTATGCCTAAGGTGGTTTCTAGTGTGGCTTTAAACCAAACTATTCATTTGCCTACGTTTTTTGCAGATCCTCAAAATAAAGGGGAAAAGATTTTACACACTTTAGATGTACACAGGCAATTGCGTTATTATTTGAGCAGGACTAAAGATTTTAGGCAGTCTCAGCAGTTACTTGTTTCTTTTGCTTTAAGTTCACAGGGCAAGCCTGTGTCAAAACAAACTATTTCTAGGTGGATTGGCTTTTGCATTGCATTTTGTTATTCCCATCATGGCAAAGAGGTTCCAGCTGGGATTAGGCCTCATTCCACGAGGGCTACTGCCACTTCAACAGCATTTCTAAGGGGGGTGGCAACTAAGGATATTCTGGAGGCAGCTACTTGGAGTTCAGTGCATACTTTCTCTAGGCATTATCACCTGCCTATATACTCTAAGACTAGAGCTGGTTTTGCCACAGCTGTTTTACAAGGCATGTTGTCAGCTCCTGCTACTTTATAATTTGCCAGCCTCCCTTACCTCTGCTTTGGGATTCTACCCAATTGTCAGGACTGCAGCAAGGGAAGACGAAGAACATAGTACAGTTTTGTACCTACCATAAATGTAGATGTTCGAGGATTCCCTTGCTGCAGTCCAATTTACCCTCCCTCCTTCGCCTCTGTGTTTCAGGGTGGTTGTGTAGGTGAGTTTACATGCTTATATTTTTTGTATATATTTCTGTATATATTGTACATGTTTTTTGGTGCAGGTTGTTTTTGGGACTTGTCTTTTTGGGTCTTCTGACATCTGGGGCAAGAAAAGACTGAGGAAATGACGTCGGTCATGCGCATTAGTACCCTGACGTACTGACGTCAGTCTAAGGCGCCATGACCGACGTCAGCCTTATACTCTGGTATTCGGGCCGACTGGGACGCGGACTATACCCAATTGTCAGGACTGCAGCAAGGGAATCCTCGAACATCTACATTTATGGTAGGTACAAAACTGTACTTTTCCTTTTCCTGTAAAAGAAAAAAACAATCTGTCATGCATGTTCGGGAATGTAAATGCATGCGTGTGCACACACATACGCAGGCACACAAAAATGTACATTATACAGGAGGGCTTCAGCCCCCCCCCCCACCCCCTATCATGGAAGATACTACCTCCACACCCCCTAATTTAAATACACTAATTCCACAATCACAAAACTGTGGTGTAAGAAAAGATAAAAATGCAGGATAGGGTGTAGTGCCTAGTTTTTTTCATGGCACATTTATGAGAGCTGAATCAGAACTCAGCGAAACAGTTGTGATAAAATGGGATCCAATAACATGAAAGATGACAAGAGTTAAATTTTCCCAGGTGATCACCATAAATTTAGATCATAGGGGAGGGTCTGTTGCATCAGATATACGATTCATCCTTCATCATTTCTTTATGTCTGAGTCTGACATTTTTTGAAAGTAACATTCTCATACATTCTCATCACTATGGGCACAACAAACATTAAAAAGATGACATGTCTGTGTTAGAATGTATTTATTTAGCCAGAGTCAATGTCTAGAGATGTGGAAGCAGAGGAAAATGGAGATGTTTTGTGATATATTTAGTATTTGCAGCTTGGAACTTAATACTGTACGACAGTACAAATTAAAGAGTGGTCAGTACTCTGTATTAGACTCTTAAAACACCTGCAGAAAGACTGTCAGTGTACATGTTTTGACAACAGATGAGCTAACACATTCTTAACACTGTAACTGCTGGTGACATTTTACATACTGTTATGTAAATATTGCATTATGTGTGTTGCAGGTTTGTTTATAAAGTACATATTTGCTTAATATGTGTGCTTCAGATAACTTTAGTCACTGTTTATGATGTGTTATAATTGGGTGTATATTAATTTGTCGAAAACTAATTCCAGGGAATGGTCGTTCGTTGAACACAAATCAGCGAACGGCTGTATAACGACTGTTCACTTCACCGAATATTTTTCTAAGGGAAGGGAGTTAGTTGGCCAGCATTAGGAAATTTTCCTTTTCCGCACTGTAGTGAGATGTCTGAGTTGGTATATATAAGTAAGGAGGGTATGGGGAATGCAGTCCTCCCCACATCTCGGGGTGGGACGGAATAGCCCCCCACCTAGGTGGGTTGGATATAATGTAGTTTGTGTTACGGTCGGTGTGGGGGACAAGTAATTCACTTCCCTTCTGACGTGAACTTTTGAATGGGTCTATATTAACAAATCGAAAAACCCTTTAATCGAATACCTAAACGTCAACAACTATAACATGAAGCGCAAAAATTCCGTACACACTAAACAGCGAAAAATAAAATAACGAACTGTCATAGTCGGCCAACCCCACCACCCGCTACATACTACCTACCCAAACAAAATAAATAAATTACATACGTACACTAACCAAACCCTACTTCTAACCTAAAGTAAATTACCAAAACCCTACTTCTAACCCTACACTAAACCCCACAAACACAGCTAACTTTGCACTATCCTTAACCCCTCCCTAACCCTAAGGTCCGTAACTACCGCACAAGTCCCCTACAGTCATACACCCAAAAAAATAAATACACATACATATAACAAAACCCTACTTCCAACACTAAACTAAACCCCACATACACAACTGTCTATGCACTATCCTTAACCCCTCCCTAACCCTAAGGTCCGTAACTACCGCACACTTCCCCTACAGACATACACCCAAAACAAATAAATAATACACATACATACAGCTAAATAAAACCCTACTTCTAACACTACACTAAATCTTACATACATTACTTATCTATTAACTTACCTTAACCCACATCCTAACCCTAAAGTCCTATCTATCGCACACTTACCTTACGGAGCTATACCGTAGATGGGCCAACCATTGCACGTCGACATTTCCATTTTCGCTATTTCAGACATTCGGCGTTTCTGTATTTCACGCAATACGTGTCGCTCTTTCCGTATTCACTATTACGGTCTTTCGCTCTGCTAATAGGAGCCCCGTTTGAACAACCATTCAGCCATTCGCTGAAATTAGTTTTCGATTAATTAATGTAGACCCATTATAAGTACTGGTAATGTTACTGCATGTTAAAACAATGCTGTTTTCTGCTTCAGTTGTGGTCATGGGTGAAAATATTTCTTGCACCAGCCCACCTACCTAGTTAATCAAGTGAAATAAATAAATGTGTCGATGTCCTTCAAGGATGGATCTGCAGTCCTTACAAATGGGTTGTCCTGTCGTCAGGCAGCCCTTCGGTCGGCCGGATTCCAAAGTCTGGGTCTGGCCTCGGCTGGTGTCGCACTTCACCCGACGTCATAGCTGCAGTTATTCGGGTATAAAGGCATCAGCCGACGCCATTTTCCTCAGTCTTTCTTGCCGCGTGGCGCCCGAAGCAGAAGCTGTTCGCAAGTGCCGGTCGGTCAGAACCAGAGATTACTTCTGCCGAAGACTTCTAAAAAGCTAAGTACCCCGTTGGGGACTCTTTCTTGCCTCAGCCGATGTCAGAAAAAGTGAACAACTGTTTAACTTGTGGGAAACAAATACCTCATAAAGATTTCCACTCTTACTGCTTACCTTGTTTAGGCCCAGACCACGACGTAGCAGCTTGTCTAGCATGTGCTTCTTTTAACCGACGGACGCTTAGACGTCGGTCGGAATTTGCTGAGGAGTTTTTCGGCTCCGATTTTGCTTACATTATGCCGTCGGATCCTCCGACTACGCAAATATCTAAAAGCGCAAGGAAAGGACCGACACTCGCGGTCTGCGGTTTCGCCGAAACCACGGTTAAGCTTCCACCATGAGTGTCTCGGTTTCGCTGAAACCGAGCAAGCGGTTCTTCCTTCAGCCGAAACTTACCTCCTACCGAGGCCTCTTCCAACCTGGTGGAATCGGCTTCTGAAATCCCTCCTGCTCTTGCAGTTTCTCAGGAATTATCTGACACTATCCCTTGGATATCTCTACCCCTGCACGTGGAGCTGCTAGGCCACCTGCATCCATGTCCATTAAGGCCTTTGCCAGGGCTAAAGCAGCTAAAACTACTAAATCTGTGCCTGCTAAGACCCCTCTCACAGGCCTAGCTCTAGTTCACAAATGCTTAGTCTAGCAGAGGATCTCATTTCTTTAATCCGGGGATCCCAACCTCAACCAGACAGGGCCTCTCACCCTCCTCCAGAGAAGAGGCCTAGAGCAGAGCCCCCTGAGCCAGTTTCTACAGATGATTCCTCTGATGATTCACATAATACAAACCCTCCAGAGGCTTCTTTCTCCCCTTATGAAGACTCTGATGCTGAAGAGTCCATTCCTTCTGCCTCTCCGCCTGAGGAATTTTCCTTTGGGGAAACCTTGCATGCTATGAGGGAACAATTTCAGTGGCAGGGCCAGGATTTTTCAGTCTCTAGAAAAAGGCTTAGAACTTTTCTGCATTTACCACAACATAGGCCTTTAGCCATACCTCCAGTTCTCTCTGTTGTAGATGATGCATTTAATGATGCTTGTACTGCTCCTGATTCACTACCTCCGGCCCCTGCTAAGCCCGATAGGTACTACAGGGTCCCGGACACGCATTACCATTTGTATAAGGCTCCTTTTGCAGATCCCGAGACCATCTCCCAGGGTCCTAAGGCTGTAGCAGCTACCTCTGCCAAAAACCCCCTCCCCTCTGAAAGGGAATCCAGGTCCTTAGAGAGATGGGGTAAAAAAGTTTACACTTCTGCTACTCTTTCAGCTAGGACCTTGAACTGTCAATTCCACATGATCCAGTATCAAGAATTTATGCTGGACCAGTTAACCAAAAAGCTGTCCTCGGATGAACCATTAGACAAAAAATCTGTTAAGGAAATGGAACATAACATTCAGCAAGTCAGTAACCATTCCTTAAAATGCGGCTATGATGCACTGGAGGCTTCCTTTAGATCAGCCATGACTGGCACAGTTATCAGAAGGCATGCATGGTTAAAAGAGCAGGCCTTACCAGACCATGTTAAATCAAAACTACTAGATGCTCCCATGGACAAGATCAATTTGTTTGGCTCTCCTGCACAACAGGTGCTGAAGAAGATGGAAGAGAAGGCAAAATCTGTCCAAACAGTGAAAGATTTCTTACAGGTCCAACCTCCAAGGTTTAGCAGGAATTGGCCTACCAAGAAAAGGTCCTTTCCAGACTCCTTCAGAGCTCAGAGAGGCAGGAATAGGCGTTCAAGAGGCAGAAGTCAATGCTGGGGTGCGTACAGGGACGCCAGTGGCAGGGTAACAACCAGCGAGGTGCAGCCACAGACACAGCCACCACCACTACTACAGGACAATCACAGTGACTTGGCTCTAGCACCGCCTACCAGGGAACAACTAGAAGCACCCTTGGCGGAAGCTAGCTTTATTTTCAGTAAACTGGCATTACATCACAAGAGACAAGTGGATTTTGCAGACAATAGACCAAGGTTACAGGTTTTACTTCCATACTCTACCAGGGAAGAGAGGAATGCCAAACCTACCTCCAAATCAAAAGGCAGAAGCTCTAAAACAAGTAACTCAATTATTAAGGATGAGAGCTGTGGAAAAGGTACCATCTATGGAGCAAGGACAGGGATTTTACTCCAGTCTCTTCCTGGTACCAAGAAAAGAAAGCAAATGGAGACCTATTCTCGACCTGTCCGCTTTAAACACCTTCCTCATTGTTCCAAAATTCAAAATGCTGACCCTACAGCAGCTTCTTCCCATGCTGGGCAAGGAGTCTTGGCTGGTAACTCTAGATCTCAAGGAGGCATACCTGCACGTCCCCATACGACCAAATTGCAGAAGATACCTCAGATTTCTTGCAGGATCAGAGCATTATCAATTCTCAGCATTGCCCTTTGGCTTATCTACTGCGCCCAGAGTGTTCACGAAATGCCTGGCATCAGTAATTGCTCATTGCAGGCTTCAGGGAATCCAAAATCTACCCTTACCTGGACGACTGCCTGATACAAGCGGACAACAAAAACAAGCTAGCAGAAGACTTGAAAAGGGTCATTTACCTACTACAAGCCCTGGGATACACAGTCAATATAAAAAAGTCAAGGCTGATACCATCCCAAAGGATAACCTTTTTGGGTGCAGAGCTGGACACATCGAGACAAATGTCATTCCTAACAGTAGAAAAACAGGAGCAACTCCCTCTCTACTTCTTGGCATTAACAAAGCAGAACCATCTAACAGCAAGAAAAGTCCTGCAAGCCTTGGGTTTCATGGCATCCTGCATAATATTGGTTCCACATGCCAGGCTGCATATAAGAAAGTTACAGTGGTACCTAAGGAATTTATGGTCTCAGCACAAGCACAGCCTAGAAACCCAAATTCCAATAATTCCATGCCTGAAGCAAGAATTCCAATGGTGGGCTCAGGCCTGTCAATCAAACAAAGGATTGCCCTTCCACAACGCTCAACCAAGCCAAACCATCACAACGGACGCCTCAGACCTCGGTTGGGGGGCACACATGCTGGACAAGTGCATACAAGGTTTATGGACTCAAGACCAGCTGCACCTACACATAAATCAAAAGGAAATGCTGGCAGTAAAACTGGCAATTCAGACATTCAGACCATTTCTTCGACAAGGTCAACTGTTGATAAGGACAGACAATACCACAGTTATGTGGTACATCAACAAACAGGGAGGCACACATTCATACCCTCTATGCCGGATGGCAATGGACCTCTGGAATGTGGCCCTGAGTTACAACATTCAGTTACAAGCAATTTTTGTACCAGGAAAAGAAAACATTCTAGCAGACATACTAAGCAGAACTACCACGGATGCCCACGAATGGATGCTGCATCCAGACATCTTCAAAACCATTACAAGAAAATGGGGACTCCCACAAATAGACTTATTTGCATCCCCACGCAATCACCAACTAAAGAAATTCTGCACAAGGACGTACCTCCCACTTGCTTGGAAGGTGGACTCCCTATCTTTCAGTTGGAAAAACCTGACAGCATATGCATTCCCACCACTTCCTTTGATGCACAAGGTGCTATGGAAGATCAAAGAGGACCGTCCAAAGATCATTCTGATAGCTCCAGACTGGCCAAGACAACATTGGTACCCATTACTGAGGAGCATGTCTCGGGAACAAATATGGCCCCTACCCCTTGTTCCCTTGCTGTTAACACAGAACAACTACAACACCCTGCATCCAAACCTGAAAACACTGCAGCTGACTGCCTGGAACATTGCATAAGAACAAATAACCCAAATTTATCCCAAAGGGTTAAAGACATTATCTTGGAGGCTCGTAGACCCTCAACAAGAAAAAATTATTCAGCAAAATGGAAAAGATATTTCATTTGGAGTACTGCAAAAGGAGAAAATGTGTCACTGGTAAACATAGCCAACATCCTGGAGTACTTGGCAGAGCTCTTCCACAAAGGCCTGTCCTATTCTTCCATTAAGATTCATGCATCAGCTATTTCAGCAGAATACGACTTGGATCCTCCAGTCTTCTCACATCCTCTGCTCAGGCAGTTTCTGAGAGGGATTAAAAATGTAAAACCACCTAGGAAACCACCATTGCCAGCATGGGACTTGAACTTTGTGCTAGAAAAATTGACACTCCCTCCTTTCGAGCCAGCAGCAACAGCAGAATTACAATACTTATCATGGAAAACTGCTTTCCTGCTGGCAATCACTTCAGCAAGAAGGGTTTCTGAGCTACAGGCATTAATGGCAGTACAGCCCTTCCTGATCTTCCATCAAGATAAGAGTGTCCATGAGAACAAATCCTACTTTTATGCCTAAGGTGGTCTCCAGAGTATCTTTGAATCAGGCTATCCACCTACCTACATTCTTCCCCAACCCACAGAACAGGGGAGAAAGACTGTTGCATACCTTGGATGTGCATAGACAATTACGCTACTACCTGGACAGGACCAAGGGCAATAGAAAAACTGACCAGCTACTGGTAGCATATGCAACAGGAATGGAAGGAAAAGCAATTTCAAAACAGACACTCTCTAAGTGGACAGGAAATTGCATTAGATTTTGTTACTCCTACCATGGGAAGAAAACTCCAGAAAACATCAGGCCGCACTCTACAAGGGCTACAGCCACTACCACAGCTTTTCTACGAGGAGTGGCTACCAAAGACATTTTAGAGGCTGCTACTTGGAGCTCCGTGCATACATTTGCCAAGCATTATAATTTACCTTTATACTCTAGATCCCGAGCAGGTTTTGCCACTGCTGTTTTGCAAGGGATCTTAACTACACCATAATTTCTTTTCTCCTCCTCCCCCAGTTTGGCTATGGTATTCAACCCATTTGTAAGGACTGCAGATGCATCCTTGAAGGACATAGTACAGTTTTGTACCTACCATAAATGTAGATGTCCGATAGGAATGCATCTGCAGTCAGGATTACCCACCCTCCTTCCCCTCTGTGGTACTCCTAGGGTAATTGCCCATCTTGTAGCTAGCTGGGGGAATCTATTATGGTGTATTTGTTTGTATATATGTACATACATGCTTATTTTTCCTTGTTTGCTCTCTACTATTTGGAATCATTTGCATTTATCCAAATTTAGCCTTCCTAGAGGGCACCTGGCATCTGGGGCAAGAAACACTGAGGAAAATGGCGTCGGCTGATGCCTTTATACCCGAATAACTGCAGCTATGACGTCGGGTGAAGTGCGACACCAGCCGAGGCCAGACCCAGACTTTGGAATCCGGCCGACCGAAGGGCTGCCTGACGACAGGACAACCCATTTGTAAGGACTGCAGATGCATTCCTATCGGACATCTACATTTATGGTCGGTACAAAACTGTACTTTTTCAGTTTTGTAGACAGCCCAACAGATATGTTTATATAGAGTATAGAGCAAAAAAAAACAAATGTAGGAAGGAGAAGAATGCTAAAAATTATTGTATGAGAATCATAAGTTCAAAAAGGCCTGATATGGTAAAGACAATCTAATGTTTGGTTTGCTTTTGTAACTACTAAGGATTCTTGCTCTTAAAATCCACTCCGTTATGAATTTGAACTTCCGTGTATTAGACTGACATGTTGTGCCTTTGTTTAATTAATTAATTTGTTTTATTGTTATTGCTTTAGAGCAGTAAAAGTTTAGTTTTGGCATTAGAGAGGCACAGCCTTGTGCAGTTTAACTAGTGCTGCAGTTTATGCAAATATGAGGCAAGTCGTGTCTGACTTTGGGAGTTACCTCATGCAAAGAAAGAGGAGTTATCTGCATACTTTTGTCAGAGGTTATCACAGTGACTCCACATGTTGTTGAGGGGAACAGAGGACAAAGAAGAGACACTGCCTGGAGTGAGCCCTGGTAAGAGCACTGCTGTCAACAGCATAAGTGTCATAAAAGGTATACCCCTAATCAATATTGATAGCTGATTTCATTTTCCTTGCCATCCAAACAATAATGACAACTGCAGATGCCGGTAAGGGAGCTGTTCATGAAGGGAGTGTTTGTGCAAATGTTGCTCCAGTTTAGTCTTCATTAAGTCCTTTCCTTATTTTACTTTGAAACTACGGATAAGTCGGTGTCCGCCTCAAAATCCTTTTGAAACCCATCTTTACTGATGGCAGCGGGGTAATTGCAGCCTAGAAAATAATTAATGCTAGGTCATTGATCAGACTGTGTTCCTACTTAACTCCTTTTCCACTCTCATCAAAGAAACTCCATTATGAAGACTCCTTTTGAGAGGATGAACAACTCCTTCTCTGAAACTGTGGTCCATATGCATGGTAACTCATCGAGCCAAAGCTTTAAAATGCAGGTGGTAGTCCACCAGATGTCACAACTTACAGTGGTTGCATCTTCGATACAAGCTTCAGAGCTTCGTCTCTCCTAACTATCTTCAGTTGAGGCTGTTGGCTTGGAAGTCAGCTAAAGGGGATTAGTATCCCAAGAGGTGTTGTGGGGGATGACCTTTTAGAAAAAAATATATTAAAATTCGCCGAAAATAACTGCATTATTTGGACTACAAGCACTACAGCTTGGCCTTATAAGTTGTTAAGTGCCACCCTGGAATCCTTTGTTGAATCTGTCAGATTGCCTCCATTGGAAGAATTTTGTTTGGCATTCCCTGTTGAGGGTTTTTGCAACAGTTTGTAATATTTCTACACAAGTTTGTTTTTGGTAGTTTGTCCATAAGGTAATGAGACCAAGTTATTTCTCCTTGAAATAAAACTTTTTTTTTTTTTTTTGCTCAGGAGTCATCCAAAGATTTTTAGGTCTGAAGTATCTTAGAAGGGGCTGGACAATTCATCTCTTATGCCTAGTTGTTTTTTTAAAGTCAAGGTGCATAATAAGTGGTTTGAAGTTGGCCAGGGATTGTCCATCCAGTGTCGGTATTGAAAATGGAGACTTTATCTTGGTCAATATACATGAAGCTTGTAGCACTCAGTCATTATTTAATGTTTTAGAGTTGGGCCATGCCATCATGAGATGCTGAGGGCTAACTTAGTCTGAAAAGATCTTGACTGATTTTGATATTGTTTGAATGAGAACAGAATATCCATTCTGTGATGGTTAATGTCCAGACGATTTCTAGAATCAAACAAAATAAGCATTAATCTAGATGACTCTTTACAGATCAGCATGTATGTTAGAGGAAGAACACTGACTAGTTCTGTTCCAGTCTGTGATAGCCCCAGATATAATAATCCCAGAATTTTTAAGTTCCATCACTTAAAGCCCTTGGCTGTGCTGGAGAGATCTGGACCAGGATAGGTTTACATTCTGCTAGCTGATGTAAGATTGCCCTTATCACAGTTGTCCTAGGGTTACAGCTTGATAGCATAACCTAGAATGTGTTGATTTTCAATAATGGGGTACTTATCTGTACTCTGAAAGCCAGGATGTAGCAACTCGTATTGATCTCAAGGAACTAAGGATGGTGCAGGAAATGTCCCTGTTATACCGCAAATGTACTCGTTCCAGGTGGGAAGGCATCTGCCCAGCAACTTGCATTGATCTCGAGGAGCTAAGGATGGTGCAGGAAACATCCCTGTTATACCACAAATGTGCTGGTTCCAGGTGGGAAGGCATTTGTCCAGCCTGGACCAGGATGGGTAAAAAGCTCTGGAAGCCAGATCAGACATTAGGTGTTCTGCAGTAGATGTCCCAGTTGTTATTTAGGTGTTCTACAGTAGATGTCCCAGTTGTTATCAGTGAAAATACTCAAACATCTGCCTTTAGAGTAAGTTCTTAAAGCTACTGTAGTTTATTTGAGCACTGCCTCCTGGAGAAACATTGAGACAGGGTTTTCTTTGTATGCTGTTGAACACTCTTTTTCAGAGGTGCAGTGGCCTTGGAGTGAAAGTTAAATTTCTTCCACGTGGAGGGTTGTAAGATGTTTGCCTCTTCTACGAAAAAACTGTTGTGGTGCTTTAGTTTGTAATATGTTTGTTCCTAAATTGTACATACACAAATGCTTGCTATCAATTTCTGATACAAGTGAAGTAGTTTTGAAGACTTGTAGTGGATCCACCGAGGTGGACCTAAGGCATTGGGAAACAGCCACTGGCACCTTTATAATAATGTTGTTTCTTTTGTGTTTCAGTGGAAGTTGTGCATGATTTCAGGAACATGAGACATTTTCTAGTAAGAATGGGAACAACCATTCTTCTGTGTATGTGGTCCTGCCCGAAGATGACATTGTTAAGAAACAGGACTTTCACATATGAAATGTGAGACATTAGACAATGTTTATCTGTAGCTAATCTATCTAGAGCTATACAGGCCAATAAGAATCCTGGCTCTGGGGCACACAAAGATAAAGCCTTGACTATGATCCATGTGACCCCAAGCTCAAGTAAAGCTTGGACAGTGGTAGAGCTGTCAAGCAAAGAATGAGAAATGTATCAGTTTACAACTCACCTGTCCTGAGAAGTGGATGTGATTTTTATTGTATTTTTATTTACTGTTTGTTGATGAGAGTAGTGCACTGATCCTGCCTGGTGGGTCATTTTCAGGCTCTGCCCTGATGGTTTTGTGATGGTCACATCTGCTCTTGTTCAGGTAGAAGCTTGCACTATGATAAAGGGCCATTACTGGGGAGGACGTGGACTTTGCTTTGCTACCCCTTGGGATGTATGTGTAGGACATGCAAACTATAAGGGTATAAGAGGTCTCTGTAGTGATGTGGTTGCTCATGTCAGTCAGCAGGGGCTGGGGCTAGGGTCCTAATAGAAATGCCCTTGTAGGTTATGTTTTCAGTAATGGAGGATTCCAAGATGGGAGTGGTGCCAAATAGTTCCTGTCCTGGGGCATTTGTGGTCCATCGTGAAATATAGAGTGCCCTGGCCTGGGGGGAGGAAGCTAGACCCACAGGTGTTTGGGATGAGAACAGCCTCCCATGGCAGCCAGATGGAACAATGGGGATCAGCAGGTGTACAGACTCTTCAGTGGTGGTCTGTATGACAGTCCCCTCTAGATGTCTCCTGTGCAGGTACAAATAAAGTCCCCTCCCTCTGCGAATGAATGCACTCAAGACCTGTAGGAGGAGGGGGGTATTGATAGTTGACTGATACCAAGGAGAAAAATAAAGGCTGATAAGAGCATGGAACTGATCAGCTTTGTTCCAAATGCTGCAGGCGTTGATATGAAGAAACTTGAGTCCAGTAGGTATTACCCATGGGTGTAGAGGATGATACTTACTCATGGGTGTAGGGGGATGATACAGATGGGAGATTACTGTTAGAAGACACAAGATGTACATGTGTCTACTTTACTGGCTCTTGACTGAGGGACTCGAGTTTGAATTCATCGGTGACAGAAAGGTTTGTGAGTTTGAAGAAATGGATGGGATTAGTTAAAAAAAAACTGTGAGATCTCTTAACTAGTAAATAAATGCCTGCCAGAGCTTATAACTGTATGTTTGAAAGACTCTGACTGTCTTGCTGCCATACTGATGCAATTCAGTGTCAGATGTCATACCAAAGTTGGAAAGCTTTCTCTGGTGGCTTAGGAAATGTGACCATATTTGTCATGTGTTGTCTTTTTCCGCCCTCCCAATCCCCTTGGTCTGATAGCATTATAGGCCCTGTTGTCCCTGACATGTGTATGTTCCAGCATTTCTCTTTCCAGCTGGGCTCATTTCTACCTGGAATGAACACCCTAGAGTTCAATGAAATATGCCAGTGGCAGTTGGCTTATTGTGGAATTGATCCATTCTGTGGATGTTTTGTTGTGAGATCAGTGGTCATCATTTCAAAGCAGTTAAAATCTCAAAAGACTACCTTTGGTCTTTTTATTTCACAGTTATTTACTAGCACAGGCAGATGTGCTCAGCCATTACTTGGCAATGTATGGTCCTTTACTCCCCTGAGAAGATAGTATCTCAAGTGCATCCTCTGATGAAACAGGAGCCCTTCTGCACGTTTTATATCTTTTTATATCTTTATTATATCTTTCCCTAAAGAAGCACCAACTATCAACAATGCCAAAATTCTAATCAGAACCCTACAAATTAGCAAAACGAAACAAATATGCATTGTTGGACTATATATAACCCCCCCCGGCAAAACATCCAAACTATGGAAGGTATCCTCTCTTGGATATTAGACAACATCAGTAATTAAACTATAATTATGGGAGATATCAATATCAACTGGCAAGATCTGATGATTGACTCCCCTACTAATAGCATAAGCCTATATGGTTATACCCAGCTTGTTACCAGTGCCACCCATATGCATAATAATAATACCCTAGGTGCAATTCTTCACTGGATACTAGATGTTCTTCGTGTTTCACTGTTGCAGTCATTACATTTGGGTTATCTGCCTGCAGGTAGCCCTCAGCTGGCCTGAATATCAAAGTCTTGGATTCCTGCGTCGGATGCTGTCTCTTCCTCCATGACGTTGGGTCGTCAGGGGTATAAAACATGCAGCCAACGCCATTACACCAGTCTTTCTTGCCGCGCAGTTCCCAAAGCAGAAGCAGTTTGCAAGTGCCGGTCGTCCGACTCCTGAAGTTTTCGTTTTCGAGTTTCAGAACCGAAGTCTTCAAAAAAGCTAAGTACCCTGTTGAGGCTCCTTTTTCTTGCTCTTAACCAATGTCAGTAAAGCTTAACAATTGTATTACCTGTGGAAAGCAAATACCTCATAAAGATTTTCATTTCTACTGCATTCCTTGCTTAGGTCCAGACCTCGACATCCCTTGCTGTCGGTTTTGTGCCTTATTCAACTCCCGAACTATTCGTCGTCGGTTTATTTTTGCAGCAAATTATTTTGGTACTCGGTTTAACTATCCAGAAATGGCTTTGGTAAGCCATCCGACTACCGACATTCTGAAAAAAAAAAAAAAAGATAATGACAGAGACAGAGCATAGGTCCAAAGCTGCCGACGACACTTCCGTTAAGCTAGTCACCAGTTTGCCGGTACTCAGTGAGGCACTTTCGCAGCCCCTGATACTCGCTATTTCAGATTCGTAGGCCTCTACTGAGACCCATTCGGAGTCCGGTATGCCGCAAGATGCTTCTTCGAATATGGAACCTGCGGATGTCTCTACCTTGGATGGGTCCGGAGCTGCTGTGCAGGCACCGGCTTCTGAGGGTGTATTCAGGCCTACGGACTTGCATTTCAAACCGACGCCATCTTCTACTTCAAGGCCTAAAACTCGACCCACGCCTAGAAAACTGACATCCAAACCGCATGGTCAGGCCCATATGCCTAAAAAACAAATGATAAGAATGGCTGAAGACCTTATTACTTTAATTAGGGGAAGCCAGCCTTCCCTCTCTAAGAAACCTAGAACTGATTTTCCTTCTGATTCTTCTGATCAGGATTCTGAATTTTCTGTTTCTTCTGATTACCAGGATTTGCCCTTATCTACCTATGAGAATTCTAATGCAGAGGATTCCATTCCCTCTGCTTCCCCTCTAGAAGATTTTTCTTTTGGTGAAACCTTGCACACTCTTAGGGAGCATTTCCGCTGGGAATGCCATCATTACTCTGACTCCAAAAAGAGGCTTAGGGAATTCTTCTCCCTCAACACAGGCCTTAAGCTATCCCTCCTGTCCTGGACATTGTAGGTGATGCCTTCTTGGAATCTAACCTGGCTCTAGCCACTTTACCTCCAGCTCCCAGGAAGCCTGACAGGTATTACAGAGTACCTGACTCTCACAAATTCCACTTCAAGAATCCTACTGCGGACCCAGAGACCATTTCCCAAGGACCTAAAGGCATTAAGGCTACTACTGCCAAAAACCCTACCCCCTCTGATAGAGATTCCAGGGCCTTGGACAGATGGGGTAAGAAGGTATACATTTCTGCTTCCTTGGCCATTAGGGCCTTAAACTGCCAGTTTCATATGTTAAAGTATCAGCAGCATATTATGGGACTACTTAAACAGAAAATGATGTTGATTCCTTACTGTGCTGGAAATAAAGAATTAGAGGATTCAATGCATTCTGCTGCACAAGTTGGTAAACATACTTTGCAATGTGGTTTTGACTCTTTAGAAGCATCTTGCAGGGCTGCTGTCACTGGGTCTGTACTTAGAAGGCATGCTTGGCTTAAGGAGCAAAATTTGCCAGATCATGTTAAAGCTAAATTACTGGATGCTCCCTTAAACCAAGACAGCCTGTTTGGCAACAAAGCAGAAGAAGTCCTTAAAAAGATGGAGGAAAAAGCTAAACCTATGCAAACAGTTAAAGATTTCCTGCAAGTACAGCCTCCCAGATTTAGTAAGCATTGGCCTTCTAAGAATTGGTCCTTTCCTGTCTCTCCCAGGCCTTCTCAGTCCAAACCCAGGAACAGCAGACCACCTAGGCTACAGACTCAAGGTACTCACAGATCTAAGCAGTGAGGGGCTCCCACTTCCAAAGCTGGAAGTAGTAAGACACCCCCTATGGAAAAATGTCATAATGTCTTAACCTTAAACCTTCCAAGCCCTGCACAACTGCCTGCTCCCTTAGGGGGAAGGATCGCCCTGCATGCAAAAAAACTGGGAACTCATTACCCAGGACAAATGGGTTTTAAATATAGTTTTCCAAGGATACAGATTCCACTTCCACACCTTACCAACCCCAAACGGTTGGCCAGACCTACCCCCAACTCAGTGGGCAGAGACTCAACAGCAGGTTCTCTCTCTTCTAAGTATCAGGGCTATTCAACCTGTCCCAGCAGAAGAAAGGGGACAAGGTTTTTACTCCAGACTTTTCCTGGTACCCAGAAAAGACAGCTCCTGGCGTCCTGTCCTGGACCTCTCTATTCTAAACACCTTTTTGGTAATTCCAAAATTCATAATGCTAACACTTCAACAGCTGCTTCCTATGCTAGGCAAAGATGCCTGGTTGGCAACCTTAGACTTAAAGGAAGCTTACCTGCACATTCCAATAAGGGAATCTTGCAGAAAATATCTACACTTCAGAGCAAGCTCCATGCACTATCAGTTCTCTGCACTTCCCTTTGGCTTATCTACTGCGCCCAGGGTATTCACAAAGTGTCTAGCTCCACTCATTGCATTTTGCAGGCAAAGGAATATTCAGATATATCCATACCTGGATGATTCTCTAATTCAGGCAGAAAGCCAGGGCATGCTACTAAAACATCTGGCATTTGTAAAGAAACTTATAACCTCACTGGGGTACACCATAAACGAAAAGAAATGTCATCTAGTACCCTGCCAACAAATTGTATTCCTGAGAGCAAGCTTGAACACAACTTCCCAGATGGCTTACCTCACGCCAGAGAAACAAGTTTATTTGACAGCCTACTTCAAACTACTGGCCACAAAGACCCAGCTATTTGCAAGGAAAATCCTGCAAACCCTGGGATTCATGGCCTCTTGCATTCTTCTAATTCCATATGCAAGACTGCATGTGAGGAAACTACAATGGTATCTAAAAAGCCTATGGTGTCAACATTCTCAGGACCTGGAATCAATGATTCCTATCATTCCTTGTATAAAGACAGAGTTCCTTTGGTGGGCAGAAGTTTGCTACCACAACAAGGGGCTCCCATTCACTCTACCCCCGCCGCCCAAATCCTAACAACAGACGCATCAGACTGTGCATGAGGGGGCTCACTTGACAGGGCAGTGCATTCAGGGCAAATGGAACCTGCATATCAGTCAAAAAGAAATGCTAGCTGTACAGAATTCTAACCTTCAAGGACCACATTCTTCCAGGACAATTATTGGTAAAGACAGACAACACCACTGTTATGTGGTACACAAACAAGCAGGGGGGAACCTACTTGTACCCTCTCTGCAGACTAGCCATGGCTGTGTTGAACACAGCCTTGAGCTACCAAGTTCACCTACAAGCTCAATTCCTGCCAGGCAAGCAAAATTCTCTGGCAGACGACCTAAGCAGAAATATCATGGACCCACACGAGTGGACACTGGAACCAAAGATATTCAACCTTTTGAGAAACAAATGGGGGAATCCAGAGATAGACCTGTTTGCCTCCCCTCAGAACTACCAATTGGACAAATTCTGCACAAGGACTTCCCACAGTCAAGCTTGGAAAGTAGATGCCCTGTCTTTCACCTGGGAAAGCTCTCAGTTTATGCCTTTCCCCCTCTGCCTCTCCTCTTGAAAGTTCTGCTAAAGATCAAACAGGACAAACCAAGGACAATACTGATTGCACCAGACTGGCCACGCCAGCACTGGTACCCCCTCTTGCACAGTATGTCACTGCTAGAACCATGGCACCTGCCTCAGACCCCTTCCCAGCTGTCCCAGCAGGAAGGCCAGATTCTGCACCCTCAGCTTCAAACCCTGAACTTTGCAGCCTGGCTAATTCCTTGAGCTCTCCAATAGCATCCCTCAGTAAGCAGGTGCTAAATGTCATTCTGGAGGCAAGGAGGCCTAGTACTAGAAAATCCTATGCTGAAAAGTGGAAAAGATACTGTTCCTGGAGCCAGACTCACGGGAGGGGCACAACAGTGCCCAGCTTACCACATATTCTTCAGTAATTAACAGAGATGCTCCACAAGGGCCTTTCCTTCTCATCAAATAAAATTCATGCATCTGCCATTTCAGCACATTATAATACTGAACCACCCCTCTTCTCTCACCCCCTGCTAAAGCAGTTTCATAGAGGGGCCAAAAATTAAAGACCTCCCTGGAGAGTCCCTACCCCAGCCTGGGACCTTAACTTTGTATTGGAAAAGCTCACTGTACCGTCTTTTGAGCCAGCTGCAACTGCAGAGTTGAAATTCCTTTGTTGGAAAACAGCCTTCTTTCTAGCCATCACTTCAGCAAGAAGAGTGCCTGAATTGCAGGCCCTCATGGCAGTGAAGCCCTTCATCATCTTCCATGCAGACAGGGTGTCCCTCAGGACCAATCCTTCCTTTATGCCCAAGGTGGTATCTAGTGTGGCCCTTAATCAGTCCATTCATTTGCCTACTTTTTTCCCAAATCCACAAAACAAAGGAGAACGAATACTGCACTCGTTCGATGTGCACAGACAACTTAGATTTTATTTGGACAGGACTAAGCCTCTCAGAAAATCTGAACAGCTGCTAGTTGGATTTGCTGCAGGGGGAGAGGGGAAGGCCATTTCAAAGCAAACCATTTCTAAGTGAATAGCCCATTGCATTCATTTCTGCTGTAAGCACCATGGAAAACCTACCCCACAGGGGATAAGATCACATACCACCAGGGCTGCCTCTACCTCTACAGCCTTTTTCAGAGGTGTCCCTACCAGGGACATCCTAGAAGCTGCTACCTGGAGCTCTGTACATACCTTCACCAAGCATTATCACATGCCTACTTTTTTCTAAATTCAGAGCTGGTTTTGCCACTGCAGTTTTGCAGGGCTTAATAGCTGGTCCTAATGCTCTCTAACTTCCTCCTCTCTTCCTTAGCCTTGGGAATCAACCCAAATGTAATGACTGCAACAGTGAAACATGAAGAACATAGTACAGTTGTGTACACTTACCATAAATGGGTCTATATTAGATCACCAAACACTTAAAAAAGCGAATAGTGATTAATCGACCCTATGTAATCGAAAGCTTACAGTCTCGAACTGTCAGAACAGCGATTTTTTTCCTAGGGAAAAAAATCGCTGTTCCAAAACACATACACACAACACAAGCACACCAAACAAACAGCAATCCACACACATACACCTAAAATCTGACACCTAATCCTACACTAAACTATACACACACCACTAACTATCCACTTACCTTAACCCAAACCCTAACCCTAAGGTCCGCCACTATCGCACACTCACCTCACCCGCTCCCTAACCTAACTCACCTAACCTGCCCTAACCCTCACGTCCACACAATCGCACACATACCTAACCCGCGCCCTAACCTTAACTCCCCTAACCCACCCTAACACTCACATCCACACAATCGCACACTTACCTGAACCTGACCCATAACTTTCCACCACAGCACTGAAAATTCCGAAGCAACAGAAACGGACAACCAAATTCTTTCCCTAGGAAAAAATTTGGGTTTCTGTTGCTTTGATATTTTAAGCTTTCGCTTACATAGGGTCGATCAATCACCATTCGCTTTTTTAAGCATTCGTTGATCTAATATAGACCCCCATAATTGTAGATGTTCGAGTGTATTCATTGTTGCAGTCCTAGTTACCCTCCCTCCAGCCCCCTGACTTCTCTTGGCTATACTTTTCTTCTTGTTTAGTGTTTTTTCAGCTTTCTGGTGTATTTGCTTTTTGTTGGAGGTGTAATCTAACATATAATTGCTTTCCATTATGGGGGCACCTGACATCTGGGGCAAGAAAAACTGATGTAATGGCGTCGGCTGCATGTTTTATACCCCTGATGACCTGACGTCATGGAAGAAGAGACAGCATCTGACGCAGGAATCCAAGAGTTTGATATTCAGGCCGGCTGATAGCTACCTGCAGGCAGATAACCCAAATGTAATGACTGCAACAGTGAATGCACTCGAACATCTACATTTATGGTAAGTGTACACGACTGTACGTTTCTAATCCTGACAAATACTCTAATCCCTACACGCTACCCAATACTGTTAGTGACGACCTATCCATATTCATATATAGGATCATAGGACATTACTAGGCTATTGGCCCTGAGGCCCTTATAAGCCTAGCCAAGAGTTTAGCCAATGTTCAGACAAGTCAGCACCCAAAGCCTCTCTCCAGCAGAGACACAGGTAGAATCCCAGAGGTGTATTTTCTGTTTCTCATCCGGTTATCCAGGTTGTGCTTGAAAGGGGATAATGAGGTACTCTGCTTGACATGGAGAGGGAGTCAAATCCACAGATGGGGGAGTCTCTGGGACACAAATCTGTCCCACCAACAAGTCCTATTGATGTCACTGACCAAGTTGGGTTTACACATGCAGGTCAGTCGAGTGGAGCTTGACTTGTGGAGTCCCATCAAGGCGAGTCTGAGATTGCTTTGTATGCCAGACAGATGCGACCTCTGAGGAGTCTGTATAAAACTGAGTAGAGGGGCAAGGCTTTTAGCCTATCTGTGTAGGGTAGATGTTTGATACCCTGGTTTCTTCTGGTGAGGAACATCTGTGGTCTATCCAGCTGCTACATCTGTTTTACGAGGTACAAGCCGAAGGGGGTGTTGTACTCAATAATTGGCCTTATAAGGAAAGAATACAGGGATGTTATGACCTCCTTGTCTCTGAATGAGATACCCTTACTTATGAGGTTGGCCATGTAGAAAGCTTTCCATACAGCGCAACATGGTGGTCAAAAGTCAGGTTGCTATCAACCTGGGTGCCCAAATCCCTCACGACTGATTGCATGCTTAGGACATTGTTATTAATGTGATAATGTGTTGGGACATCATTCTCCCCAAAGGAGATGATGATGCATTTTTTGGCATTCAGCTTGAGTCTATGTTTCTGGTACCAGTCATTTGTTTGGGTGAGACCCTTTTGGAGGACATCCACATCACTTGCGGAATTGATGACCACGCCCAGCTTGCAGTCATCTGCAGACTTGGTCAGCCATAGCCCACTGGTTTTGGTCTGCACCTCAGAGACGTATATCTCGAATAACAGAGGACCCAAAACCGATCCCTGGAGTACTCCACTTGTTACGTGTCTACTACTTGAGGTGGCTTCCCCTATTTTGATTAGTTGGGTTCTATCAGTGAGCCAGTATGCTACCCATCTGATATATGGATTGATGCCTAGTTGGGAGAGTTTATCTATTATGCCTGAGTGGGGAATAGTGTCGAAGGTTTGGTCAGGTCTCCACTCGTCCATGGCTTTGGTGACTGTCTCAAAGAAGTCGACCAGATTTAACAGACATGACCTCCCCTTGACAAAGCAAAACTGTGTGGAGGCAAGTGTTTGGAGGTTGCCAATGTCCCTGTTAATGAGGTCCATGATAAGTCGTCCCATGGCCTTGCAGATCAGGCTAGTTAGGCTGACAGGTCTATAATTTCCCGGATCGGTGGACACTCCACCTTTGTGTAAAGGGATGACAGTGGCTGTCCTTCACTCGGGTGAGACAAAGCCGATACTCAGGCTTTGGTTGAATAGCGTGCCTAATGGTGCTGCATGTTCATGCCTGAGTTCATGTAGGATGCAGCCTAGGATGTTATCGGGTCCCATGGAAGCTGCACTTTTTGCCTTTGAGAGGACAGTGATGACCTGTTCTCTAGAGATAAGGGGAGGGGGGGCAGGTACTGGGGATGTCCTGATTTACTGATGGGGGGCAGAGGGGCGAAGATTTTGCTGAATCTGTCCAGTAGGTTGGCTATATCTACAGCATTTGTGTATGTGGTGTCCTTGACCACCAGTTCTGAACAGATCTGGGTGCTTCCTTTGAGTTTGCAGACATATGTGAAGAAGGCCTTATGATTGTCTCTAGTAGATGTGGCCAATTTGGACTCAAAGCTGACTTTAGAGGATTTCTCTAGTGCTCTTATTTGCTTGTTCAGGCTAAGGAGAGATTGCTTCCAGTTGGGCACTTGCTCCTACTTGGTCCTGGACAGCAATTTTTTCCTTTTGTTATAAAGTTTATTGCAGATGTCCACCAGACATGTTTACTCCCTTGTGGAGGATGATTTTGTCCTGTGTGGCAGTCCTGATTCCATGCATTTATGTAAGTGCTCATATAGTTCTTTGGTGTAGATTTGGAGATTGGTGACAGTTCCAACAGAGGGGGAGGGGGCTGTGAAGCTGTTTATACCATCCCTCAGGAGGTTGTAATCAGCTTTGGAGAAGATTTTTTGTTTGACCCTAGCTAGAGGGGGGTCAGGGGAGATGCTGACTTCGAAACTGACTACTTTATGGTTTGATCTTACCAGGGAGGTTGATACTGTGGGTGCTGCAGTGATTACTCATGTTGGTTAATACCAAGTCCAAGATATTATCACCTGTTTTGGGGTTATCGACTAGCTGTTCCAAGGCATTTGCATTGATAAAATCAAGGAATTACTGGGCATTTGCATTCTGGCATGAGTAGTTTTACCAGTCTATGGCTGGGTAGTTAAAGTCACCCAGAATCAGGGTAAAGGGTTGAATCTTGATAGACTCAAAGAAGTCCAGGTAGGTGGAGTGGGCATCTTGAGTCAATATTGGGGGCCTGTAGCTAGCTATGATTTGAATAGGGGTCTTGTCAGTGGTTAACTGCACCTGGAGTGTCTCCTGAGCGTCATACTGTTTGACCTGCCTGGAGGTGCGTGTGTCTTTAATATACATTGAAACTCCACCTCCTTTAGCTTTGCTGCCCACAGTTTGGGGTTTGAATGTATAATAGGATGAGTAACCAGGTAAGGCTGGGGTGTTCTCCGCAGCTTTGAAACAGGTTTCTGTGACTGCACAAATGTCAGCATCTTCCAGGGTTAAGAATGCTTGCAGTGAGTGCAGTTTCATGTTTAAACTCCTAGTGTTTAGCAGCATGACCTTTAATTTGCATTTTGTTGAAAATTTTATGTTGGTTTTATCGACCCCAGGACTTTTCCTAAAAATGGCACTATGGGAGAGGCAAGGGCCTTTGCCAGAAACCTGAAGCCCAAGCAAGACAGATGCAGGCCATCTCTAGCAAAGCATCATGGTCTGTCGATCATGTCTTCCCAGGCTGTCAAGTACTGGAGCACCCTGGAATGACACCAGAAACTAAGCCAATTGTTAAAGTCAGTCGTTTTCTGTTTGTATTGAGGCATCATTCTGGGTGACGGTAGAATGGTGCTTAAGGCTAGGGACATACCTGCCTGGGACACATATTCAGCAAGCTCAATCCTGTCTCTCTTCATATAGTCCAGGGAGGTACATCTCAAGTCATTCATCCCAACATGGACTATAACAGAGTCATAACAATACCTGTTATTGAGAGACTTGAGTGCGTGTGTGATATGGTGGATTCTGGCACCTGACAGACAACTAACTGTGACTTTCTCCTTATCCATCTTGGTGAGAGGCACATCTGTGTGTCTCACAATGGAGTCTTCTATGACTAATATGTTGGCTTTATGATTAGGTCTTCGTGGTTGTGAGAGACAGTTGTGTGGACTATGCATGGTATGTGGTGTGGAGGGTTGTGGAGTTTGCATGTGTTCTTGCCACTGAGGTCTCCTTTGTTTGGGTATGTTTTTGTTGAGAACCTCCACATATGTGGGTGTGTGTTGTGTAGTTGTGGGTGGTGTTTGACCTGTAATGATTGTGTTTATAACCTTCTCAGTGCCAGATATACTGGCTTGTGAGGGAGAGAGCATAGACTCTAGGTTCTTAATGTAATTGCATCTCTCATAAATTGTGCTCCTAGGTGGTAATAGTAGATGGTTGTCTGTGTACATGAGGCAGTTGCTGCACTGTCTCAGGATATCCATATCAACCAGGCTGGCAGAAGAATCTGTAGGAAATTATCCATCCATATTTGTCAGAATCTGAGGGAGAGAGGCCAGGGAGAGCTAAGGGATAGCCCTAAAGCCCAAGTGCTTAAACCAAAACTAAGAGGCTTAGAATAACACTTACAATTTAAACAAGCTAAAAACAAGCAGTAATAAATGCAGCAAAAAAGATGCAATTGAACACTTTAGAGAACAAATAGCTGAAAAAGCAAGATGAAGTAATAGAGTAGGAGGAGGAAACACAAATACTGTAAAAGCAGCTGAAAACACCACAAACTGCAAGAACCCACACAAAAAACACCAAAAATATCAGGAATTTTGACAAACAAAGGTTTAACAAATTTTAAAACACACTAACTGGAATTCACTTAATAGGTTCATAGATTAGTACTAAGCTAACTGCCCTTGCAAGCCATTTTAAGCCTAGCCAGTTGTCCCTTGTGAGACTCACACCCTGCACCTTATGTTTGCAAGGCAAGCACCTTAACCATTAGGCCACCCTCCTAACAAACACTACCACTAGAAGATGCCCCTGAATATTTCAACAGTGTATTTCTAAATACTCTCAACAGCCTAGCCCCCCTCCACACCAAAAGAATAAAAACTAACCATGCTCCCTGGCTAACAAAAAATGCCAAATGACATTTACAAAATAGAGATAAAGCCAGGAAGGAGTGGCACAATGACAAATCTAATGCTAATCTAATCAAATATAAATAGTTATGAAACAAAGCAAAAAAGCTACTGAACTTAGACAAAAAAAAAAAAAAACATTTTTCCAACCAGTTGGCAGACCACAAAAACAACCCAAAACAACTGTGGAAATACATCTCAAACCTCCTTATCCCAGGATCTAAACAAAATCCATCACCATACTCTGACAAAACTCCCTCAGAGATAGCCAACGTGTTTAACTGTCATTCTAGATAGCATAAGGAAACTGTTAACAAATCCCACCTCCACAACTGCCTCAAGCCCCATCTCTGATCCCCCTCCACCCTTATCTCATGACTCCTGCACAAACAAAAAAAAAAAACTCTTCACATCCTCAGCAAACCAATATTACATCTTCTACCCCCATTTTCTCTTAAACCTGTCCCTACCTCTCTCATTCAAAAACTACTTCAAAAAATGAAACCATGCTCCCTCTCCTCTAACAACCTTGCCTCTGAATGCTTAAAACTTGCTGTAGAAGCAATAGCATGTCCTGTCAGCTTCCTTAAAAATTGCTCCATAGCAAAGTCCACTGTCCCTAACCTCTGGAATCATCACCCCTTTACATAAAGGGGGCAACTTTAATGAACTATCCATTTATCGACCAATCTCCATCCACTCTTCTCTTTCCAAGCTCCTGGAAAAATGCATACATAGGCAATTGCTTCACCATCTCATGCAAAACAAATTACCCCTACCCAACATGTTTTCCACCTATCACACTGCACCACCACTGCCCTAATCTCCTTCATGGACACTATTTCCAAGTCCATTAACTCTGGTAATGTCACCTCTATCTTACTACTAGACTTATCAAAGGCATTTGACACAATGTCCCACAACAAACTTCTTCATCAGCTATCCATTGTAGGCTGCACCACACCATCCCTCCAGTGGTTTGCAAGCTACATATCCAAATGCCAGTAATGCGTTAAATGGCAACATAAACTATCCCAATATCAAACCAACACAACTAGGGTACCACAAGAGTCCATACTCGGATTCTTACTCTAAAGTGTTTTCACCAACAACCTTCACACCTCATCACCCCTTAGCTCCACTATCCAGTAAGCAGATGACACTACCATAATTTCTAATAACATGCAACATCTCAAACAACTCACCCAAACCACCTTCACCTCAATAGAGACATGGCTGAGAGAAGCCCATCTACTTCTAAAACCTAAAAAAACAAAACTCTTGATGTTAGGTAGTCCAATCTCACCTTCATTTTTACATATGGGTTTGGAGCTGATCCTCGGCTCCGACTCAGCCAATTTTCAAACTTGAAGGCTTCTGGTTGGCTCATGGCTAAGCAGGTATCCCATGGTGCACCAGTGCAATCCCCAGATCTCGTTTGCTGCGTCGACGAGTTTGGATGTGCTTCTCTTGGCTCTGGCTAAGTTTTTGAAAATTTTCATTATTCTAGTATCTTTTGCATAGTTATTGAATATATACATTATAGGACTTTATTGTCTTGTGGTTGTTGTGTGACCTTATTAGTGGTATTCTGTGTACCAGTAGTTAGGCACAATTGCACTTTACCTAAACCGTTAGTTTTGGTGGTTTCGCCTTTTTCCTGTTATTTACAGTTAGGATTTACCTAAATTGCCTTGTGTGACTAGTATAGCAGTCTCCTGTATTTCAGTAGTTAGATGCACTTGCGTTTTTCTTGTCTAGAGAATTAGTTTGGCGAGTTTGTCGTTTTTAATCAATAGGGGTTCCTATTGATTATTTCCTGTCAAGCAATTATTGTTGACTGGTGGTCTTTAGCGGGGAGCCGCTAAAGTCTTAATTTCTTACAGTTGTTAATTTGATACCCTTGAGTGTGTGTGTGTGTGTGTGTGTGTGTGTGTGTGTGTGTGTGTGTGTGTGTGTGTGTGTGTGTGCGTGTGTTGTGCCTTCTTGGTCTGTTTGAATTAGAAGACCTGGTTCTTCACAGGGCTAGGCCCGTTTAACTTAGAGGACCTAGTCCTCGTGTTGCTTCCACTGTATTTTATTTAAAATATTCTCCTGTGTGACTGAATCTGTCTAGTGTTTAGTGGAAAATCTAGTTTTCTATCTTACACCAGGCTAGGCCTGTTTAACTTAGAGGACCTAGACATTGTGTAATTCGTCTGCAGGGCTAGGCCTGTTTAAGTTAGAGGACCTAGTCCTCAGTCATTTTCTTTCTCTTTATCTTTCCCTCTGATTGCTTGTGGGTTGCAATGTCTAAGGATAGCAAGAAGCACAAACCCTCTGGGTTTAAAAAATGTATGAAGTGCTCCCAGAAAATGTCTTTGACCGATGGCCATAGTAGCTGTGTCTACTGTTTGGGAGCCGTCCATTTGCAAGAATCATGTTTGTTCTGTCATGCTGTCTCTCCTAGAGTGTTGCAGGAGAGAAAGAACAAACTGATACTCAGGGGTCTTTTGAAGCCAACCTTCGAGGAAGCTTTGTCTGGTTCTTCGGCTTCTTCGTCTAAGTCTTCGAAGTCAAGATCTGACTCAAAATCTAAAGGATCAAAAAGGCCTTCTCTGACACCGGCTAGTGTTTCAGAGCCACCTGCCAAATTAATAAAACCTGCCTCCTCGACTCCTCAGTCTTCGGAGCCAAAGGAGAGCACTGTGGTTTCGGAGTCGGTCACAGATACTTCAGTGCCGACTGCTGAATCCTTGCAAATAGTTGACTCTGCTTCTCGGAGCCGGTCTGTAGAGTCCTTACCGGTCTCTTTGATGGTCAAATCTCCAGTGCCTGCTAGGTCGAGTTCCCCAACCTTATCTTCCAGGTCTTCCAGGAGTCTTTCAGAAGAAGATGTGGAGAGGGTAGTACTGAGACTCCTCAAGTCGTCTGCCCTGCCTAAATATTTGTTGGCTCCGACCCAATCGGCTCTGGAGCCACTCAAACCAGTCTTGTCTCCATCCATGATTCCTCCTCCGAGCCATGTTGGTTTTTCGGAGCTGGAGTGCTTGTTACCAACTGAGGAACCCTCGGTTCTGGCTCCCTTGCAGTTGCATTAGAGCCAAGTTCGGCTCCGACACGTTCAGCTCCGTCCGTCGTGTCCAGGGACCGAAGCTCTTCTGTCGGCACCAAGGGGGAGGTTTTGAAACGATTGTCGGTTTCGAGCCTTCCTCTCGGTGCTTCTGCCAGGGTGAGCTCGGACCCTGCATCTATCTTGGAGCCGATGGCTCTGGCTTCGGCACTGTAAAACAAAACTCTTGTTTTTCTTGGCAAAACTAATCTCATCTGACTTTAATATATTTTCTCAGGATAACACAGAAATTTAAACAGTTCCCACAGCTAAGCTACTAGTCGTTACCATAGAAAACAGCTACTAGTCGTTACCATAGAAAACAAACTAACCTTCGAACACCATATCTGCAATAACATTAAAAAACACACATTAAACTAAGAACACTCTATAGGCAAAAAACATTCTTGGATAACTCCACCAGAAAAACCCTCGCCAAGACCTATTTGCTTCCCTTTCTCTTATATGCAGCAACCTTATACACCAATTTACAATGTTGTCTTAAAAACAAGCTCCAATCCAGCTACCATAAAACTGCCAAATTTGTCACAGGCTACTCCTACTGTTCCCATCACTGCCTAGCTCTGAAAGAACTAATCTGGCCTTGAACTCACATACCACCAAACCTAGTTCAGCTGTCTTCTGCACATAAAATGATAAATACCCCTGATAGTTGCCCAGCCCTCAAATCCATCCTAAAACCCTACATTCCTACCAGAGCTCTTTGTTCTGAAAACAGACAGCTCCTAACCGTCTACATTCCAAACAAAAGAGCTGGTCAGTGCCTATACTCTCATGTTGCCACCAAGCTCTGGAACTTTTTGCCTACAGACATTACTACCATTGAGAGCTTTAACAACTTCAAACACACCCTAAAAAAACATTTTCTTTGTAATCAGACCTGCCTCTGCTCTTTCCCTGACAGGTGAACTCCATTCACTCTCTATGGTCTTTCCTTTCTATAGCTGGAAATCCCTAGACCATGAATTTCATCCACTAACCATTACCATATCGAACTAAGAAACTGTATGTATTTCTTAGGTTCATAGGTTCATAGTTTGATACTAGGCTATCTGCCGTAGGGCATTTACAAGCCTAGCCACAGTTCTTAGATTAGTTGACTGTGCCTCTGTATAGTAGGTCACAGAAGATAGCCCATTTAAGGTTAGTTTACCATGCCTGTGTAGCAGTGACACAGAAGAGATCCCAGGGGTAAATTTACGATCTCCCATCCAAACGTCAAGATTCTTCTTGAAGAGGGTCATTGAGGGGCTCTGTCTGACATGGATTGGGATTTTGTTCCAGAGTGAGGGGAGCCTCTAGGATATGAATCTGTCCCTCCAGCATGTTCTATTTATTTCTGTGCTGAGGTTTAAGTCACTGGAGCGTGTAGTTCTGATGGATTTGGATTTCTTGAGGTGGAGCATGTCCATTAATTCTGGGTTGGACATGGCTTTATACGTCAGGTACAGATCGCCTCTGAGTAGGCGGTAAGCAACTGAGTAGAGCTGGAGTTTCTTTAGCCTAACTGCATAGGGCATCTGTTTGAGTCCCTTGATCCTCTTGGTGAGGTACTTTTGGGGTCTTTCTAGTTGTAGCAGGTGTCGGGTAAGGTATATCCCAAATGGGGCATTGTATTCAATTATGGGCCTGATGAGTAGAGGGGCACAATGACCTCTCTTGATCTAGATGTGAACCCCTTCGTGATAAGGTGAGCTATATAGAATGTCTTTCTAACCACTTTGGCAATGTGATTGTCAAAGGAGAGATTGCAATCTTCTTGGGTCCCCAAATCCATAATTACTTCTTCCGTACTTAATGGATTACCACCTATGTGGTAATTTGTGGGCACTTTGTTTTTCCCAAAGGGGATGACTATGCACTTTTTGGCATTTAGCTTTAGGCCATGGCTCTGGCACCAGTTATCCGTCTCTGTGAGACCTTTTTGGAGGATGCTTGTGTCAGCCGGCGAGTCGATTATGGCCCCCAGTTTGCAGTCATCTGCAAACTTTGTCAGCCATAGTCCTCCTGTGTTAGCCTGTACCTCAGAGAAATATGTACCAAACAAGAGAGGTCCCAGGACTGAGCCTTGTGGGACACCACTTGTAACTAGTTTAGAGTCTGACATGGCACCTGCAATTCTGACCATGTGGGTTCTATCCCTAAGCCAGTTTGCAACCCATCTTGTGACATAGGGGTTGATATTTAAGCTGGTGAGCTTATTTATGATGCCAGAGTGGGGTATTGTGTCGAAGGCTTTTGCAAGGTCAAGGTAGGCTGTGTGGACTACCTTCCCTTCGTCTATGGCCTTATTGACTGTTTCAAAGAAATTGACCAGGTTCAAGAGGCAAGATCTGCCCTTAACAAAGCCGAATTGGGTAGTGTTCAGTGTTTGGAGGTTCCCAGTGTCTTTATTTATGAGTTCCATGATGATACGCTCCATAGCTTTGCAGACCAGGCTAGTTAGGCTTATAGGGCGATAGTTTCCGGGGTCCATTGTGGCACCACCTTTATGGAGTGGGACCACTGTTGCTGTACGCCATTCTTTGGGTACATATCCTGTTGTAAGGCTGAGACTGAACAGTGATTTTAAGTGAGGGTTCAGTTCTTCTTGGAGCTCATGTAAAACGCAGCCCGGGATATCGTCCGGTCCCATTGATGCTGTGTTTTTTGCTCTGGAGAGGGCAGCTCTCACTTGTGCATCTGTGATGTCAGAGAGGCTACTCATCTGTTGGGATAGTCATTTGCTCATTTGGGGGGGGGGGGAGTTTGCACTGAACCTGTCTGCCAGGATGTTGGCAATGTCTGTGGGTTCAGTGTATTTTTTGTCATTTTGCACTAACTCAGAGCATATCTGGGAGTTTCCACCCAGGTTTCTGACATAACTAAAGAAAGCCTTGTGATTATCTTTAGCGTCTTGTGCAATTTTTCTTTCGAAGCTAGCCTTAGATGATTTTATGAGGGATCGTAGTTTCTTGCTAGTACTGATCAGAGTTGCCTTCCCTTTCAGGGATTTTGCTCTATCATGTAGTAGCTTCCTCCTTCTGCTGTACAGCTTATTTATGGCTGAGGTCCACCAGACATGGTCTCCTGCCTTTGGAGGAGTGTGTCTTGGTTTTATTTGGGATAGCATGATCCATGCATTCCTGTAGGTATCCATAGAATGCGTTTGTAAAGGATTCTGCGGTTTGGGCCATATTTTCCACTGGCCCTGGGGCTTTGAAGGATTCCACCTCGGTTTTGAGAAGTAGGAAGTTTGCTTTTGAGATGTTTTTGACCGTGGTTTCCTTTGCTGGGGGTGGGGATGGGATATGGATGTCCATAGTGATTAATTTATGGTCAGATCTTACCAATGAGGGGTATACCTCTGGTATGGAACATAGAGTCCCCATGTTGGTGATGATCAGGTCCAATATGTTTTCCCCTCTTGTGGGAGTGGTGACCAGTTGTTCCATAGCATTTGAGTTTATAAATTCTAGGAACCGTTGGGCTAGGGTGTTGGGGCTTGAGTAGTGCTCCCAGTCTATGTTTGGGTAGTTAAAGTCACCCAATATAATGGTGTTTGGAGAGATCATCATATTCTCCAGTGTCTTCAGGAAAGCCGAGTGGGGTTCCTGAGGTTTGGGAGGGTAGTCTGTAGCAGGCTACAAACTGGAAGGCAGTTTTGCCCACTGTTAATTGCACATGGATGGTCTCAGATGCTTCGTGCACTGCCACTAGCCTGGAGGTATGGGTATCTTTGATGAATATGGATACTCCCCCTCCTCTTGTGGTTCGGTCTGAGTTTTGGGGCTGAAAAGCATGGTATGAGGTATAGCCTGGTAGTGCTGGGGTGCTCTCGGGAGCCTTGAACCAGGTTTCTGTTACTGCACAGATATCGATATTCTCCATACTGAGGATAGCCTCAAGTGCGTGCATCTTGAGGTTTAGACTTCTGGCGTTGAGCAACATTACCCTTAGTTTCTTTTTCCTTGTGTTGTCTAAGGAGGTGGGTTTGTCTTTTGAGCCTTGCCTAAAAAAGGCACTACAGGGGTGGCAAGAGCCTTGGCCAGTATTCGAAAACCCAGGGGTGACAGGTGCAAGCCGTCCCTAGCGAAGCAACGTGGCTTGTCAAGCATGCCATCCCAGGCTGACAGACACTGGATCCCCTTTGAGTGGCACCAATACTTTAGCCAATTGTTGAAATTGATCATTTTGTCTTTATACTGTGGTATCATTCTTGGTGAGGGTAAGATGCTACTCAAGGTCAGGGTCATACTGGCCTGGGCCACATGATCAGAGAGCTCCTCTATGTCTCTTTTCATGTAATCCAGGGAGGTACATCTCAGGTCATTCACACCAGCATGGACAATGACAGAGTCATATTTGTACTTGCTTTGGATTGACCTGAGTGCTTGTGTTATGTGGCGGATCCTGGCACCCGACAGGCAGCTTACAGTGACCTTCTCCTTGTTTAGCCTGGTGAGTGGGACGTCAGTGTGTCTGACAATAGAGTCACCTATTACAAGTGTATTAGGTGTGTTGTTTAGCCTTAAGGGCTGTGACTGTGTGGCACACTGACTTTGCGAACTATGTGATACGTGGGTATTGTTGTGGGGTAGCAGTTGCTTGGATGTCTGCTTAGGAGGTCTCTGTTGCTTGGGCAGATTTTTATTTAGAGCCTCAGAGTATGTTTTTGTGTGTTTATGTGTTTGGTTTGCTGTTGCGATAGGTCTATGTGAGACTGGATTTGTGGTGTGTGTGATTATCTTCTCCTCCAGACTGACCGTGCCAGTACTATGTCGAGAGAGCTCAGCCTCCAGTTTGGCTATATAGTTGCATCTCTCACATATATTTGAGCTTGTTGGGAAGAGGAGAGGGTGGTCTGTATACATAAGGCAGTTGTAACATTGCCTCAAGATTCCCATATTCACCAGCTGGACTGGAGAGTAAACCTGAAACTGACTTTTGAACATGCCAGAATAGTATAAGGAATTACTTTTTGACTTGATCAAAAAGGACCAATAGGGAGCCAAGTACATAAAGGGAGTATAAGAGGGTGTAGTGCTTTAGTTTATTAGTGCTTACTTATAAGACACTTATCCTAGCTACTGCTGGGTTTTAGAAGGAAAATAGAGTGCTTATTTTGAGTTTTGGAACAGTTCTAAGGGAAAAAATGAAGAGCAGACTTTGTGGAGCCAGGAATAGTTTAAACCTGATTAAGTGGCGCTGCCTGATGCTGCGCTATGAGCAAAAACACACAAAAGAGAGTTTTAAGAGAGGAGGATCAAGGAGTTTGGAATTGACCCAAAATGGCCAATAAAACTACAGTTTTTAGGCAGTAGCCACTCCCACAGGGGCAGGCAGGCTGTTCAGTGTTTACCACTGCACTGATGAACACAGAGACTTCCCTTTAGCCCAAGCAAGCAATGGCCTCCAAGAAACTTACAAACAGTTCAAAACAGCAAATCTGTAACTGAACTTTTTTTAAATTTCAGAAAGTGGGGAAAAAAGCAAGATTTTTTTTGTTTTGTTTAAAGATAGTAGAGATACACAAGTAGCAACAAGTTAGAACAGTGCAATAAATGACCCCACACTTGAGTGCTAGGCCAGAGACAGGTAAAATGCAAGTTTTAAGAAAAAAACGATTTTAAAATAAGTGCAACACAGGAAATGCAGTAAACAGTCTCTAGATGTGTTCTAAATACAGTTCCTAATACAGATATCAAGTTTAGCAAGCTGGAAAACGCCAAAAAGTAGGCGGCAATGCAGAAATCTTAACAAATAATCTGAAGAAAAATACTTAAAATCTCAAAAGTGGCTCCTTTCTTCTCTCAGCGTTTTCTCCTCTTGGTGGGTCTACACCCTTAACTATTCCCATCCTACTGCACAATTCTTCTAAGCATATGCTTGCTTCTAATATTCTGACCTGACCCTTCCTCTTTACTTTAATCTTACCTGATGATTAAAAAAAAAAGTTACCACATTACTTTTATTTAGTATTGCCTATCTAGTGCATGTGTTATTATTGTATCTACTTCTCTGTATTTATTTGTGTGCTTTAATACTTGCTGTTGTCTTATTCATGTATAATGTCTTAATGTTCATGCCACATTTGGAGTTTTTCTCCCTGGGCTTCTGCTGAAAATGTGTTCCTGTCCCAGTAGGACTTTCCCCGTAAACAAATGTTAAATAAATAAATAATAAATAAAATAAAAATATATACATAACGAGGTCAGCATTTTGATGGAGCTAATACTTATTATAAACCAGCATTTCAGTAGTGGTTTATAGTGCTTCCATGAAGCCTTCAGTTGTGCAACTGTAAATTCCATAGCACAGAAATAGTTCTACTTCAAGAGATTTGAGCTGGCAGCAGGATTTAACAAGATAAGTAAATGGAAAACAATGATGTCAGTATTATACACCGTTGTAGGCAAGCATTCCCTTTTTCCTGAGGTTGTATGACCTCAGAAAGGGAAAATTAAATTTACTTGGCCGTTGAGGATCATCCATGCAAAAACATTGTTTGATGTCTTGATTGAAATCAGTGTTGCAGTATTCTTAACATAGGGGTTTTCATCTGCTGACATCTGGTTGGGATACCAAAGCTTTACCTTCCTGTGAGGTCATTTTTGTTAGATGTCAGCTAGGAGGGGTAAATGTGAGTTAGATTCACCCCTAGACAAAGACCTTCTGTTTGTCCAGAAGCTGCATAACTCTTTAAAGCCCTACAAGAGCAGGGAAAGACTATGAAGGACTGTAGGCAAATTTTGCTTTCTACAGTCCCTGTATAGCACAGGAACTACCCAGCCAAGTCCACTTCCTTTGTTAGAAGGGGACCTCAGTCCGCCACAAACAAAGAAAAACACCAGGAAAGACATTTTCAGACAAACCACTCAGGGAATCTCTTTAGGGAGGCCTGTGACTACCTCCCCAACTACTCCCTTCCTCAATCCTTTCAACTGTCTTTCAGAAAGACTTTCTGTGTCTCTTCCTTTCTGGGAAATGATAACCGCAGACAAATGGGTTCTGACTGTCATCAAAGAAGGCTATCCCATGTCATAGGAAAACATCTGCTATCTAAAGGAGCTGCTTCCTCCTCCACTAAACCAGCTCCCTTTGCTCGGCTGTGTCATTCAGGACATACTAGATCAAGCCACCATAGAAAGAGTACCATCCTCCTTCATAGTGAAAGGCTTCTATTCCAGAATCTTCATGGTGCTAAGGAAGAAACGACAATGGAGACCCAATCTGGATCTCTGTCTTCTAAAAACCTTTCAAAGGAACCCACTTTCAAAATGCTGTCTCAGCACACCCTTCTGCCTTTCATTCTTCCCTATGCCTTTCTTGTATCACCAGACTTAAAGGATGCCTACTTCCACATTCCCATTCGACCCTCTTGTAGAAAATTTCTCAGATCACATTTTCAGTTTATTGCTTTGCCTTTTGGTCTGTCTGCACCACCAGGAGTTTTTACAAGAGTGCCTAGCTCTACTGTTAGCTTTCTGTCACACGCAGGGAATTCATTTTCACTTACCTGGATGACCTACTCATTCAAGTTCTCTCCATAAATTCTCTCCCTCCTCAAGAATGTCCACCTCATGGTACGTAGCCATCCTAGGGTTCATAATCAACTTCAAAAAATCCCATCTCACACCCTCTTAGGACTTGATCTTTTTGGGATGCAGGCTAGACACATCTAGAATGCTTGCCTTCCTTCCTTTGAAAAAAGTTCTCAGTCTGGCCACCTTTTTCAGAAACCTCTCCTCAGGGTCACACTGCACAGCTATGGAGATACTCAGGTCCTTGGTTTCCTGGCAACTGCCATTCCAGTGCTTCCTTTGGTCAGACTGCATATGTGGAAGATTCAGTAGTACCTGAAATAGGTGTGGTGTCAACATTCCCATTCCCTGGATACCCTGATCCCTCTATTACCTTGGCTCAAATAGGAGCTCCTCTGGTGGGAAAAACAGGTCATGCTCAACCCAGGCCTTCTGTTCACCTCAGTTCCACTCAACCAAATTCTTGCCTCAAACAGAGCGGCGTGGCTTGGACAGGATCTCACTGTGTGCAGGGGAAATTACCTTCGCCATTGTGAAAGAACACATCAACCTGAAAGAAATGAGAGTCCTTCTGCAAGCACTGCATATATTCTCCCATCTGTGGAAACCAGCCTTACTACTGGTGTACACCAACAACACCACAGTTATGTGGTATCTGAACAAACAAGGGTGCACAAGATCTTACCCTCTGTGCAGGCTAACACAGGAGGCATGGAACCTAGCCAAAGAAATGGGCATGACTCTGACATCTGGAAACATTCCCTTATAGAAGAATGTACTGGAGGAGTGCCTAAGCAGTGTTTTGGAGGACCCTCACAAATGGACCCTGAACAAATAAGTCTTCAAAAGTATAAGGCATCAGTGGGGGACATCTCAAGCAGACCTTTTTGCTTCAACAGAAAACCATCAGCTTCCCCTGTTCTGCATCACGTGTCCTTCACCCTTAGCTTGGAGCACAGATGTCTTCTGTTTCCAGTGGTTAGGTAGGTTCCTGTATGCCTTCCCCACCTCTACCACTTCTTCCAAGAACCCTTGTAAAAGTTCAAAAGGAAGCTTTAAAACTCCTACTCCTGGCCCCTTTCTAGCCAGGACAGCGTTGGTTCCCCTCCTACTCCATCTGTCCAAGGCGAACTACTGGAAAACTCTGTTGAAAAAAGATGTGCTTTCTCAGCAGCAATGTCTGCTTCTCCATCCGTATCTAACCTCCCTCTGTCTCACTCTGTGGATGATAGGGTTCTGATCCCTGAAACACACCTATTCTCTGAGGAGATGGTTCAGATTCTACAGGAAGTCAATAAACCTACTACCAGAAAATCATAAGTGGAAAAGATTTCCAATTTGGTACTTCAAACACAGCCAGAACCCATTGTTATCAGATACTCCTCATGTCCTCAGATATCTGTGCATATTGTTACACTCTGGTCTGGCCTACTCTTCCGTTAAAGCCCATCTGTCGTCCATTAACACTTGCTTGCCTGCTGATCCTTTTCTCATTTCCAGGATGGAGGTCAACTTTTCTGAGGGGTGTCTTACACCTTAAGCCACCTAGGAAGCCTATTTATTCTGCCTGGGATCTCAACTTTGTGTTGGTAAAACTGATTTTGCCCCCATTTGAACCAGCAGCTTCTGCCAATTTAAAACTCTGCATGTGTAAGACTATCCTTGTACTGGCTGTTACTCTGTCCACAGAGAGCCTAAACTTCAGGGTTTTATGGCTAATCCACCCTTTCTCATTTTCTACAAGGACAGGGTGACTCTCAGGGCCAATCCATCATTCATAACTATGGTAGTAAATGAGATGCCCCTCAACCAGGCCCTCCACCTGCCCACCTTTTCCCCTAATAATCAAAATAAGGGGGAAAGAATTCTCCACACTCTAGACAATCACAGCCAGCTAAAGTTTTACTTGGACAAAACAAGAACTGTCAGGAAAACTGAACAACTTCTTTCTTTTATGGATTCTAAACTGAGACAACCATTTTCTAAACAGACCATTGCATCTTAGATATTGAAGGCCATTTCTTTCTGTTACACACAACATGGGAAACAATTGCCTTCCTGCCCAAATGCACATTCTGCTGTGGTAGTAGCCTCCTCTGGGGCATTCCACAAGGGTGTAGATGCCAGGTCCATACTGGAAATGGCCACCTGGTCTTCTGTATACACCTTTACCAAGCATTACAGGGTTGATGGCTTCCCAAGATCCAGGGCTGCCTTTGCTATGTCTGTCCTGTGTGGTCTCCTTGACAAATTATCCTCACTTTAGCCAGCCTCCCTCTTCTTTACCTCTTCAGCCCTGGGAATCACCTATATGTTAAAAGTATTGCAGTTATTCCACTCAGGTCATAGTACAGTTGTGTTAGAACGTACTGTAACAGTAGATGTCCTACCTATCACCAGTTATGTTAGAACTTACTGTAACAGTAGATGTCCTACCTATCACCAGTTGTGTTAGAACTTACTGTAACAGTAGATGTCCTATCACCAGTTGTGTTAGAACGTACTGTAACAGTAGATGTCCTACATATCACCAGTTGTGTTAGAACTTACTGTAGCAGTAGATGTCCTACCTATCACCAGTCGTGTTAGAACGTACTGTAACAGTAGATGTCCTACTTATCACCAGTTGTGTTAGAACGTACTGTAACAGTAGATGTCCTACCTATGACCAGTTGTGTTAGAACTTACTGTAACAGTAGATGTCCTATCTATCACCAGTTGTGTTAGAACGTACTGCAACAGTAGATGTCCTACATATCACCAGTTGTGTTAGAACTTACTGTAACAGTAGATGTCCTACCTATCACCAGTTGTGTTAGAACTTACTGTAGCAGTAGATGTCCTACCTATCACCAGTTGTGTTAGAACGTACTGTAACAGTAGATGTCCTACCTATCACCAGTTGTGTTAGAACTTACTGTAACAGTAGATGTCCTACCTATCACCAGTTGTGTTAAAACTTACTGTAACAGTAGATGTCCTACCTATCACCAGTTGTGTTAGAACTTACTTTAACAGTAGATGTCCTACCTATCACCAGTTATGTTAGAACGTACTGTAACAGTAGATGTCCTATCACCAGTTGTGTTAAAACTTACTGTAACAGTAGATGTCCTACGTATCACCAGTTGTGTTAGAACATACTGTAACAGTAGATGTCCTACCTATCACCAGTTGTGTTAAAACTTACTGTAACAGTAGATGTCCTACCTATCACCAGTTGTGTTAGACGTTACTGTAACAGTAGATGTCCTACCTATCACCAGTTATGTTAGAACGTACTGTAACAGTAGATGTCCTACCTATCACCAGTTGTGTTAGAACTTACTGTAACAGTAGATGTCCTACCTATCACCAGTTGAGTTAGAACGTACTGTAACAGTAGATGTCCTATCTATCACCAGTTGTGTTAGAAAGTACTGTAACAGTAGATGTCCTACCTATCACCAGTTGTGTTAGTACTTACTGTAACAGTAGATGTCCTACCTGTTACTGTTGTGTTAGAACTGACTGTAACAGTAGATGCCCTATCACCAGTTGTGTTAGAACTTACTGTAACAGTAGATGTCCTACCTATCATCACTTGTGTTAGAACTTACTGTAACAGTAGATGTCCTACCTATCACCAGTTGTGTTAGAACTTACTGTAACAGTAGATGTCCTACCTGTTACTGTTGTGTTAGAACTTACTGTAACAATAGATGTCCTACATATCACCAGTTGTGTTAGAACTTACTGTAACAATAGATGTCCTACCTATCACCAGTTGTGTTAGAACTTACTGCAACAGTAGATGTCCTACCTATCACCAGTTGTGTTAGAACGTACTGTAACAGTAGATGTTCTACCTATCACCAGTTGTGTTAGAACTTACTGTAACAATAGATGTCCTACCTATCACCAGTTGTGTTAAAACTTACTGTAACAATAGATGTCCTACCTATCACCAGTTGTGTTAAAACGTACTGTAACAGTAGATGTCCTACCTATCACCAGTTGTGTTCGAACTTACTGTAACAGAAGATGTCCTACCCATCACCAGTTGTGTTAGAACGTACTGTAACAGTAGATGTCCTACCTATCACCAGTTGTGGTAAAACTTACTGTAACAGTAGATATCCTACCTATCACCAGTTGTGTTAGAACATACTGTAACAGTAGATGTCCTACCTATCACCAGTTGTGTTAAAACTTACTGTAACAGTAGATGTCCTACCTATCACCAGTTGTGTTAGACATTACTGTAACAGTAGATGTCCTACCTATCACCAGTTATGTTAGAACGTACTGTAACAGTAGATGTCCTACCTATCACCAGTTGTATTAGGACTTACTGTAACAGTAGATGTCCTTCCTACCTATCACCAGTTAGGTTAGAACGTACTGTAACAGTAGATGTCCTACCTATCATCACTTGTGTTAGAACATACTGTAACAGTAGATGACCTACCTGTCACTGTTGTGTTAGAACGTACTGTAACAGTAGATGTCCTACCTGTCACTGTTGTGTTAGAACATACTGTAACAGTAGATGTCCTACCTATCACCAGTTGTGTTAGAACTTACTGTAACAGTAGATCTCCTAGCTATCACCAGTTGTGTTAGAACGTACTGTAACAGTAGATGTCCTACCTGTCACTGTTGTGTTAGAACGTACTGTAACAGTAGATGTCCTACCTGTCACTGTTGTGTTAGAACGTACTGTAACAGTAGATGTCCTACCTATCATCACTTGTGTTAGAACATACTGTAACATTAGATGTCCTACCTGTCACTGTTGTGTTAGAACGTACTGTAACAGTAGATGTCCTACCTGTCATTGTTGTGTTAGAACGTACTGTAACAGTAGATGTCCTACTTGCCACCGTTGCAGTATTCCTTCCCTTACTCATTCCCCTCTTCTCTTCCTCCAATATTTCTTTTTCTGTCTGTTGTAAGCTGTCACCTATACACTGCTTTCAGGGGAGTTTACTTACCTTTTTGAGCTACACCCCTGCTAGCTGACCAGTCTCCTCTCTCAGTAATCTTAAGGCCACTGGCTTAGAGATAGTCTGAGATACTCGTGCATACATCCTCCTATTTGCCCCGACACATACAAGCTGGGGTCATCAGTTGCATGTACACCCTCGGGAAGATGAAGCTTTTGCACCCTGACTGGACATCAGCTGGTGAAAAAACATATGTTAATAATACTGCAACAGTGATCAGCAGGATGTCTACAGTTATGGTAAGTTCTTACACAACTGTTCTTTCATCATTAGGATCATTGTTGTACAAATCAAAATGTGTGACTGGAAATAAGCTACATGTGGACATCAGTTTGTAGGCCAATTCTTTTTAGCAGTGGCCCAAATGTAAGGTGAGTACCACCTGCTTTCCTGAGTTCATTTGTTTTGCAGCCTGCAGTGAATTGTTGGTCCCTGTTGCCTCAGGTGTGTGTTAGTCACTTACTGAGGTGCATCTTAGATAGTTTGTGGGCACAGGTCTTTTTCTTGGCACATCAATAAAGTGAGTTTTCTTCACTGTTTTGAGGATTATGATAGTGACACAGCAATTGCATTAGTGGTTGCCATATTCCACCTTCAAGTGAACAGTTACACTAGTTATATACATGGTGATACTTGACAGTTTAACTGCTCACTATGAAGCATATTTTATGTGACATTTTTTAGTAAAAAGCTTCAGAAGTTTATCATTAAGACATACCCTCATAATTTTACCTTATCCTCTAGTGACGCTGTTGTAAGGATAGTGTGGAAATAAGTCCATACACTTTAGTAGATGTGACCCTGTGCATGCATAGTGGTACATATGTCCATTAAAATCTGTACATGCATACCAGCACTTTCCCTTTGCTAGCATCAGCAAGGGCAGAGTTTAACCTAGAGTTGTGGTGCTATCTGTGTGTGTGAAAATTGAATTTTACAGAGCAACTGACTTTTAAACAAGCAGGATATATTTACAGTGAAGGGATGAGTAGTATTTCACCAATCTTAGTGCACTACACCTTGTGGTGTAAAAGATAAGTACAAAAATGTGAATGTACATTTTAACATTTCAACCTTAATGTTTGTTTTTTTTTTGTTTTTTTGTTTTTTTTGGAAGAGTATGACATAAATAATAACCAGCATTTTACTACCTCCTTAATGGAAACATAAAAAACAGAAGTGCTAGAAATCTATAGACTTTCTTAAAATGTAAATTGCCTCTTTCTTTTTTTATTTGTGTTAGGTTTGTTAAGTAGTTAGAGAGCTGTTAGCATGTAGGCAGTGGAGAAGGAGGAAGAAATCCAGAGAGTTTCCTAAACAGTATATAAACATTAAATAATGGATCCTTTGTCAGAAGAACTCGGAGAAGCAGGGATTGTTACAGGATAAAAGCAGGACTGCTCAGCTGAGTGCATCATATCCCTCTGTAGGTGCTGGATTTGAGGGTCATTTGTTTATAATGCAAGATGTGATCAGTTTCCCTTGCCATCTCTTCATACCCTCTTTTTGAGCAAGGGATTCCAGAAAGAGAAGCATTTGTTTGGCTGGCTTCTTCATTAACAATCATGTTAGCCAAGAAGATGGATTCTGATGCTGGTATTGTCCAGTTAGTGAGAAATCAATCTGTTCTGGACTTCCATGGGCACTGGGGGTGGGATATGTTATGTATTCCTGTCCAGCTGTGGCTACAGACATCAATGCTGCCATGCCCCGTTAAGATTACTTTCTGACAAATGTGGTAGAGATGTTCAGGGGTTTGACTACTGGTAGGGCAGCCACCCATTTAAGAACTGACTGTTATGTATTAGGCTAAATGCATGAAGTGCAGGCATTAGGGTCTTGAGCACACGTCCCCCCTAGACATCCAGAATTTCCCCTGGTTTCTTTTTGACTATGAAAATGGCTCAGGAGTGTTTTGATTTCTTACATAAAACAGCTTAGTTTTTCACAGCTCTGCAAGCCAACCTTTCTGGGAGACTGTTCCAGCTATGAAGAGGAAAACAATCTGATTCCTCCTCTTCCTCCAGTGTGTTGTATTTTTAATGAGGAAGATGAATGTCCTCTCCTTGGGCATGATACTGATAACAGGCATTCTGTGTCATCTAACACCCCACCAGAAAATGTTTCATTTGGAGAAACAGCGTTACGAAAGATAATTGTATAGTTGTTAACTAAAAAACTTTCTACCAAGATAAGTGTTTTACCAGTGCATAAAAATGAAGTTTACTCTCATAACTATAAAATGCAAAAGCGCGACTCTGTAGACCAAATTGTTATAAAATGGAGAACCTAATAAAAAGTAAGAAAAAGAACCTAATTTTAGCTCTAGTGCACTCACGCAGTATACAAAGACCCTTACTACCTCGTAGTCTGGTTTAGCTTATTAACCAATACCGAAACAATAATAAACTTTCCTCAGCTATCTTTCTCGGTCTTTCGAAAGCCTTCAAAATGGTAAACCACCAAATACTCATAAATACTTTGAAATCCATTTCCCTAGAGGACCAGGCCATTAAGTATCTCAGTGGTAGACAGCAGGCTGTCCTATGGCAGAGCAAACTATCTACTCTTATCCATCACCCTCGGAATACCCCAAGGCTCCATACTAGGTCCACTATTATTTTCAATTTTCATTAATGATTTGTATAAGGTCATCCCAAATGCAACATGCATTCAATATGCGGATGACTCCTCTTTAATGTACTCAGACACTTCACCTACAGAGTTACAGATTCTATCCCAAAATACTTTTAACACAGTTGAAAATTGGCTCCTTAACCGTCGTCTCATGTTAAATCCTAATAAAACCAAACTGCCGCTTTTCTCCCCCACTCACAGGTCTTCCCCTACAACCTTTACATTAAAATCCAGCAACGGCACCATTATTTCACCAGATTCCTCAACCAAACTTTTAGGAGTTATAGTAGATAATAACCTTAAGTTTGATCTGTATATCAATAACTGTTAAAACAGTTAATAAAAAACTTGGCTCACTATACAGGATCAAGCCTTTCCTAACGCCGTTAGCCAGAACTGTAATTGCTCATACACATCTACTCTCCACCCTCCTCTATGCTTCCCCTCTATTTTCAAACCTCAGCAAAACTGACCTTAATAAACTTTCTAGCTGCTACAATCACATTGCTAGATTTGCTACCGATGCAGCCTACAGAACACATCACTGTCTTAACCTAAATCTACTAGGATGGCTTGATCTGCCTAACCTACTTCAGGTCAACCAACTAATAGTTGCAAACAAGGTCCTCTACCAACCAGATAATGCACCTGCACTTAAAAACCTCATCACCCCCTACAGCACCCGCACTTAAAAACCTCATCGCCCCCTACAGTAACCTTAGTGCACTTCGTTCATCTGAAAGACTACTAGTTCAAACTGTCAAATCCAAACAACACAGCCAGAGAATCTCTAGTTGCTAACTCTGTTGGCAAAACTTGGAATTCTCTTCCTGCTAATCTTACCATCCAAACTCTCTCTACCTCAGTTCAAGAAAAGTCTGATTCACTACTTTAAAAAAACGATGGCTATGTCTTTGTCCTAATCCAAACTAACTCTAACCATCACTCATGTGCTTATGGAGGACTTCTGCCTTCAGTTTATTGTTTCTTAACTTGTAAATCCAATGACCTGCTTGGATCTACTACCATGTTAGCCTACTAGGCATTTAATACCCTATCATGCTTGAAAAACTGTGTAGAATTTTTCATTTGTGTAAATATGTAATAATTTGTGTACATCTGTTTATTGTGTTTGTTTACATCTGTGCAAAAATGCTTTTATTTGTTTAAACTGTAAAAATGTAACAGTTTGTTGAATGTGTTTCCGGAGCTTTTCTCCCTGGGCCTCCACTGAAAATGGATATGTATCCAGTCGGACTTCAGTCGGACTATCCCAGTAAACAAATGTAAAATAGAATAAATAAATAATGCTTAATTGTATAAGGCTGGCTGACCCTAGCCATTAAGCAAGCTCCCTTATGTGAAGCCGTTTGAAGATTTTTCTGATGAGGTAACCTTAGAATCAGATTCCCCACCATCATTTTCCAAGAAGTATGACTGTTCCAATGAGGTAAGAAGGTGATTATAAATACTTGAATAAAATTCAGTGACAGGATTAGCACACTAGAAGTGAAATCACAGAAAAGGTCCAGCCATGTTGCACCTGCAAGAACACTACCCATCTGATAAAGAGAGAACAGTATTGGGGTAAATGTGGGAAAGACTGTACAATTTTGACACTTTGAGGTAACAACTGTTAAATACCAAAACCATGAGGCACACTGCCAGAGTGACCACAATCAAAAGAAAAGTAGAACATGAAACAAATATTTCACACTCCCATTCCACATTGTTCCAGAGAATAATCCATCAGAATCATGGCCCTTTATAGAAAGCAAGTTGTAAACAGCGACATTACCACAAAAAAAGAAAAGAAAAAAAAAGGGAAAACAGATACCAAGCAGCAGCCTCAGTGAGGTGCAGGTCAGCAACACAGGCTGTATAACAATAATAACTAATTAAAACAACACTTGCTATCCTTTTCTCAGCTCCTGTGTTTGTAGGATGGAATGGTTTCTTTTTTTTACTCAAGTCATATCACACTGGTGATTAAGAAAGGTGTTTTCAAAACAGTATTCTGTAGAGTTCTGTCTCTCTCAAATCACAATGCCTCTCACTTTTATTCGTTGAGAACGGGTGGATTTAATTTTTATGTCTTTCAGCAACTGTTGATTAGGCTATGCAACTAATGCCTTATGCATAAAAAATGATTAAAAAAGACAATATTTCTGCTTTGTGTATATACTAGTCCCCCCCCCCCAAAAAAAAATACATGAGGGCTGTTCTATTACCGTCTTAAAAGAGGGTATCTTTTTAGTGCCCCCGGATATACTGGTTGCTTAGTTCTGATTCCTAAACTGCATAGGCATTTCCTCAGATTCCAGATTGGGAACTCCTAGTATCAGTTGCCTTTTGAACTTTCTGCTGCACTCAGGTTCTTTACAATGTGTCTGACAGCATATTTTATACATTTGTTATTAACAGGACTCCACATTTACATTTACCCTATGTGGTTGACTGATTCAAGCAAACTGTCTACAGCATCTCAGCCATGCAATGCTTCCTTAACATAGGCTACCATAACTTAGTCATTGCTATCAAATGAAAAAAAAATACAACCTTCCCAGTCAAAGATGTTTCTGGTAGTTGCCTTTTAATACCAGAGCCTCTAAGAATTTATAGTACTCTTTAGGACATGAACTGTTGATGGACTCCTTACACATATGTCAACAGATTCATCTGGCAGAATAAAAATTCCTGAAGATATTGATAAACATGTCTTCCTCTGTCTTATTCATTGCTGAGACCACACAGTGTAGGTCATGCTTATCTGTAAATGTTTAATTAGCTGTATGGACTATGTCCTTTTGTAACATGTGAAATGTAACCTGCAATTATTGCGGAGCTTTTCTCCCCGAGCCTCCACTGAAAATGGACTCTTCTTGGCCCAGTAGACTTCCCCGGTCATCAAACTTACATAAATAAATGTTGAACGCTCATTGGTAACTTAAGAATTTAAGGAGTCAATCTTCCCAACCCATAGGTAATGTTCTAGCTCAAATTCAAGCATATTTAAGTGTTTTTACATAAACCACCTAAATCAAAAAGGATTTGTAAATAACATCCACTAATACACATGTACACTAAACTCTTGGTAACAATTAGATTTAAATTCGTTCCACACCATGAAATACCATGTTGGGCTTAGTAAAGGTATTTTTCTGTTAGCAGCAGCATCAGATAGGTCTTAACCAGTATCTCCTATTCTTACCAATTCTCCTTAATCAGAAGATGAACACATTTCCTCGTATTGTGCTTAGGGTGCCTGCTTTCATGATATGAGCACATGAAATATATTGTCTTTGGTCTCCTGCTGTATCAAAGAAGTGAATCAACATGATTGTTGTAATCCGTTTAGCTCTGATGGCTTTACAGTCAGTACTGAACCAGTTTCCCTGCTGATTTTCATGGATCATCATCATCATCAACCCCCCTTTCCCATTTTCTACATTTGGTCGAGTTATCGTGTCAACTACCAGCATCTCTCGCAGTTTAGTGCCACTCTGCTGCCTTCTTTGACACTTGTGCCTGACTACCGCAGGTCTTCTCTCACAGAATCCATCCTTTTGCCGGCTGCCCTCATTTCCTCTTTCCTTCTTCCTGTCTGTCCGAAATCTTCTTCACCAGATTGTCTTATGTTTTTCTGCACATGTGCCCGAGCCACTGTAATGTGTTCTCTTTGACCTTCTCTGCAATTGGAGCTACTCTGGCTTCTGCTGTTTTGTCCTCATTTCTTCGTCTGCCCCACATTGTGCATCCTGCCCCTTCTCATGCACTTCATCACCATCAGCTCTAGCTTCCTCAGCTGCCTTTACTGCCCAGGTTTCTGTACCATATAGTAGTATTGGTCGCACCACTGTCTTGTACATCTTACTTGTCATCTTCTTTGGCATTCTCTTGTTTCTTACGCTACCCTGACACCCAGTTGGCTGCAGCCCCTCTGATTGTAGCTTTGACCTTCTCATTCAGGCTTCCGTTCTCCTCAACCACCCCTCCCAGATGCTTGAAGCTAATAACCAGTTCCACTTTTTTCCCTTCTATCTGAATGCTTCTTCTGATTTCACCATTTGCTGCCATTACAACTGTCTTATCTGTACTCAGCTTCATTCCATGTACCTTCAGTTTTGTATTCCTTTCCCCTGTCCTTTGCTAAAGTTCTTAGAGTTGCCTGTAATGCCACATTGTCTGCATACAGCAACTTTGTTCAGTCCTGTCCAACCTGTATGTTGATGTAGTCCAAGAACAGTAGTGAGCTCAGAGCTGAACCCTGATGCACACCCAATTCCACTAGGAACCCCTCTGTGAGACCAAACACTGTCCGTACTTGAGTCATTGGGTCCTTGAACATAGCCTAAATTAATTATGCCAGTGTTTCTGGGACTTTGAACCACTGCAGGATTGCCCAAATCAGCTTTCTTGGGACCTTGTCATATGCTTTCTCCAAGTTCAGGAATTCCCAGTTGGACTCTTTCCTCATCCCTAGCTTCTTCTGAACTATCTGTTTCACTGCAAACATCAGGTCAGTTGTGTTGCATGCTGATTTGAATCTGAATGGCTCTTCTTACATTTTACTTTGTACTAATCTATATATTTGTTTATCAATTACCCTCTCCAGAACTTTCATGCAGTGTGACAGGAGTTAAATACCTCTGTACTGCCCACAGTTGTGAATGTCCCATTTGTTCTTGTATACTGGCAGTAGTATGCTTATTCTCCAGTCATCTGGAATATTCCTTTCTCTCCATACTGCTATGAGTACCCTCAGGAGCTTTTTCTCCCCTCTCACTCAGCATCTTTTTCATATCTGCTGCGACTTCATCTGAACCTGCTAATTTCCCTGACTGCATTTTCCTTACTGCTGTTCTTACTTCCTGTTAGGCGAGCTCTTCCTCTTCTGTCATCGTAGGCTGTGTCTGGGGCAGTACAGCTTCTGTGAAGCTTTCTACATTCAGAAGCTGCTGAAAGCAATTCTTCCATCTGCCTTTGATTTCTTGTGAGCTGGTGAGCAAGTTGTTGTTGGCATCCCTTATGAAAGGTATCTGACTATCTTCTTTATCTTTCTGTCTTTGCCTTGCAATCTGATAATGTTTTCTACTGCGTCACTTTCTAGAAGCTGGTAGATTGCCTGTAATACCTTGTTCTTTGCAATTGTAGCTCCTCTCTTAGCCTCTTTGATAGCCATCCAATATTCCTTCTTAGCCTGGTCAGTCTTTTCTGTCTTCCACTTTTTCCTGCACTTCTTTCTTTTGATGACTCCCTGGACTTCTGCATTCCACCACCAGCCTTCCTTATTTCTGTACCTGGCTCGGCTGCATACCTGCGCTGCAGTCCGCACACATGCTGTTTTGTGGCGCTGCCATTCTTCATCTCTTCCTGAAACTGTCAGGCAGCTCAAGCTGAGTGACTAAAAGACACATTTGGGCATGAAGCCCTTCAGAGTTTTCCTTCCAGCAGAGAGAGGGAGGCTGAGCCCTGAAAGGACAAAGGTAGGTATAACAAAAAATAAATGTCCACACAATGACATAAAAAAACACCAAAAAACAAGTGGGGTGGAGGGAGGGAGCTGCTACTGCAGCAGTGATCATTCCACCATCTACTGTTATGGTAAGTTAAACTTGTACAACTGTTCTATGTTTATCATATTGATCACTGCTGCAGTAGCCTTAGATGTATTGGTAGATTACCATAGCTAACTATATTTGGGAGGTGGAAGGAGAAGAGTCCAGGAGCCCCTGGAGAGTGGTCCTATCAAAGTATGATCTAGACAGAGAGAAGGACTCAAGCTTTGTAAAAGTATGTACAAAGCATCAAGTTACACGTTCTAGAATGCTTCTAGAATCCAGCCCTTTCCAAAAAGCCATAAAAGAAGTCAAGGTCCTTGTAGAGTGGACCTTGACCCTGCCTTGACTAGATTTGTCATGGTAAGCATAACAAAAGGTAATAGCTTTAAGCAAACATTTGGAAATAGCATGTTTTTTACTCTGGTTGCCCCTTGTTATCTTCACAAGAAATTAACAATTGATCCAAAGATCTGAAAGATTTAGTTCTGTTAAGATAGTACTTGAGTTGTCTGTAAACATCCAAGGTATGAAGTATCCTTTCTTCCTCATTTTTAGGTTCAGGAAAGAAAATGGGGATGTGGATAGTTTGGCTTAAAGTAAAGTCTGATACCACTTTGGGCATAAAATAAGGATTAGTTCTCAAAGAAACCCTTTTCTTGAGGGAAAATGAGTGAGGGTTGTCTCATCATAAGAGCTTGCAACTCAGATACCCTTCTTGCAAAAAGGAAAAGAATTCCCACACGTAGTGTTTTACTTAATATCATTCTCTCTTTCATAACTACATATTAGCGTATCCCATATCGTTTTTTTTATTTTTAATAAGAAATAATTAACTTTGAAGTTTGCTTCAACAACGCCTCATCTTCATTTAATATTTGCTAGTATTTTCTCAGAAAAAAATCCATCCCATTTGTAAAAACATTTTTATTACAAAATATATTATCATTTGACAGTATTTTATTTCTTCTAATTTAATGTACCATATCTGCTGTTTACCCCCAGCAGCTCCTGTCCTTATGACATGCCTCCAAATATGCATGTTAAGTTGTCTATCTCGCCTTCATTCTTGCTGGTTGGGTTCGGAGCCGATCCTCGGCTCTGACTTGGCCATCTTCAAAAGCTGTTTACTGGCTCGAGGCCACCCCATATCCCATGATGCCTGGCGCTAGATACCCAGATCTCGTTTGCCGCTTCTGCTGCGAGGTTGTCTTACTGGCTCAGGTCGTATACTTTCATTGTTTATCTGTATTTTTGATAGAAATTATTAGGGTTTTTTAGCGTAGATTGTTTGTTGTAGTTACAACCTTTCTTAGTCTTTTTTGTACCTATAATTTCTTTCTGAATCCCTCTCCTTCCCTTCAGAAAACTCGTTTTAGTTAGACAGTTTTCCCCTCCCCCTCCCTTCAGAAAACTCGTTTTAGTTAGAGAGTTTTCCCCTCCCCTCCTCACACAGGTAATCATTTAAGTTAGAGGCTAACCTTTTTCTCTTTTCCAAAAAAACAAAAAAAATTAGTATTTACCTAGTTTAGACTTATTTGTTAGTTGGTAGCATAGAATATTGTTTTTATTTCATTGCTGTTTTTTGGGTGTGGTAACTTTAGTTTGTGAGATAGATAGTTATCTCCTATTTTTGTGTATTGGTCTTGGTGTTCCTTCCTTTCAGGGATGTCCAAGGATACCAAGGTGTCTGGATTCAAGAAGTGTGACTCATGCTGTCAGAAGATGTCTCTGACAGATGGTCACACTTCTTGTGTCTATTGTCTTGGCGCTGTGCACCTGCAGGACTCTTGTTCAGTTTGCTATGCTTTCAGCCCAAGAGTCCTGCAGGAGCATAAAAATAAGTTAATCCTACGGGGTTTACTTAAGCCCCAGGATTCGCCAGCTAAGGTTCAGCCCGTGAAGTCCTCTAAGCCACCTAAATCTTCGGCTCCCAGTTCGGAGCCGTCGTTGGGTGAAGCTAGTACTTCTACCTTTGTTCCGGCCGGAACCGATGTGCCTTCCTCCCAGTCGGTTCCGGCACGCACTTCGGAGCCGTCGGGGAGTCGAAAGAGATCTAGGTCTCCCTCCCTTGAGTCGATACGTTTGGCTCCGAGGTCTCCTCTGCTCCAGTCGGAGCACAGTCATCAGTCCTCCCACTCTTCTTGGTCCTCAAGGCTTTCAAATCACGATGTGGAGAGAGTGGTCAGTAGGCTTTTGAAATCGCAGGCCCTAGCTAAAATGTTGTCCAGCCCCCCTCATCAGGTGTTGGCTCCGTCCATGTCTGCAGTTATTCCTCCTCTGACTCCTCCCTTGAGCTCGGAGCCGGAGTTCGTTGGGGTTCGAGTCGTGGAACCGGCGGTCCCGATACCTTCTCCTTCGGTTCCGTCATCGGCTCTGCTCACTTCCTTGGTACCATCCTTGGAGGGATCTGGGTGCCGAGACTCCCTCATCGGCTCCGAGGGGGCGAGTGGCATCGGACCCTTGTCTGACCCCATTCTCCCCCTCGGAGCTTTGGCGCAGGTGAGCTCGGCTCCTACATCGGCTTTGGAGCCGTCCCCCTCGGTGCGGAGAGAGATTCCGATCTCTTCGGAACCGGAGCTTTCTCGGCATCCGAGCAGGGATGCCTTCGAGGTCATGAGGAGTGTGCTGGCCCCTGAGTCAGCCCCACGATCATCCCCATCAGCTTCTCCCACTATGGTGCCTGCGTCTGCCTCTGCCCCTCCTCCAGACCCCAAGCGTGGGGAACCAACGCTCCAGGGCACCTCCTTGGGTGTATCTTCCTCTTCTGAGGCCTCCCCTGATCATTCAGAGCCACCTTGTAAGAGAAAATGCAAGAGGAAGCATGTTGACTCCCCTGAGTCTGTCACATCAGATACCGACTTAAAGGATTCGAAAGGGTCCCCGAGATCCCCCTCTGAAGATGTCTCCTTATCAGACATCCTTGAGATGCTTAGGCAGAGGAGGAACTGGACTACCCTAAGCCCTTCCGAGGATGAGTCGGTATTCCTGGATGCGTTTGGATCCCGACCTTCCACCTCCTGGGTGTCTCCACCTTTCGACCCACTGATGTCTGTGGTGACTCGGAAGGCATGGTCAGCTCCAGACACAGTGGAACCGACCCCCAGAAGGCCCGCTAAATTCATAACTGCACCACAGGATAAACAGTTTTTGACTAAAGGTGTTCCCGTTGATGCCATGGTGGTAGCGGCGGCCACAAAGAAGGAGTTGGCCGAAACTTCTTCATCTGTCCACCCCCCTAACAAGGAGTCCAGGAAGATGGACAGATATTAGAAGCAGATGTTCTCTTCAGCGACTTTTTCCATGAGGTCGCTGAATTATTTGTGCCACTTTACCCGTCTTCAAAGGGATCTCCTTAAAGAGCTTGGAGATACCCTCCAAGATCCATCAGCTGAGGGGGCCCAGGCTAAGGTAGCCTCCCAGCTGGCGACACTTAATTCAGTGGTGAACTCCTCCATGAGGCTCATTTCTTATGCAGCCGATGGTGCGAGTAGAGCCGCAGGCACAGGCGTTGCCCTTAGGAGGCACGCATGGATGCGGCTATGTAATTTTGCGGAACCCTTCAGAGCGTCTTTCACCAATACTCCCTTTGATGGTTCCGCTCTCTTCGGATCACAGGTGAAGGACACACTAACCAGGTGTGAACAGGAAGGCATGACTCTCTCTGCCGTGGGAGTCCATTTTTCCACTCCTTCCAGACCATATCCCAAGGGTCAGAAGAGTGGAAAGATGTGGTTCCGGAAATCGCAGGGAGCCTTGCCAGACACACGTGGTGAATTCCCATCCAGGGGCAGAGGAGGGAACAATAATAGATGTCGCCGTCATGGCAGAGGGGGTCCACAAAACCAGGGCAGCAGAGAATCCTTCTCTGAGAAGCCCTTCCAGCATCCCTGAAGGGTTGCCCTGCTGCCCACCTCTGGAAGCAGTCAGGGGAAGATTATCGCTGTACCCAAGAGCCTGGCAAGACATAACACAAGATACATGGGTACAGTCTGTTATATCCGGAGGCTACAGAATTCCCTTTGTTCGCACTCCTTTATTGTTAAACAAGTCCCTTCCAGATGTTCCACCCAATCTAAGAGATCAAGCAGTTCAAGAAGTTTCGAAACTGCTAAGAAAACGGGCCATCCAGCAAGTCCCAGCAGACCAGCAAGGATCCGGAATTTACTCAAGGTTCTTTTTGGTACCAAAAAAGACAGGGGACTGGAGACCCATTCTGGATCTCAGCAGACTGAACAGGTCTGTACAAAGAACGAAGTTTCGGATGGTCACGCTACAGTCCATTTTACCCTTTCTGGGTCAGGACAATTGGATGTGCTCTATAGATCTTCAGGATGCGTACTACCACATCAAAATGGACAGACGCTCCAGAAGATTCCTTCGCTTCCTGCTGGGAGCCAGCCATTATCAGTACAGAGCTCTGCCCTTTGGTCTCACCACAGCCCCCAAGGTGTTCACCAAATGTATGGCAGTAGTTACCGCTCACCTGAGACGGCAAGGATTCCAGGTGTTTCCATGTCTAGACGACTGGCTCCTCACTGCTACCACCAGGCATCACCTTCTGCGAGCTAGAGACTACACTATCGAGACTTGCTCCAGGCTAAGTATCACAATAAATTTCAAAAAATCTGCATTGTCACCCTGTCAGTCTATCACCTTTATAGGCGCAAATTTAAATACAAAAGACATGTCAGCAAGCCTTCCACCAGACAGGGTATTAGCGATTCGCCAACATGTGCAGGTTTTATTAGCATGCAAAAGAATTCAAGCCAGGTTCGTCCTCCAAACTCTGGGTCTCATGGCAGCAGCGATCATACTTGTTCCTCTAGCTTGTTTTCACATGAGGATTCTCCAGTGGCTTCTTTTCACCCAATGGTCCTTCCAGCAGCTTCCTATGTCTCACATGGTTATGGTCACAGAAGCATGCAAAAAGCACCTTGCATGGTGGATGGTCTCCACATCAGTGCCCCAGGGCAGACCATTTGTACTCCCCCCTCCAGTTGCTACGGTGACCACAGACGCCTCCCTGATCGGGTGGGGGGGCATTATCAGGGCAGAACAGTCCAAGGCACCTGGCAACCTCATGAGTACCATCTGCATATAAATGTCTTGGAGATGAGGGCTGTGCTTTTAGCGTTGCAAGCTCTTCAGGACTCTCTTCCTACCGGGACCATTGCAATTCAAACGGACAATATGTCAGTAGTGTGGTACATCAACAAGCAGGGCGGAACCAGGTCCTACCCCCTTTGTCGAGAAGCACTCAGACTCTGGCAGTGGGTGATCTCTTCCCAACGGTTTCTGATCGCAACGCACATCCCTGGGAGGTCCAATGTTATAGCACACAGGCTCAGCAGAGCAATTCTCATGCCTCACGAGTGGTCTCTGAATCAGATTGTTGCGGATCAAATATTCCGCAAATGGGGCCAACCTTGCTGCGACCTTTTTGCCACCCCCTTCAACAGCAAGTGCAGCAATTTCTTCTCTCTCCTTCCACTTCCCGGACATTCCCCCATAGAGGCTCTAGTCCACAATTGGCCTCAGGGACTTCTTTATGCATTCCCTCCATTTCCCCTAATCCCGAAGCTAATACAGAAAGCTACCGTATTGGGTTGCAAAATGATCCTCATTGCTCCTTACTGGCCTCGACAAATATGGTTCCCGTTCCTGCATCATCATCTTCTCGAGCAGCCTTGGACTCTGGACCTAGTTCCAGACCTTCTGATCCATCAGTCGGGCGGGCTGCATCAATCCCTGCAATCTCTCCGGCTCACTGCTTGGTTGCTCCACTTCCAACTTTAGCCAGGCTTCCTGATATCTCCCCCTCTGTGCGCAAAATTATTTTATCATCGCACAAGTCTATGACTAGAAAAACTTACGCTAGTAAGTGGAAACGTTTTTCTTCCTGGGCAGAGGCTAAGAGTATAGACCCCTTTTCAGCCCCTCTACACCACATTTTGGAATTTCTTGCGGAACTCTTTCATGCCGGGTCCGCTTCCACTACAATTAGAGTTCAGTTAGCTGCAATTTCAAATTTTCACATTGGCCTGTCGGAAAATAATATCATGTCTCATAAGCTATGTAAAGCCTTTCTAAAAGGGACCACTCTGCTCAGGCCCCCAGTGGGATCTAAATTTGATTTTAGCTTCTCTAATTTTGCCCCCCTTCAAACCTGCAGCATCTTGTTCCCTGAAGTTTTTATCTTGGAAAACCCTCTTTCTGGTAGCTATTACTTCAGCCAGAAGAGTTTCGGAACTTCAGGCTCTTTGTACCCATCCTCCATACCTAGTGTTCCACAATGACAGGGTTGCTCTCAGGACTAATCCTTCCTAAAGTCTCTTCGGAGAATAACTTGAATCAGTCCGTAGACTTTCCCGTGTTTTTTCCCAACCACTCCAACAGGGTGGAATATAAATTACATCAGTTAGATGTTCACAGGCAACTACGCTTTTATTTGCATAGAACTAAGGACATCAGAAAATCGAACCAACTTTTCCTTTCCTATGCTGAGGGTAAACAAGGTCTTCCAGTCACAAAAGTAACCTTATCCAGGTGGTTGACTACTATCACCACATTTATCTTTCAACTGAGGAATAAAGAATTGCCTGTTAAACCAAAAGGTCACTCCACCAGAGCTTTAGCCACTTCTGTGGCCTTTCAGGCTAGGTTGCCCATGGAATCTATTTGTGCTGCCAACCCACATACTTTCATTTCACATTATAAGTTGGATGTGGTTTCCAGGAGCAGAGCTGATTTTGGTTCCACAGTTCTGAAGAGTTTGTTCCGATAAGCCACCCAGGATTTTAGGTGCTAGGGACGCTGTCCCAACCAGCAAGAATGAAGGCGAGATAGACAACTTAACATAAAGAAGTTATGTACCTACCATAACGTTCCATGTTAGTTGTCTTCTTCTCGCCTTCTTTCTTGCGTCCCACCCTCCATCCCCCTATCCTTGTAGACCGCGAAGAGTTCCTTATGGTTTTCACTGGCTGAGCCTTCTCTGGCTATTCCTTTCTGCGTACTAGCCTCACTGGTAGGATTTATACATTCTAGGATAGGATTCTCTCCTTATTATGTCTGCAGTTAGACTTACCAAATGAAATCTGGGTATCTAGCGCCAGGCATCATGGGATATGGGGTAGCCTTGAGCCAGTAAACAGCTCCCGAGCTTTTGAAGATGGCCGAGTCAGAGCCAAGGATCAGCTCCGAACCCAACCAGCAAGAAAGAAGGCGAGAAGAAGACAACTAACATGGAACGTTATGGTAGGTACATAACTTCTTTTTTTTTTTGCACTAAATCTGCTTTTTTTTGTGGGTGTGTGGTTTTATATCAGTTGCCTTTTCCTGGCTAAGGCAACTGTGCTTCACTCCGTTCACATAAATGTCACTGACAGTCCTTTATAATTCCTTTCCATAACAAGTTACATGTGAATCAGGATGGCAGATTAATGCGTATACATTTCAAGATCTGTCAGTCTGGCAGACAGCAGGATCTCAGTCTGATACCTCAGAACCATCTTCCTTCACCAGGTTTCTCTATTAAGAGAAGCTAAAATACTAAAATACACCATCCCACAAATACACCTATACTCGGTAACCTCCACAATTCTTATCAAAACCTTCCAACCCCATGCTCCGCAAATAGGTTACAAGTAGCCACCTTAAAATCTAAAACAAATCAGGGGACTGTCTGTTTTCTAACTCTGTTGGTAAAACGTGGAACAAACTCCCAACTGAACTAACTTCTACTACATCCACCCATCTTTTCAGGAACCAATTAAGAATTTTCTTAAATTCCCAATGGCTTTGCCCATGCACTAAGCCCGACTGATACTATCTTCCCTTTAGCCTTTTTTTACATCAATTCTTTTACCTTTTCTTCTGCTCTCTCTTCTAAAAATATAAGTAATTTGCTCTCTTCATACCCATCACTGTGCTGTGTCAATTTCCTCAACACAATATGTTAACTGACTAATGCTTATATTTGTCTATGCTAACTGTTGCTCCAAATGACTGAAACAAAAATCTTCATAGTGTTACCCTATCTGCTTACTGCTGCTGAAATAACAAGTCTATATGAATGTATAGTTATCTAATTGTTTTTGGATGTATAGTTATCTATCTTCATAGTGTTACCCTATTTGCTTACTACTGCTGAAATAACAACTCTACATGAGTGTATAGTTATCTAATTGTTTTTGAATATACCGTTATCTATTTGCATTTTGTATAAACTGTTTTCATTTTCTCGGAGCTTTTCTCCCTGGGCCTCTACTGAAAATGGACATATATCCAGTTAGACTAGCCTGGTTAACAAATATAAAATAAATAAATAAATAAATAAAATACTTTATATAGGGAAGTCTTTTCTCACTAATGTTAGGTGAGAAGAATTTGCCAGTAGATTTTAACATAATTCTTAAACAGTTTTAAAAGGAATTTTGCATTTGAGCCTGGCATTTCTCTCTCACCGTACCACCCCCCCCACCCCTGACCACACACACACACACACACACACACACACACACACACACACACACACACACACACACACACACACACACACACACACACATCTGGTGGCCCTTGACTGGGATCTTAACTTTGTTACTGTTGGCGTAACATTTAGGTTTAGGTGCTTGCCTCACAAACAAAAGGTGCAGAGCTTGATCCTCAATAAGAGAAAATTGGCTAGGCTTAAAATGGTCCACAGACAAAGCTAGCCTGTTCTTTACCCATGAACCTAAGAAAAATTGGGTGCTTGATGAAGCAGCCTTTGTGAAAGTTTACTTCCTCTGAGACAGGTTACTTGCACTACTAATATGAAATTTTACTCGTGGCTCATGGCTCTGGAATATTTTATTTTCATTGTCGTGTTTATTGTGGTATGTCTGGACATACCACCCAAGGTATTTTATTTTTTTGCTTAAACTCATTAGTTCAGCAGACCCCAGGGACTTACCCTGGCAAGTGCTTTTCCTCAACTGCAGTTACTACATTTTGAAAGATTTTTGTACTGCAGAATTTCATTTGTTTGGAACCTTATACAATTTTCTGCAAGAGCTGGGTGTTTCTGAAAACAGACTGCGTTTTCATGGATAAAATTATCTCATCTTACTCTCAACCAGTGTATACAATCTGGAACTGGCAGTGCCTTCTGTAAAGAACAAAAGGGAGAAAAAAATGTCACTGCATGGATGCTTACATGGCACACCGAAACATCAAGAAGGCCCTCATTTCATGTTTCTGTCTTTTCATGAAAGGGAAGCAGGAAGTGGTTAGTTAAATAGTTTACCCATAGTTACAATAAGCACAACTAAACTCTGACTTAGGGTGTAGGATAAACTCATCCAGGCCAGCAGCCACCAATGTAAAGTTATTTATAAATGTATACACCTGGCATGTATTTGTATAAATGTATGCACCTGACATGTATTGTTATAAATGTTTGCACCCAGCATGTATTTTTATAAATGTTTGCACCCGGCATGTATTTTTATAAATGTATGCACCCGGCATGTATTTTTATAAATGTTTGCACCCGGCATGTATTTTTATAAATGTTTGCACCTGGCATGTATTGTTATAAATGTTTGAACCCTGCATGTATTTTTATAAATGTGTGCACCCGGCATGTATTTTTATAAATGTATGCACCCGGCATGTATTTTTATAAATGTTTGCACCCGGCATGTATTTTTATAAGTGTATGCACCTAGCATGTATTTTTATAAATGTATGCACCCGGCATGTATTTTTATAAATGTATGCACCCAGCATGTATTTTTATAAATGTATGCACCCGGCATGTATTTTTATAAATGTATGCAACCAGCATGTATTTACTGTAACCGTCTTTGTAAATGTATGCACCCAGCATGTATTTGTATAAATGTATCCACCCAGGATGTATTTACTGTAAAGGTCTTTATAAATGTGTGCAACCAGCATATATTTTTATAAATGTTTGCACCCGGCATGTGTTTTTATAAATGTATGCACTCTGCATGTATTTTTATAAATGTATGCACCCAGCATCTGTTTACTGTAACCATCTTTATAAATGTATGCATCCAGCATGTATTTACTGTAAACGTCTTTATAAATGTGTGCACCCAGCATGTGTTTTTGTAAATGTTTGCACCCAGCATGTGTTTTTGTAAATGTTTGCACCCAGCATGTGTTTTTATAAATGCATGCACTCTGCGTGTATTTTTATAAATGTATGCACCCAGCATCTATTTACTGTAACCATCTTTATAAATGTATGCACCCAGCAGGCATTTACTGTAAACGTCTTTATAAATGTGTGCACCCAGCATGTGTTTTTATAAATGTATGCACCCAGCATGTATTTACTGTAAATGTCTTTATAAATGTGTGCACCCGGCATGTGTTTTTATAAATGTATGCACCCAGCATATGTTTACTGTAAACGTCTTTATAAATGTGTGCACCCAGCATGTGTTTTTATAAATGTATGCGCCCAGCATGTATTTTTATAAATGTATGCACCCAGCATGTATTTACTGTAAACGTCTTTATAAATGTGTGCACCCAGCATGTGTTTTTATAAATGTATGCACCCAGCATGTATTTTTATAAATGTATGCACCCAGCATGTATTTACTGTAAACGTCTTTATAAATGTGTGCACCCAGCATGTGTTTTATGTTTGCACCCGTCATGTATGTTTATAAATGTATGCACCCAGCATGTATTTGCTGTAAGCGTCTTTATAAATGTGTGCACCCAGCATGTGTTTTTATAAATGTTTGCACCCTGCATGTATTTGAGGCTGCTACTTGGGCAATTTGGGGCAGAGAATGATTTTTTTTTTTTTTAACTGTACCATTTTGTTTCCTTTCACAAAAATTAACATGCACACTTCAGTATGCCAGGTGAATAACACATTCCCTCCCCTTCCCTTAGGAAATCACTCTTTGTGAATCTTTTTGTTCTCCTCCATCTTGCCTGCATCAGCTTCTTACTCATATTGTTTAATCTACAGTGCCTATTGCCTCACTATGTCTGTCAGATCCAGTAACCGATCCTCTGTCCTTCCTTAGTTTTACAAACTATTTCCAGTTCCATTCTCTTATATTCAACTGTGTTCACACCCATGACCACTTTCTTGTCTTGCCTTACACTCACTTCAGTGTAGACGTTACTCCTGTCTACTCCTTTATCATCCACCCTTGAATAAGGTTAGCTTCCATATTAGTACTGCCTTCCGGTATTAAACCTTTCTCTTCCTCTTTAACTACTTTATGCCACAATCCTTTAATTACCCCTATAATTACTTTATGCCACAATCCTTGAATTATCTCTATAACTACTCTATGCCACAATCCTTTAATTACCCCTATAATTACTTTATGCCCCAATCCTTTAATTACCCCTATAATCCTGCAACATAGACAGATAAACCTCCATCAGTCCCTCTGTGCTGCTCTCATTACTTCTCTTGAGCCTTAGACGTTAGTTATAATTGTTTAGTAATGTTATATGATAATCACTCTCCAGTCCTACTGCCCTCATACTCTTACACACCCCTGGAACTGCCACCCACAATCAGTTCTGCCTGCAAGCCTCATCTTCCTTAATTGAATTGCCCTTTACCCTTTCAAAACCTCCCAGTATACTTTACCTGTACGTACCACTTACTACCGACATCATTAGATTTGGCTGGTGTCATAGAATCCCATTTCGCTGATAGGTCTCTTAAGCAAAGTTTCAACAAAAAGACTTAAGAAAAGGTATCCGTAGCTGTTATGGGGCAGGGGATTCACACCATTCATGCAGAGAGGCAAACCCTTACTAATCGCTTTTGAGATCATATCAGCTTTGTGGAAAATTGTAATTTTCCTTATGGTACCCATCAGGAAAATGATTGTCTGTGGGACCTGGGTATTCAAGCTCCTATGCAGAGGAGGAAAAATGTCCATGAATAAAATACCCTAGGGAAGCCAAGAACAAATGGATGACCAGGTAGGCTGCCTTAATAAAGGTACGGTGGGATGTCGGTGAAGAAGCTGGGCTACCGGTAAAGCCTTGAGAAAGGCTGTGCGTACCCGAGCACTTGTGGTTGAAGGCTGAGTAAAGCCTTTAGAAAGGCTTCGTATAAAGGTCGTAGTTCCGGCTGGTCAGGTTGCCTGGTGAGAGGAACTGCTAGTGTGGCAGCTATAAATCAAAGATGAAACACACAGAAAAAACAGGCAAAACAACGTAAATGTGGCTCGGCTAAGGAGCTCTGCTTGCTGTGTTGGCAAAAAATCAACGTAGTCGAAGTTCAGATTCTAGAAGGTCCTACTTTATTGAAGTAAAAAGTACCAGTTGTACTTCTGGTACTTTTTACTTCAATAAAGTACGACCTTCTAGAATCTGAACTTCGACTACGTTGATTTTGTGCCACCACGGCGAGCAGAGCTCCTTAGCCGAGCCACATTTACATTGTTTTGCCTGTTTTTTCTGTGTGTTTCATCTTTGATTTCTAGCTGCCACACTAGCGGTTCCTCTCACCAGGCGACCTGACCAGCCGGAACTATGAGCTGTATACGAAGCCTTTCTAAAGGCTTTATGGTACCCATCAGTGAATTTGGAAGTAGTTATACACATGGCAACATTTCCACTATGCACTGTACCTTCTGTCCCCTCAGCACTCTGTCCTCGTTGATTCACTCCACTCTTCACTACTGTCTTAACCCCCATATAGAGCAGCCACTCCCCTTGCTTCACCATTACTGTCCATTCATTTCCTAGAATATTAAATGTTTCACTTTTCCCAGCAACAAACATGTCCTTGACTCTCTCCACCCTTTTACCCTTCCATTCTGTTATCCCCTCCTTATCTCCCCATCTCCTTTACTCTGCCATCCTTCAGTTACCACAAGGGCAACCATTGTTTCCTTCCAAAATCTCCACATGTAGTTCTATCATCTTTAATCTCTTCCTTTGTCTATCTTTTCAATAAATGTTTTCAACCCTTGTCTTCTAGTCTCCTGTTCACATCTTTTCGTAATAATATTTCTCTTCACCAGATCTTTTTTTTTTTTTGTTTGTTTGTTTGTGTACTGGGCTAGTACACTGGTTGCAACAGATCATTTGCAGGTAGGCTTGGGTTTTACATCCTCTGTGCCCTATTTATGGTCGTTAAGTGCCTTCTTAAGTGCAGCATCCCCAGACTCCTTTATTTCCCACCCACACACTCCCCCAGTTCAGTTTTTCCTGTCCTGCTGTTATGCCCTTCGCTTTCCATATGAATCTATTGTGCATGTCTTGTTGTTTCACCAATATATTCCTTGGCCTAATTAAAGCAGCAGCAGAATCAGCGTCATCTTTATCACCACCCTCCCTGCTAGGAAGCTTACTTTCTTATATCTGGTATCCTATGTACCTTCACCTGTCACTCCATACATTTCCCATAATCTTCAAAATTGGATACATACGCAGCCCCAAATAACTGTGTCCAGTTACCACCCTTGGTAATCCCCACCCCACACCTCTTGTCTTTCCCACTTGCTAGGATGTTAAACCCTGATTCACCTCCAAAAATTCTAAAACAGTTTAGCATCTTTGGCAGATGTTCTTCCACATTATGTCGCAGTTAAATGTTTTCATCCATGAATAAATTAATTTATATCAGTTCTCGTTCAGAACCTTTTTGTATAGCTCATCTCTTACCCTTCTTGCCAGCAGTTCCACAATTAGCAGAAAAAGCATTTGGAGACAGTGGACACCTCTCCGTTATGCCCTGCTTCAACATAACTTTCTCAGACACCTTTCCATTGATGGATCGTCTTAACGGTGGGTTTTTATTTATCATTTTCACCTCCTTTATAAATCTCTCAGTCCACCTTCTTTCAGAACTCTAAACTAAAAACTACTACTCCATAGTATCAGATGTTTTCAAAGTTTCACACATCACACTGTGTAATAGTCTATCCTTTCTGTGACAGTCTATCCTTTCTACCTAGTAACTTTCAATTCATGAATCACCTCTTTTACATGTCAACCTTAACAATGTTTTTCGACTTTGTCTTCGGTATTGTAATGAAATACTTTCCGTCTACATTAATCAGTGATGTAATTCTGTAATTCATAACCTTCTCCCTACTCTTTTTCTGTTTGGGCAGCAGCACCCTTGCCATCAGCTTTGCAGCTGGCTTGTATCTTTTCGACATGGTTTCCTGAAAGACTTACCATTTCATGAGCCACTTCCAGATGTACTGGTTTATAAAATTCCACTGGATACCCATCCAGTTCTTGGTTCCACAGAGAAATTCAGTTGCACTCAAGGTTTCCCCCACTCATATATAGGTTCATAGATTAGAACTAGACTAATTGCTCTTGTAGGTCATTTTAAGCCTAGTCAATTACATCATGTGAGAATCAAACTCTGCACCTTGTGTCTGTAAGGTAAACACGTTAACCATTGTGTCAACCTCCATCCACTACTTTGTTCAGTACATCCATTTTTCTGTTTGCTTAAGTCACCATTGGTCCCTACTATGACCTCCTCCCACCTACAACTTCTAAAAAAAACTCTGCGAAAGATTCCACCCTCTTGTTTACCTTGTAAAGCCATCCTCCACCCTGCTTCCTAAGTAAAATTACCCCACCCTCCTCTTTTTGATCCGTCACATTCATTTCATCATTTGTTCACTGCACCAATTGTGGTATACATGCCATGTTCACTGGGTGATGCAGGAAAGCGGGACAGTAACTGTGAATGGAAATGCCATGGGAGCCTTTAATGTTAGAGTATGAAGTACTGATGGAAACTGCGTGCAGAGTGGTGGCCATCTTTCAGTGTGAAAATGAGCCCAGCCACTTGGATGGTCACAGGAGTGGATGCGACTGGATGCTCATGACTGTAGTGCTCTTGGTAAGGAAGTAAACTGGTGTATCTTGCTTACCACATTTCATCTGAGGCTGGTAGGAGCTGATGGAGAGAATAAGTGGAACTGTGGAGTATGCACAGGCATGGCAGGGAGGGTGGGGGTGACTAGAGTGAAAGCACATAGCGCTCCTTGTGAAACTGTTGTACTTACCATTCTCCCACCCTGAAAGTGGGCTGAAGCGTTCCCTCCTTAGATCTCAGCAGTGTCATGGGGGAGAGAGGGGAGGTTCTTCTTTGGATCCTTTTGTGGGGGAAACTGCAGCCTTGATTATTGAGCATTATTAAACCATTCAAGGAGGCAAAATTCAAAGCCATAGAATATAATTGGAAAAGAAAGAAAGAAAGAAAGAAAAAAAACATCCACACAGAAGGTATGCAGGTACGTCCTTAGTGGCACGGACATCTGAGGATTCTATTTTGTAGTCTGCATATTATACAACTCTCAATATTTTTTTTTTGCTGCTCATGGTAATTTGATAAGCTTTTCAACAACTCATTAAAGTTATTTGCTGCTTCTGTCACGGGTTATGTAATTTTAGCCATTTGTACCATGTCCAAGTGTTATTCTGTGCATATCGAGAGGTTACAGACTGATATGTGTTTTGACTTGTCTGTGGCGAATGACCGTCTCAGGCATTATTTCTAATTGGGGTTGATAACATTAAAATTCTTTCTTGGTGTCTGTATTTTCTTAGCTGTTTAGTTCAGAAATGCAAGTGACTCTTCATGTGAAAACTACATAATTCCCAGGAGGTCTGTTAATGAGGATGAATGCAGATTATTTTCTTCTTTATGAATTTTGAAAATCCGTGGTCTATTACATGTCAAATTAACAGAAGAGCATTGAAATGTGCATAGTAACTTTTGCTGTGGACCTGTACTGCCACCTAGAGTCTGAAATCTAACTTTTGTTTTTTTCCTTGAAGGAGAACTTCACAAGTGAGTTTACATCTGGTGATGGAAAAAAAGGTAAGATGGTACATTAAGCTACTTAGTTTTTGCTTCTATACTTAATCAGTTTTCCTTTTCAGAAACAAAAATACAGATGCAGTGATTTATGCTAGTGCAACGTTTTATGCTCTGTTCTTCTAACCCTTTTATGTGAACATAGTATCATAAACATGCCATGTTGATACCTTGAAAGTTAAAGTGAGTATGTGCATAAAAATGACTGAGGTCTGGGGATTCCGTTTTGTTGTCTACAGAGTATATAACCCTTTCAATCACATTAACCTGCTCTGTTTACAAGCAGATATCATGTGAGCACCTGTCTCTTCAAGGAATACAGAAAAAGGCTCACCACGTGTGTTAATTGCTCAGTGCATATTGATCAATTGCCAAGATGGTAGGAAAATGCAAGTCAGAGACAGCTAAGGTTGCAGTGAGGAAGAACTCATTATTGTCTCATTAGCACATCTCTGAATCCCTCATTAGCCCACACTTTCACTGTCAGACCTGGCCACATTAGTGTTCTGCCTTGTGGCCCATGCATCACGTTGGCAGCAGCACCCTCCCTTCCACTCACACACACAAATCCACACATCCAGACTATCCTAACTACCCCCCCCCCCTTGCAACCACCCAGATATTCACACAGTCTTTCTCACACACACCCATATAAATACTATCTATTTATTGACATTTGATTACTGGAAAAGTCTAACTGGGTAGAAGTCCATTTTCACCGGAAACTTGGGGGGGAGCTTTATTAGTTCTGTTCCTACCCCCCACCCCATGTAAGCAGCCAGGCAGACACACAGTTTCTCACATACAGACACAAACATCTAAACTGTCTATTCCCTACCTAACCCCACCCCCCCCCCCCCATGCAGCCTCCCTGGCATTCCCACAGTCTCACTCAATCACACACACACACACACACACACACACACACACACACACACACACACACACACACACACGCAGCTTAATTCATGTCCATGCACATGTCCACACATAAACATGTATGAACACATATGATTTCCCTGACCTTAATTTGCACCACAGTTACTCCCATAAGAGTGTGTGGGTAACCACCATGAGTTGCTGAGATCTGGGAGCAGGAGGTTTAAGGTGGTGTGAGTGAGTCGCTTGACAGCATTTCCAGGGGAGAACACACAGCTAATTAGCATTAGCTGCTCCAAATGGCTGCCACATTATCATGCAAGTCACAGTCCTGAGGCTCTTGTAAGGGGACATCTCAGTGGTAGGGTGGTCTTAGAACTGGAAAGGCTCACTGCAGTGAGGAACACTGAAGCGCAAAGGCTTTGCCATCACAGTAAGTCTTTCTGAATCCCAGCCTCTGTGTTTTTGATGAAGTGCAGCGTTTACAGCTACATGCTGTTCATTAGGAATGACAAAGGAGAGAGATTTCTAATTTTCTTACATCTGTTCTTCCTCACTGCTTCCTAGGTGGTTTTATTTTCCTTTTTTCTTAATCATAATAACAAGTCAGCATTATTTTTTTAGGTCAAAGCCTATCTCAGTGTACAAGAAGTGAACATTAATGAAACTAACCAGGAGGCACATTGTCATCCTTAAAGGCTTCCTCTGTGAGTAATCAGGTTACATGTAAACAGGGACAGTCTTTACCTCATCCAGATAAAAAATAAATAAATAAAGCATTTTCTCTGATTGCAAGTGCACAGTTATAAACTGCATCAGTAGTGAGTTCCCACAGAAAACAGTAGTCAAGGAATACTGCTTCATCAATTTAAACTTGTCCAAATGGTACCTCATCCAGTTTAAGTTCTAGGGGGTATAAGGAAGCTTAATCAGAGACTTTCACTTCAGTGACCTCCCAGAAAATGCCCCATAAACTTAATTTTCCTCTCACAGTTCAGTCTGTCCCACAAATAAACAACCTTACTCAAAGGAACACATTCTTCTGTCAAGGCTGTCTGTTAGACTTCCTCATCACAAGTATCCATTACAAATAACAGAAATAAAATGCTTACTTAAGTACCTCAATGATCATCTCTCCATCCAAGATTCCTGGTCTTCTGAAGCCACACATATTCTACTTATAAATATTTATACTAGAGCAGTCTTTGAATCTAAAAACTAGGCAGTCCTCTCAGGCCGTGGTAATACAGACTGCCCCACCAGCTGTTTCTTGTTGCTGATCCCACAGAGGATTTTAAGATTTTTCATTTTATTTATTTTATTTATTTTAACTTTTATTTACCGGGAAAGTCCAGCTGGGATTGAGCCAATATTCAGCAGAGGCAAGGGGAGAAATGCTCCAGACGCATGTCTTTGTAACGTGGGAAGAAAGCAGAGCACCCAGAGGAAATCCACACAAATTCATGGGGGACATGCAGACTCTGCACAGAAGGCACCACAGCTAAGAATTGAGAACCAACCAAGAATCAAACCAAAGAACATCTTGCTGTGAGGTGCAACGCAAACCGCTCCAGTACTGCGCCATCCATTTTAGCATAAATGTCAGCAATGTTTTTGCCAGAAATTTCCCATTAACTAAAAGAATGGAAAAATGAAACTCCTGTCCTTGAATAACTTTCTCACTTAGGTTCGTAGGTTCTTAGTGTTTATACTAAGATAGTTGTATGTCAACCAAACAGCTCAAAACAAGAATATTAGAAAGAACACGTAATCCAGTACTATAAAGGATGCCCTGTTGTCTTCAAGGAACAAGTACGTTGAATAACCAAATGAAAGTTTATTGCACTAAAACAAGGTTCAAAACCATATAATCACAAGCTGTCCATTAAGCGCTTTCGTCTCCTACCACGGGAGACTTCATCAGAATAACGTTTTATCTCGTAGAAGGTCTTAAATAGATTCCCTATTTTAAATCAACAAATAAAAACCTTACTTCAATTACCCCACACTTTTTAAAGTCACAGTAAAAATCACGATAAAAAGACAGTTGTATAAACTCTTAAACACCATAAAATGTTACATATTTGTGTACCTATTAGACCTCCCTTAAGAGATACTAATAAATACTAATAAATTGTTATTCTTGTGAAGATATAATTAAACTAAAATAATTAAAATTACATAAAACATATCACATTCTTACTTTTGTAAAATGTATGTCAGTCATTGTAGGCTTAGCCAACAGTGCCATAGAAGAATAGCCCAAGAAGGTGAGGTACTTCAGAACAGACTTTCTGAGGAAGGAACATTTACAAGTAGTGCCCCCCAACAAGGCCCATCTTTCTTCTCTGACTCTTTTTGCAAAAGAGATAAGCTTAACCATTTCTGTTTCTGACATTACCCTTTACGCTGCATGATGTTATACTTCACAGATAGAGCTGTTCTTCAGATATGCAGGTATCACTACAAGTAGGTGTCTCCATTCTCTAGTACTGGTTAAAATAAGAACCACCTTCCAGTCAGCCTGTCTAAGACAACAGTATGAACCTCTTCACAGTCGGCCTGAGACAACAGTATGAACCTCCTCACAGTCAGCCTAAGACAACAGTATGAACCTCTTCACAGTCAGCCTGAGACAACAGTATGAACCTGCTCACAGTCTGCCTAAGACAACAGTATGAACTTCCTCATAGACAGCCTGAGACAACAGTATGAACCTCCTCAGTCAGCCTAAGACAGTGATGGCAAACATATGGCACATGTGTCAAAGGTGACACACTGCAATGTTTTGGGTGACACACCAGCCATTCACCAACACCCAAGTTACCAAAGAAACTGTTGTTTGTTTTTCGGCTTTTTCCCGGTAAGGGGTCACCACAGCGGAACTCCGGTCCACTAATGATTGGCAGTAGATTTTTACAAAATGCCAAGGTGCCAGCTCAACGCCCAACCTTCAACGAAGGAATGCCCATTTACGCACGCATGTCTTTCGAATGCTACCCAACCGTGGGGAAGACATGCAGACTCCACACAGAAGGCACTCCCATGCCAAGCAGAGAATCGAATGGGAGAACCTCTTGCTGTGAGGTAACAATGCTACTGCCGTACCACCGCGGAAACCACACCAAGTTACCAAAGAAACTAACTGAACAAAAATACAAGAAATATGTGATCCTGCACTTATCTATTATCTATTAAAACTCAGCAACAAAAAAGTCATTAATTGATGTTAATCAAATCAAATGCAGTGTATTCCATATTTTTTTCAGTTCAATTCAAAATTACTATTAAAAGTAGGGTAATTTTTGGTGTACTAGTTTAAGCCCAATTATCAGTACACATATTTTCTCTATTGTGAGTCACTGATTTTTCTTTTAATTTTATAATGCATAGCAGCACACATGCTTGGACTGTATTTTTTTAAATAAATAAATATGTAAATAATTGTTTCTCTTTTGTTCATGCGGGTTTGGCAGAGTCAAGATAGGCATTTTCCAAATTTTTGACACACTGAGCCCAAAATGTTTGCCATCACTGGCCTAAGATAACAGTATGAACCTTCTCACAGTCAGCCTCTCTAAGACAGCAGTATGAACCCACTCACAGTCTGCCTCTCTAAGACAACAGTATGAACCTCCTCACAGTTATCCTCTCTAAGACAACAGTATGAACCTCTAAAGCAACAAAAAGTGGCAAAAGATGAGCTAAGCAAGCAGACTGGATCACAAATTCTGCAAAAACAATAACGATTTATTTAAAAGTAAGCGCTTTCGGTAGAGAGCAATCTCCCCACCTTCATCAGACAACCTGGGAGATTGCTCTCTACCAAAAGCGCTTACTTTTAAATAAATCGTTATTGTTTTTGCAGAATTTGTGATCCAGTCTGCTTGCTTAGCTCGTCTTTTGCCACTTTTTGTTGCTTTACAAGTTTATAGTTTTGGTTTTGGTTTACAACAGTATGAACCTCCTCACAGTCAGCCTCTCTCAGACAACAATATGAACCTCCTTGTCAGCCTCTCTAAGACAACTGTATGAGCCTCCTCACAATCAGCCTAAGACACAGTATGAACCTCCTCACAGTCAGCCTCTCTAAGACAACAGTATGAACCTCCTCACAGTCAACCTGAGACAGTATGAACCTCTTCACAGTCAGCCTCTCTAAGACAGCAGTATGAACCTCCTTACAGTCAGCCTTTCTAAGACAACAGTATAAACCTCCTCACATTCAGCTTCTCTAAGACAACAATATAATCACCTCTGTGGCTCTGCTCGACAATGGCACAGGAAAATAATTTTCTTGGGTGGCAAAAGCCAGGGTACCTTTTTGGCTGGGCTTGTATAGGTCCCAGGGCTGATAGCCTAGTACCTACCTATGAATCTGTGATCCTCCTCATCAGCCTCTGTAAGGCAACAGTATGAACCTCCTCACAATCAGCCTAAGACAACAGTATGAATCTCCTCACAGTCAACCTCTCTAAGGCAATAATATGAACCTCCTAACAGTTATTTTTATTTATTTTTTATTTATCCTTTGTTGACTAGATTTGTCTCACTATGCTAGTAGCCTCTTTTCAGGGGACACCCAAAGTGTTATTTATATTGCTAGGGTAAATTTGGCCAGGGCAGTGCGGAACTTCCCCATATCTTTTTAATAGGTGCATTGGGATCTTTTACATTTACCTGAACTACCACCAACTCAAGCAGACTGTACCATTTTTAACATCTTTATTGAATTATCACTTGTGATTTAGGCAAATTTGCATTTATATAAAAGTAATCAAACTGTATTAACAAATTCACATTTACAAACATTATACTTTACATATATTGGTATATATCATATAACCTAAGCAACATTGCATAAATGATTCAATTCCTGCTTTTTTTTAAAAGAGAAACATCTTTATTAAACCATCCCTTACAACATAGGCAATCATACGTTTATATAAATAAAAACAAACCACACCGACACAATTCTAGTTGCAAGCATTTTACACTACAAACCATACTGACACACATCCAGTTGCACACATTATACATCACTTATAATCTACCCAGTCTTTTTCAGTCAAACATTATATAGGATATTTAAGTCCTTCCTTATTTTAAACCTCATTCCTCCCCTGAATTTATTGTTCCCACAATTCCCATTTTCCCTATGTAATTTGCTCCTATCCTTTTCTAAAGATCTCAGTTCCATTTGTTTTATCTATTGTTACTATATTCACTTCTAGTATAGTTGGTTAAGATTTTGATTTCCATTTTCTAGTAATTGCTTTTTTGGCAGCCACCATAATTAGACACAACAAGGCATTACCCATGTCTAGGCAAATCATATTCTGTATCATAGCTCAGAAAAATAATTCCCTTGTCATATAACAATCTGCCCACCCAAAATCTCCAACAGTGCATCCCGCAGGGAATCCCTAAAGTCCCCAACTCACAACACTCCCATAAAATATGTTCCCAATTACCTCTTTCCTCCCCATCACACCTCCAACATTTGCTGTCTACCTGAGGACAAAAATTCTCTGGAGTCTACTTAGGGTATAAAAATATCTATGTAAACATTTCCAAGTAAAGATCCTAAATCTTCTAGATTTTGTTGGATATTTGGGAGACATACATATATCCTGCCATTGTTTCTTTGTGAATTGCTTATCCATTCTGTCTTCCCAATCCTTTCTAACCTCTTCTGATTGATTCTTATAGTTATCATGCAATATTTTATATGCTGTACTAATTATTCCTTTTTTAATGGCAGCTTCTGCTCTAGATTCTACTAAAAACTCTACCGGTGCTGGTCTTTCAGTTAGGACCCGCCCCATTTCTTTCTCTTTGCCTATACTCTGATACCCAATCCTTGATAGGGAAGGCAGTCTCTAACCTGCAGTCCAAACAGTTATTGGCCTCTTCCCATTCTGTTACCTTTCCCTCTCTAGTTATTTGCTCCCAACTCCTTGGTTCCTTTGCCAGTTTTGTCCAGTAAATTCCAGCCCCCTCTTTGTCTATTGTCTACATCCCTAATTGCAGTCATCACTATCGACAGAATCTCCTTTCTCCATTCCCATGTCTGCTTAGTTCTTAGGATACTTTCTGCTATTTTAGGGATATAATATTCTGTATGATTATTGTTATTCTCCTTAAAGGCCTGCATCCAAAATCCCAATCACTCCTTGTTTCTTGAGCTTCCCCCGATGTTCATCGTGCATACAGCTGCAGTCATTACAGGTGGGTTATCCTGCCGTCAGGCGGGTCCGCGGTCGGCCGAATTCCAAAGTCTAGGTCCGGCGTCGGTTGTCATCGCTTCTTCCCTGACGGCAGTGCGGCAGGGGTATAAAAGAGGCAGCCAACGCCATCTTCTTTAGTCTTTCTTGCCACGTGGTGCCCGAAGCAGAAGCAGTTCACAAGTGCCAGTCGGCCAGCTCCTGAGATTTACGAAAATATTTCAGCCGAAGTCTTCTTGAAAGCTAAGTATCCCGTTGGGGAAACTTTTCTTGCCTCAGACCGATGTCAGACAAAGTTAATAATTGCATTTCATGTGGGAAGCAAATACCGCATAAGGATTTCCACTCTTTCTGTATACCTTGCTTAGGCCCAGACCACGATGTCTTGGCCTGCCGTTTTTGTGCTAGATTCAACAAGCGCACTATTAAGCGCCGGGCGGAGTTCACCCTTCACTATTTTGGTAAAAAATTTAATTATATTATGTCATCGGATACTTTGACTCCAGTTTTGAGTAAAAGACGCAAAGATAAGGACCGACATACGAGGTCCGCACCGACTACTAACACCACGCTAAGGCCGACTACCGGTTCTCCGGTTCTCAGCGAGGCACCTACGCAGCCCCTGAGTACCAATGACACTACATTACCGGTGCCTTCATTACCCGAGGTCGCTGGCTCCTCGGTCCCCATTCCTACTGCAGATACCGACGCCACTCTTGGGAAAGTCAGATTTTAGACAGGCCTGCCATTTCTCAAGGTGTCTTCAGGCCTTCCTCCTTCTCTATTAAAGCTTTCACTAAATCTAAAGCAGCCATGAAAACCAAAAAACAGGGACCTCAGACCCCCTCTCAAGGCCCCATGCCTAAAAAACAGATGCTCAAAATGGCTGAGGATTTGATTACTCTTATCAGGGGTTCTCAACCCCCCTCTGACAAAAGGCCCAGATTAGAGGAAGACTACCCTTCCTCAGATCACGCCTCTATTAACTCTGAACATTCTGAGGACTAGGATCATGCCTATTCTCCTTTCGAAGACTCTGATGCAGAGGAGTCTATTCCCTCGGTCTCCCCCCCTGAGGACTACTCTTTTGGAGAAACCCTACATACATTGAGGGAACACTTTCACTGGGAAGGCCAAGATTACTCAGATTCCAAGAAAAGGCTCAGGGATTTTCTTTTGCTCCCCCAGCATAGGCCCCTGGCTATCCCTCCTGTTTTAGATATATTGGATGATGTGTACACAGAAGCCAGCCTTAATCCAGATGTTTTGCCTCCAGCTCCTGTTAAACCAGATAGGTATTACCGGGTTCCTGATTCACACCAGTTCCTATACAAAAGCCATACTGCTGACCCAGAAACTATTTCACAGGGTCCCAAGGGAATTAAGGCCTCTACTGCTAAAAACCCATTACCTTCAGTGAGGGATTCCAGAGCTTTAGAAAGGTGGGGGGAAAATGTGTACACCTCGGCCACTTTAACCATGAGGGCATTAAACTGTCAATTCCATATGTTAAAGTATCAACAGTTTTTGTTATCTCAGTTGAAAAGCAAAATAACACAACCAGAACAACCAGATTTAAAAGAGTTGCAGGATTTGTTGCATGGTGCAGAGCAAGTGGGTAAACATACCTTGCAGTGTGGTTTTGATGCTTTAGAGGCCTCATGTAGAGCTGCTGTTATGGGGTCTGTTGTACGTAGGCATGCTTGGCTCAAAGAGCAAGCCTTACCAGATCATGTCAAAGCTAAATTATTAGATGCACTTCTTCAAAAAGATGTATTGTTTGGTGTTAAAGCTGAGGAGGTACTAAAGAAAATGGAGGAAAAAGTGAAATCAATGCAAACAGTGAAAGATTTCCTGCAGGTACAACCTCCATGTTTCAGCAGAAACTGGCCTTCAAAAAATTGGTCCTTTCCAGCCACGGACAGACCTCAAAGGGGCAGATACCGACGCCCAAGGGGTAGAGGGCAACCTCAAGGATCTTTCAGAGCCAGACAGTGGCAAGCACCAACTCCAAGAGGTGGAGAGGATATATCACAGTCATTTAGAAAACAGACACAATGACTTCCCCCTATACCTGCCAAGCAAAGCTTTAATGGCAGCACCTTTGGGCGGAAAACTGGCATTATTCTCAAAAAATTGGCATATTGTTACAAAAGACAAATGGATTCTGGACATTATAGACAGAGGCTACAGGTTCCACTTTCACACCCTTCCAAAAATGAGAGGCATGCCAAACCTGCCACAAAATCAAAGGGCAGAGGCACAAAAGCAAATTTCAGCTCTCATGGACATGAAAGCGATTCAAGAGGTACCTGCAAAAGAACAAGGTCAAGGGTTTTATTCCAGACTATTCCTGGTACCAAGGAAAGACAAAGATTGGAGACCTATCTTAGACCTATCCATCCTAAACACATATCTACAGGTACCAAAATTCAAGATGCTCACATTACAGCAGCTTCTTCCCATGCTGGGCAAGGAGTCTTGGCTGGTAACATTGGACCTCAAGGAGGCATACCTGCATGTCCCTATCAGACAAGATTGCAGAAGATACCTCAGATTTCTTGCAGGTACAACCCATTATCAATTCTCTGCATTGCCCTTTGGCTTATCTACTGCGCCCAGAGTGTTTACGAATTGCCTGGCATCAGTAATCGCCTTCTGCAGACTACAAGGAATACAAATCTACCCATATCAGGACGACTGCCTGATCCAAGTGGACAGCAAGGACATTCTACTGAAACACCTGGCGTTTGTAATAAAACTGTTGAACTTTCTGGGATACACAGTCAACAAAAAGAAATCTAACCTAATACCCTCTCAACAAATAATTTTCCTGGGTGCCAGCTTGAATACAACCACCCAGATGGCCTACCTCACGCCAGACAAACAAGGGCAACTGTCTCAATACTTCAGCAAAATGGCAACCTTCACCAGGCTGACTGCAAGGAAAGTCCTGCAGGCTCTGGGATTCATGGCATCTTGCATCCTACTAATCCCATGTGCAAAGCTGCATATGAGGAAACTTCAATGGTACCTAAAAAACTTATGGTCTCAACACAGCCACAGCTTGGAAACAATTATACCACTCATTCCATGCCTTCAAAAGGAATTTCTCTGGTGGGCTCAAGCATGCCAAAGAAACACCGGTCTCCCTTTCTGTGTACCTCAAGCAACTCAAATCATCACAACAGACGCCTCAGACTACGCCTGGGAAGCAGACATGACAGATCAGTGCATTCAGGGAAAATGGTCCCAAAAAGAGAAGCACCTACACATCAACCAAAAGGAAATGTTAGCCGTGCAAAAAGCTATTATGACCTTCAAAGACCTACTGCATCCAGGCCAGCTATTGATAAGGACAGACAACACCACAGTGATGTGGTACATAAACAAACGGGGGAACTCATTCATACCCCCTGTGCAGGCAAGCCATGACCCTATGGAACACAGCACTGGAATTGCAAATTCAACTACAGGCACAATTCCTGCCAGGGAAGGAAAACACACTGGCAGACAGCCTAAGCAGAAATATGACAGATTCACACGAATGGAAGTTGCATCCTCAAATTTTCACAAAGATAACTCAGGCATGGGGACAGCCAGACATAGATCTCTTTGCTATCCACAGAAATTACCAGTTGAAAAAATTTTGTTCAAGGACCTATCATCCACAGGCCTGGAAAGTGGACGCACTTTCTTTCAATTGGACAACGTTGACAGTCTATGCCTTTCTGCCTCTTCCTCTGCTGCCCAAAGTTCTATTAAAAGGCAGAGCAGAGAGGCCGAAAATGATTCACATTGCTCCAGACTGGCCAAGACAACATTGGTATCCGCTCCTGAAGAGCCTGACACGTTCCCCACCATGGATCGTACCTCTAGCCCCTCTTCTGTTGTCCCAGCACAACTACAAGACCCTTCACAGCCAGCTCAAAACCCTAAATCTAGCTGCATGGAGAATTCCTTGATTTCCCAACATAGGTTCATAGGTTCATACTAGGCTATCTGCCCTAGGGCATTTATAAGCCTAGCCAGAGTGTGTTTGGCTTTCGCCACCCATTTTAAATTAATTTTGATATGCCTTTTTTTGAGGTTAGTATACTGTGCCTCTGTCTAACAGTGACACAGAGGTGATAGCCAGGGTAAACCTACAATCTCCCATCCATTCATCAAGATTCCTCTTGAAGAGAGTCAATGTGGGAATCTGCCTAACCTGGACTAGGATTTTATTCCAGAGTGAAGGGAGCCTCTGGGTTATGAATCTGTCCCTCCAGCATGTCCTATTTATTTCAGTGCTGAGGTTCAAGTCTCTCGAGTGCGTAGCTCGATGGGATTTGGATTTTCTGAGGTGCAGCATGTCCATTAATTCTGGGTTGGACATGGCTTTATACGTCAGGCACAGGTCGCCTCTGAGCTGACGGTATGCCACTGAGTAGAGCTGGAGTTTCTTTAACCGGGCAGCATATGGCATCTGTTTGAGCCCTTTGATCCTCTTGGTGAGGTACTTTTGGGGTCTTTCCAGTTGCTGCATGTGTCTGGTAAGGTACATCCCAAAAGGGGCATTGTACTCAATTATGGGCCTGATGAGGGATGAGTAAAGAGGCACGATGACCTCCCCTGATCTAGATGTGAATCCCTTCATGATTAGGTGGGCTATATAAAATGTTTTTCTAACCACTTTGGCCACATGGTTGTCAAATGAGAGATTGCTATCAACTTGGGTCCCCAGGTCCCTAATGACTTCTTCTGCACTTAATGGATTACCACCTATGTGATAATTTGTGGGCACTTTGTTTTTGCCAAAGGGGATGACTATACACTTTTTGGCGTTTAGCTTGAGGCCATGGCTCTGGCACCAGTTGTCTGTTTCTATGAGGCCCTTTTGGAGGATGCTTGTGTCGGCTGGAGAGTTGATTATGGCGCCCAGTTTGCAGTCATCTGCGAACTTGGTCAGCCACAGTCCTTCCGTGTTGGCCTGTACCACCGAGAAATATATACCGAACAAGAGAGGTCCCAGGACTGAGCCTTGTGGGACGCCACTTGTAACTGGTTTGGAGTCTGACATGGCTCCAGCAATTCTAACCATGTGGGTTCTGTCCTTGAGCCAGTTTGCAACCCATCTAGTGACATAGGGATTTATATTTAAGCTGGTGAGCTTATCTATAATGCCCGAGTGGGGTATTGTATCGAAGGCTTTTGCAAGGTCCAGGTAGGCTGTGTGGACCACCTCCCCCTCGTCAATGGCATTGGTGGCTGTTTCAAAGAAATCGACCAGGTTTAAGAGGCAGGATCTGCCCTTAACAAAGCCAAACTGGGTAGGATCCAGTGTCTGTAGGTCCCCAATATCTTTATTTATGAGGTCCATGATGATCCTTTCCATAGCTTTGCAGACCAAGCTAGTCAGGCTTATGGGGCGATAGTTTCCAGGATCCGTTGAGGCACCACCTTTGTGGAGAGGGACCACTGTTGCTGTACGCCACTCTTTGGGTACATATCCTGTAGTAAGGCTAAGATTGAACAGTAGTTTTATGTTTGGGTTTAGCTCTTCTTGGAGTTCATGTAGGACGCAGCCCGGGACACCATCTGGTCCCATTGATGCTGTGTTTTTTGCTTTGGAGAGGGCGGCTCTTACCTGAGCATCTGAGATGTCAGGGGGGCAGCACTCTGTTGGGGCAGATATTTGCCCTTTGGTGGGGAGTTTGCACTGAACCTGTCAGCTAGGATGTTGGCAATGTCTGTGGGCTCGGTGTATTTTTTTTTCATTTTGGACTAATTCTGAGCATATCTGGGAATTCCCACCCAGGTTCCTAACATAACTAATGAAAGCCTTGTGATTATCCTTAGTGTCCTGTGCAATTTTTCTCTCGAAGCTGGCCTTAGACGATTTTATGAGTGCCCGTAGTTTTTTGCTAATACTGATCAGAGATGCCTTCCCTTTTTGGGATTTTGCTCTGTCATGTAGTAGCTTCCTCCTTCTATCGTATAGTTTGTTTATGGCTGGGGTCCACCAGACAGGACGTCTGCCTTTGGAGGATTGGGTCTTGGTTTTATTTGGGATTGCATGATCCATGCATTCCTGAAGGTGTTCATAGAATGCGTTTATAAAGGATTTTGCCTCGGTTTTGAGAAATGTGAAATTTGCTTTAGAGAAGTTTTTCACTGTGGTTTTCTGGGCAGGGGGTGGGGTCGGGATGTGAATATCCAGTGAGATTAGTTTATGGTCTGATCTTACCAGTGAGGGATACACTTCTGGTCTGGAGCATAGTGTCCCCATGTTGGTGATGATCAGGTCCAGTATGTTTTCCCCTCTTGTGGGAGTGGTAACAAGTTGTTCCATAGCATTTGAGTTTATAAATTCTAGGAACCTTTAGGCTAGGGTGTTGGAGCTAGAGTAATGCTCCCAGTCTATGTTTGGGTAGTTGAAGTCGCCCAATATAATGGTGTTTGGAGAGACCTTCATATTTTGAAGTATTCTCAGGAAGGCCGAGTGGGGTTCCTGTGTTTGGGAGGGTGGTCTGTAGCAGGCTATAAACTGGAAGGCAGCTTTACCCACAGTTGGTTGCACATGGATAGTCTCTGATGCTTTGTGCTGTGCCACCAACCTGGATGTGTGGGTATCTTTGACGAATATTGATACTCCCCCTCCTTTTGTGGTTCGGTCCAAGTTTTGGGGCAGAAAAGCATGGTATGAGGTATAACCTGGTAGTGCTGGGGTGCTCTCGGGAGCCTTGAATCAGGTTTCTGTTACTGCACAGATATCGATGTTCTCCATGCTAAGGAGAGTTTCAAGTGCGTGCATCTTGAGGTTTAGACTTCTGGCGTTGAGTAGCATTACTCTTAGTTTCTTATCCCTTGTGATACCTATGGAGGTGGGTTTGTCTTTTGAGCCTTGCCTAAAAAAGGCACTATAGGGGTAGCAAGAGCCTTTGCCAATATCCAAAAGCCCAGGGGTGACAAGTGCAAGCCGTCCGTAGTGAAGCATTGTGGCTTGTCGAGCATGTCATCCCAGGCTGACAGGCATTGGATCCCCTTTGAATGACACCAACACTTAAGCCAATTGTTGAAATTGATCATCTTGTCTTCATATTGTGGCATCATTCTTGGTGAGGGTAACATGCTACTCAAGGTCAGGGTCATACCGGCCTGGGCTACATGCTCAGAGAGCTCCTCTATGTCTCTTTTCTTGTAGTCCAGGGAGGTACGTCTCAGGTCATTCACACCAGCATGGACAATGACTGAGTCATATTTGTACTTGCCTTGGAGTGACCTGAGTGCTTGTGTTATGTGGCGGATCCTAGCGCCCGACAGGCAGCTCACCGTGACCTTCTCCTTGTTCAGCCTGGTGAACGGGACGTCAGTGTGCCTGACGATAGAGTCACCTATTCCAAGTGTATCAGGTGTGTTGTTTAGCCTTAAGAGCTGTGACTGTTCGGCACACTGGCTTTGTGAGCTATGTGTTGCATGTGTTTTGTTTTGGGGTAGCGGTTGCTTGGGTGTCTGCTTTGGAGATCTCTGCTGCTTAGGCAGATTTTTATTTAGAGCCTCCGAGTATGTTTTTGTGTGTTTATGTGTTTGGTTTGTTGTCGTAGTAGGTCTATGTGAGACTGGAATTGTAGTGAGTGTGGTTTCCTTCTCCTCCTGACTGGTTACGCCAGTACTGAGTTGAGAGAGCTTAGCCTCCAGTTTGGCTATATGGTTGCATCTCTCACATGTGTTGGAATTTGTTGGGAGGAGGAGAGGGTTGTCTGTGTACATGAGGCAGTTGTAACATTGCCTCAAGATTCCCAGATTCACCAGCTGGACCAGAGAGGAGATTGACAACTGACCTTTGGACATGCTAGAATAGTATTGGGAATTCCTTTATAATTGAAAAAAGGGCCAATGGGGAACAAGGTACTCAAGGGAGTTTGTGAGGGTGTAGTGCTTTTAATTTTTAGAGCTGACTTATATAATTGCTTTAGTGAGCAAGTGCCAGGTAACTTAAATGCAATGTGTTACAGGTAACTTAAATGCAAAAATGACAAACAGTAACTTTCTTTCAAGTGAAACAAGGAAATAAGTACAGTAAGCAATGCAGATATCACTAGGGATCCACAGAAGTGCTAAAAGGCCGCGTTTAGGTGGAATTAGCGTTTCAGGCAAATAAACAAACAACAAGCATACAAACAAAGCTAGATTCAGCAGGCCTGGATCTAGTCTATGCTACAGCAAACAAGGTGTACCACTTTCAGTAAGAAACAGAATATGCAGGCACTGTAAGCCTTTAACCAGAAATTCCCTGCTCAGAAGGGCAGAGTCCAGCCTCTTCTCCCACAAGAGTGCAGACCGCAATCCTTCTTAACGTAAAATAACTGGCCTGAAGCCCAAGTGCTTAAACCAGAACTAATACACTTTTAGAATAACAGACACTGAGCTCTCAATCAGCAGTTCCCAACTTAGAAGGATGTAAGCTACCTGTCCTGCCACCACAGTGCAGGCCACAAACCTTCCTAATGTAAAGCAACTGGTCTGAAGCCCAAGTGCTTAATCCAAAAGACTTAGAAATGATAGCTACACTTTAATCAAGTTACTACCAGCAGTAATAAATACAACTGAATACTTTAAAAAATGCCTGGATTAGTGCTCAAGTTATACAAACAAAGCTAGATTCAGCAGGCCCGGATCTAGTCTATGCTACAGCAAACAAGGTGTACCAATTTCAGTAAGAAGCAGTTCAAATATGCAGGCACTATAAGCCTTTAACAAGAAATTCCCAGCTCAGAAGGACAGAGTCCAGCCTCTCCTCCCACAAGAGTGCAGAACACAAACCCTCTTAATGTAAAATAACTGGCCTCAAGCTCAAGTGCTTAAACCAGAATTAATACAATTTTAGAATAACAGACACTGAGCCCTCAATCAGCAGTTCCCAACTTAGAAGGATGTAAGCTACCTGTTCTGCCACTACAGTGCAGACCACAAACCTTCTTAATGTAAAACTGGTCTGAAGCCCAGGTGCTTAAACTAAAAGGCTTAGAATGAGTTACACCAAGCAGTAATAAATACAATTGAGTACTTTTAAGATGACGCAAAAGCAAAATAAAGTAGGAAAAAACACAAATACAGTAAAAGCAGATAATTTTTTTTTCCAAGGAGGTACAGGGATGTCATCTTGGAGGCCAGAAGACCTTCTACTAGAAAAGCCTACTCCGCCAAATGGAAACGATTTTGTGCCTGGAATCAAGAAAAGGGCCAGAATCCTCGGGTAATAAATTTACCTCAAATTTTACAGTACCTAGCTGAGATGTTAAACAGTGGACTTTCCTTCTCCTCCATCAAAATCCACGCTTCAGCCATTTCTGCTCAATACAACACAGATCCTCCTTTATTCTCTCATCCTCTCTTAAGGCAGTTCCTCAGAGGGGCAAAGAATATAAAACCCCCAAGGAAACCACCAGTCCCTGCTGCTGACCCTTCCTCCCTTCGAGCCAGCTTCTTCAACAGAACTACAATACTTGTCATGGAAAACAGCCTTCCTTCTGGCTATCACCTCAGCACGTAGGGTTTCGGAGCTACAGGCCCTCATGGCTGTGCAACCTTTCATCATTTTCCATCAGGACAGAGTTTCCATACGAACCAACCCTACCTTTATGCCAAAGGTAGTATCCAGTGTAGCTTTGAATCAGACTATCCACTCACCTACCTTTTATCCTAATCCACAAAACAAAGGGGAAAGACTATTACATTCCTTGGACATTCACAGACAACTTTGTTATTATTTGGACAGGACAAAGCCATTCAGGAAATCAGAGCAACGCTTTGTGTCCTATGTTACAGGTGCTCAAGGAAAGGCTATTTCCAAACAGACAATCTCAAAATGGATAGCCCACTGCATACGCTTTTGTTACTCATTTCATGGAAAAACTGTGCCTACAAGCATCAGATCCCACTCCACCAGGGCCACAGCTACCTCTACAGCTTTCCTCAGGGGGATTCCTACCAAGGACATTTTGGAAGCAGCCACTCGGAGTTCAGTGCACTCTTTCTCCAAGCACTATCACCTTCCACTATACCCTAAATCTAGAGCGGGATTTGCCATAGCAGTCTTGCAGGGCATCCTTGCTCCTCCTAGTTCCACATAGTGCCTGACACCCCTACTTAGCTTTGGGATTCTTCCCATCTGTAATGACTGCAGCTGTATGCACGATGAACATAGTACAGTTTTGTACCTACCATAAATGTAGATGTTCCAGTGCTCATACTGCTGCAGTCCAGGTTACCCCCCCCCCCTCCGTCCCCTCTTAGGACAGGCCTTATGACAAACACTTTCTCATACAACCTATTTGGGGTATTCTTTTATGGTGTATTTGCTTGCAACTAATGTTTTTTGATTATTCTATATTGCATGATTACATAAATTTATGTTTTGCCTTCCTTCTGGGGGCACCTGACATCTGGGGCAAGAAAAACTGAAGAAGATGGTGTCAGCTGCCTCTTTTATACCCCTGCCGCACTGATGTCAGGGAAGAAGCGACGACAACCGACGCCGGACCTAGACTTTGGAATTCGGCCGACCAAGGACCCGCCTGATGGCAGGATAACCCATCTGTAATGACTGCAGCTGTATGAGCACTCGAACATCTACATCTATGGTAGGTACAAAACTGTACTTTTCATCATCATCCCTTTCCACTTTGAATTATTGTTTTCTGCTTCTGTTATGCATAGGAACCTTAACTGTGTAACTCTGAAATACCCCTTCAAATCTGGTAATCCCAATCCACCCTGTTCTACTGGAAGAATCAGTTTATCCCACTTGACTCTTGCCGTCTTCCTCTCTCAGATAAATTTGTTTACCTCTTTATTAATTGTTATCCACAACTTATCCTCTGGTTGATAAAAATATGCCCGACCTGTGTATAAAACTAATGGGACCAAAACATTTTAACTGCTTGTATCTTACTGTCCATATCCATATAAGATTCCATTTTCTCAGTTTTTGTGTTATTTTTTATTTAGTCTCTTCCCTCATATCCTTAGCTACCTCACCAGAATAATTTTTAATCCATATTCCTGGTGAGGAAGATTTGGGACAGACAGGAAGAAGGTAAGAAGAAGTGAAGACATCCAGCAGAGAGGTGGATGGATTGTGTGAAAGAAGATCTGCGACAGTCAGGCATAAGTATCAAAGAAGACAGGAGTGTGGCACTGAAGCGAGAGAGTTGGTGACAGTTAACACGATACCCTGACCCCATGTAGAAAAAAATGGGAAAAAAGGGGTTGATGATGATGATTCCTAAATACTTCATTTTATCATGTCCCCATAAATATAGATATTATGTGTGTACATAATTTACCGCTCTTGCCTTTGTTTTAGTTTCATTAATTTTGTATCCCAAAAACACAACAATGTAATGTCTCTTTCTGGTTTTGTCAGGTATAAAATAATATCATCTGCAAATAGAGCAAGCTTTTTTTGACTGCCATACCAGTTATGTCCTTGAATTTCTGATTCCCTTATTTTCTTTGCCAGTAGTTCTAAATATAATGCAAATAACAAAGGGGAAAGAGGACACCCTTGCCTGGTTACTCTGCTCAAGCAGAAATGATCAAAGAGTACCCCACCCACTTTAATTTTCACCTCCGATCCCTCATATATCCTCCTAATCAACCTTATCATTTTGTTTTCAGGAAATGCAAATGCTTCCATTGCCTGGCTCATAAAGTCCCAGCTTACTCTGTTAAATGCTTTCTCTGCATCAAGACCCACCAACAACAATGGTATTTTCTTACATTCTGCTTCCCTCTGGATCATCAGTGTTCTGTTAATGTCAAATGTTTGCCTCCCTTCCAGAAAGCCACACTGATTCCATATCTATCAATTTTGGCAGTACTTTTCCCATTCTTTTAGCCATTGTAGACATAAACAGTTTATAATCATGTTTTAGTATTGAAATTGTCCTGTATGAAGCTGGATCTGATGGATCTTTACCCTCTTTAGGTATTACAGACACCACCACTTTCTTCCAGGATGTTGGTTATACCCCATCCTCTTAAAATACTGTTAAACAAAACCTTCCAGATCTTTATCAGTTTTTTCCCCCCTAGCTTCCAAACTTCCACAAGAATATCATCTATTCCTGGGACTTTCCTGCAGATTGGTTATACATACACAGGAATACCATCTATTCCTGGGACTTTCCTGTAGATTGATTATACATACACAGGAATGCCATCTATTCCTGGGACTTTCCTGTAGATTGATTATACATCACAGTTTTTATATCATCTCCTCCTTTCAGGAATACCATCTATTCCAGGGGACTTCATGTAGATTGGTTATACATCACAATTTTTGTATTATCTCCTCCTTTCAGGAATACCATCTATTCCTGGGACTTTCCTGTAGATTGGTTATACATCACAATTGTTATATTATCCCCTCTTTTCAGGAATCCCATCTATTCCTGGGACTTTCCTGTAGATTGGTTATACATCACAATTTTTATATTATCTCCTCCTTTCAGGAATACCATCTATTCCTGGGGACATTCCTGTAGATTGATTATACATACACAGGAATACCATCTATTCCTGGGACTTTCCTGTAGATTGATTATACATCACAATTTTTATATTATCTCCTCCTTTCAGGAATACCATCTATTCCTGGGACTTTCCTGTAGATTGGTTATACATCACAATTTTTATATTATCTCCTCCTTTCAGGAATACCATCTATTCCTGGGGACTTCCTGTAGATTGGTTATACATCACAATTTTTATATTATCTCCTTCTTTCAGGAATACCATCTATTCCTGGGACTTTCCTGTAGATTGGTTATACATCACAATTTTTATATTATCTCCTCCTTTCAGGAATACCATCTATTCCTGGGGACTTCCTGTAGATTGGTTATACATCACTATTTTTATATTATCTCCTCCTTTCAGGAATACCATCTATTCCTGGGACTTTCCTGTAGATTGGTTGTACATCACAATTTTTATCCCATCTCCTTTCCTAACCATTGGCAATTGAGCCTCATGTGCCTCTAACCTTGGCATATTTAATACTTCCATAAACATTTCCATTTGTATCTTTTCTTGATTTTCACATTTCTCTGCTTTATGCAGACTTTCATAGAATTTCTGAAATATTTCTAATACCTCTGCAGGATATCTTGTTACTTTCCTTGTTATAGACTCCTTCAGCTTGGCGACAGCCCTTTCTACTTTCTGTTGCCTGAGTCATTGTGCTAATAGTTTTTGTGCACTAATGTTATCAAAAAATGGTCGCTTAACAGCAGTCTTTCTAAACTTGTGTATATTATCGAGGTAACTCCTTATTTTCTGCTTAGCATTCTGCAGTTGATCCTGTTCTTGTTGTGTGAGATTCCCCCTATTCTCCAGTACTTTAACATTTGTCAGTCCCTCTAAATAATTCTTGTTACTTCTTAACCATAACTCCCTTTCTTTTATTTTCATCCTATTTTTAAACTCCATCTTAATTTTGCCCCACTCCTTAGGTATATTTTCAGAAGTAATTTCTGTCCTCTCAAATAGTTCCTGAATAATCTCCACTACCCATTCCTTAAATTCCTCTGTTTTCAGCAGATAGGTGGGAAAGCTCCAGTGTCTCATTTTTATTTCATTACCCTGTATTTTTATTTTAGTTACTATTGGTACATGATCTGACATAGTTATTGGGTGCATATCAGGACCTTCAATTAAATGCACATGTTTCTGTGAAATGTAAATTCTGTCTAGCCTAGCCCAGTTTTTATATCTTGGGGAATAATATGTAAATTCACTCCGAGCTCTTGCTACTGAATTCACGTCTTCCATGCCAAATAGTTTCATAAATTTCTTCAAAAATCTACCCTCCTTTGTTATATTTTCCCTTCTGGGCCCCCAGATACATCTTCACTGCTGCAAAACAAATTCCGGTCCACACCTGTAATTAATATTCCTTGCTGAGAACTGTTTATTTCTCCCAGAATTTTCTTAAGCTCTATTATAGCAGTTTTAGTTGTATGTATATATATATATATATATATATATATATATATATATATATATATATATATATATATATATCACTTATGACTTCACTACAGGTATTCAATAGTACTGTCAACAAATGTGATATCTCTGTCTGTACATACACCTACATACCTATTTACATTTCCCATACAGTTGAATGTACACCGCGCATCCCTGCTGCCTTTACCTCCCTATATCCGAAGGATATTATTCTGGCTATCACTTATGACTTCACTACAAGTATTCAGTAGTACTGTCAACAAATGTGACGGTTGGTGTACATATGTATATGAACCTCTCAAACACTCAGGGACTAATTTCAACAGTGACAGGGACAAGGCAATGACAAATCAGGAACAATCACGGACACTTGTACAGTATTAGTACTATTAACTTGAAACTTGTTGACAGATTCAGAGCATATGTATTAATACTTATTTTCTGAAGTTAAAAGCGTCTAGGGGGGTTGGGAGGGTGGCCTAATGGTTCAGGTGTTTGCCTTACAAACACAAGGTGCAAGGTTTGAGTCTCACAATGGATAATTGGCTAGGCTTAAAATGGCTCGCAAGGGTAGTTGGCCTAGTACTAATCTATGAACCTATGAATATAAATACATGCCAGCTTTTTCCTCTTCCCTTGCTAGTAACCCCTTAGCACTACAAATCTGCCATTATCTTTTTTATCCTCTTCTACCACTGTTGGAGCTCCTCTTGCAAATTAATATAAGTACTCCTATTTTCCTTTGTCCCAGATATTTCGTTGAATAACATCCTGAAAATCTTTCTTTAACAAATTTGCATGTTAATTTCTTTCCAAGTGTGTCTCCTGTAACATAGCTATTTGCACTCTACATTTTGAAATATAGTTCACTATTCTTTCTTTCTTGTATTTATCTGTGTGACCATTGACATTTAATGACATTACAGAGTGCATCTTATTATTAAAAAGTTATTATTCCCACCTTTTATGTATAACACGTTTTTTGTTAGATGTCTAGTTCCAGCTTTTGTGTTACATGCATACACTGTTTGGAAGGTTGAACTTTTATATAGTTGTTTCTTGTCATATCTACTTGAGCCTACATATGTCACATCTTACAAAACTTTTTGATCTGAAGTTGTTGTTTTCATGTGGTCTTCTACCTGTGGGTTCAGATCCAATCTCGGATCCCACTCGGCCAAATACTACAACTCTAGGATCTCAAAAATCTGAGGTCCTCCCCTACCCATAATGCCTTACTCCCCTGTCATCACTCAGATCTCATTTGCCGCGTTTTTGAACAGCATGGGATAGTGAGTATCTGAGCTCCTTTTGTTTTTTGTGAGTGAATTTTAAAAGCTTTTTTCTTATAATCTCTTCTAGCTCTGTTAGTTGTCTCCCCTATCCTATATCTGTATGCATGGGTCCATTCTCTTATGGTTCTTTCTATCTCTCTTCATTTCCCCTTTCCATTTCCTAACCAAAAAAAAACTCTCTATCTAAAAACTCTCTGTAGCCTTTCTTTTAGCGGTTATCTGTATTTAAAGCTCTTTTTGTATTTAATTTTTTTTCTTTTAGTTTCCCAATTGACCGTTTGCTTGTCTGACAAGCCAGTAGGGTTTAAAAACTGCAGTAAGTGTGGGCATAAACTTCCTCTATGCGATGCCCACATGGAGTGTGTTGTTTGCTTGGGGCCCTCTCAACTGGGCTCATTTGTTATACATGCACTGGTTTCAATCAGCGCACTCTGATTGACAGAAGAAACAAACTGATCCTGAGGGGTCTTCTGCCTTCTTCCTCCTCTTCTGGGTCTTCGTCCACATCAGGGGTTCAAACCCGTGCCAGGAGGCACAAGGAGAGGAAAAGTTCCCTGGACTGAAGTTCTTCCTTGCCCAGGGAGCCCTCTCGCAAGTCCGCCAAAACTTCAGATCCTAAGTCATCAGAGCTGAATGTAGGTAAGGAAACAGTCCAGATGTGATCCCCTAGGTTTTCTCTAGAGCCGATTTCCTCCAGGTCCAAGTCACCACTATTTCATTTCCCTAGACCAGCCTCCAAGCCTCTTTCAGTTGCTTCGACTGACAAGGTCCTCCCACAGCCTTTCTGAAGCTGAGGTCAACAGAATGCTGATGAAGATCCTCAAGCCACAAATTCAAATGGGGGTCATGCCCACTCTGTCTTCTGTTGGATCTGGTAGCATTCAGCCTGCTTTTGTCCCTATCTCTCCTTCTGTGGTCCGACCCCTGGCGTTGGAGTTGTTGGATCCGAGGATCCGGAGAGCTGACACGTAGGAGCCGACAGGTTTGTTAGCTCGACTCTGATGGTTGCCCTTAGTAGCTCGGCCCCAACAGTTTCAGATCTGGGCAACTCTTGGAGCTGTAGCATGGGCATCGGCTCCAAGAGTTTGTTGTCAGCTGCAAAGTTTTCAGAGCTGTTTCTTCCCCTTGGGGCATCGGAGCCTCAGCGCTTTATAGTTCAGATCTGACTCCCTCCTCAGATCTGGGAGTGGCAGGAACTCATAGGGCTACTCCACTGACAACCTCGGCTCCAGTGGGGGTGGTCTCTCAGATTCCCGTTCACCCTCAGCATTCGAGATGGTGGAGAGGGTTCTCTCCACCACTAGGAGAGACTAAAGTCCCCCCCCCCCCCGGAGTCCGGTCCTTCCTCGGGAGAAGTTGTGCAAGAGGCATCCCTTCTGTCTCCTTCTGGACAGCTTGCCCAAAAGACCTTCCAGACTCCTTCCTAGTAGGAATACCTTGAATCTTCCAATACCTCCCAGGAACATCCCACTGAGGAGGTCCCTCATATGGATACATGCAGAAGGAGATACGTGGATTCCTCTGCAGATTCCCTCATTGATGACGCCGATTTGGAGGAAGTGGAAGGGTCTCCACCTGAGGATGTCTCATTTGGAGAAATCATGGAAATCCTGCACCAGAAAGGTTGGTGTTCCATCCAAAACCCTAACCAAGACAAGTCAGTGTTTCTGGAAGCCTTTGGGTCAGGCCCATTTACATCCTGGGTGTCCCCCCTGCGGACTGTCTTATTGATCTCATCACCCTCAGGGTGTGGAAGGAGCTAGACACAATAGAATCCATCCCCAAATGCCCAGACAAGGTCCTTAGTGCACCTTCTGATAAGCCTCATTGGACCAAGGGCATCCCTCTTGATGCCATGGTGGTTGCAGCAGCCACCAAAAAGGAGGTGGCTCAGGAAAGTTCCTCTGTTCACCCTTCAAACAGGGAGTCTCAGGCGGTGGACAGATTCGAGAAGTAGTTGCATGCTTCAGCTACCTTTGCTTTGCGGGCACTGAACTATTTGGCATATGTGATCAGACTTGAGAGAGACCTGGTTAAGGTGCTCTCTAGTTCTGCCCCAGGGTCCATGTTTGCAGAGGAACAGAAAACCTTTTCCTCCAGAATGGCCACCCTTCTTTCTATAGCAAATACATCCATGAGGTTGATCTCACATGTGGTAGAGGGTACCTCACAGGCAGCCCGTTCAGGCATTGCCATAAGGTGCCATGCCTGGATGCAGTTCTGTGATTTCATGGAACTCTTTAAGGCATCTTTTATGCTTCCTTTGATGGTTCATCTTTGTTTGGTCCTACTGTTAGAGACACGCTGTCCCAGAGTGAGAAGGACAGGAAAAGCTTGTCTGCCATTGGAATCTGTTTTGCTACCCCCAACGGTCCTTTTCCAGGAACCAGCGTAGTAGCAAGAAGTGGTGGTTCCGAAGATCTCAAGGTCCTTTCCAGGAATCACTGGGAGAATGTTTCTCCAGAGGAAGAGGTAGAAACAGTGCTAATGGCAGAAGCCGCCCTAATGGCAGAGGGGGTCTCATGAATCAGGGGTCTTGACATACCTTCTCAGACAGCCCCAGTCAGCGATCCTGAAGGATTGCCTAACTGCTGTACTCTGGAGGTAGTCAGGGGATGTCTCTCTCTACACTCAACAGCCTGGGAAGTCATCACGAATGACCATTGGGTGATGAACATAATATCCAGATGCTATGTAATTCCCTTTTTCCAAAATCCCTCTCCAGCCAAATCTCTCTCCCCGATGTTCCACCCACTCAGAGGAAGGCTGCGGCATTAGAAATTTCAAAATTGCTTGCAAAAAGTCATCCAGACCATCCCCCAAGACCAGTTCGAATCAGGCATCTATTCCATATTATTTTAGTGACAAAAAAATGGGGGATCTCAGACCTATTCTGGCTTTGACAAACCTGAACAAGTCCTTTGCCAGTTCAAAGCTCCGAATGGTCACAGTTCAGTCCATTCTGCCCTTCCTGCAGAAGGACAACTGGATGTCCTCAGTAGACCTTCAGGATGCGTAATATCACATCAGAAAGATCAGGCACTCCAGAAGGTTTCTCCACTTCTGGCTGGGAGCCAATTATTATCAGTTCAGAGTACTCCCATTTGGTCTCACCACAGCCCCCTGGGTGTTCACCAAATGTATGGCAGGAATGGCAGCTCACCTGAGACTGCAAAGGATGCCATGTGATGTTCTTCGTGTTTCACTGTTGCAGTCATCACACTTGGGTTATCTGCCTGCAGGTAGCCCTCAGTCAGCCCGAATACCAGAGACTTAGTATTTCTGTGTCGGATACTGTGGAGCCCGAAGCAGAAGCAGTTCGCAAGTGCCAGTCGGCCGCTACCTGAATTTTCATTTACGAATTTAATAATCCTGAAGTCTTCTAAAGCTAAGTACTCCGTTGGGATCCTTTTTTCTTGCTATAACTGATGTCAGAAAAAGTTACCAATCGTCTTGCCTGTGGAAAGCAAATACCTCACACAGATTTTCATTCTTACTGTGTCACCTGTTTAGGCCCAGACCACAACGTCCCTCGCTCTTGGTTTTGTGCCTTATTTAACACCCGAATAAATTCTTTCGCTGTCAATCTCCGTATTCTGAAATGGCTTCGGTAAGCCATCCGACTACCGATATTCCGAAAAAACTTAAAGATAAAGACAGAGACAGACCGCATAGGTCCAAAACTGCTGATGATGCTTCCGTTAAGCTAGTCGCCAGTCCACCGGTACTCAGTGAGGCGCTTTCACAGCCCCTGATGCCTGCTTCAATGGATTTGCAGGCCTCTAATGAGACACATTCGGAGACTTCTTCAACTATGGAACCTGCGGATGTCTCTACTTTGGATGGGTCTGGAGCCACTGAGCAGGCACCGGCTTCTGAGGCAGTTATTCGCTCAACTGATATTCGACTCAAACCGACGACTTCTTTTTTAACCAAAACTACCGAGTTTCTTAGGCCCAGAGTACGCACTACGCCTAGAAACTGATGACCAAAGCGCATGCACCTGCTCCTGTGCCACAAAACCAAATGATTAGAATTGCTGAAGACCTTATTATGCTGATTAGGGAAAGTCAGCCTTCCCCTGCTAAGAGACAAAGAGTCCAGTCCCCTTCAGCTTCTACAGACCAGGAGTCCGATGACTCTGAAATTTCTGATTATGAAGACATGCCCTTATCTGCTTATGAGGATTCACATGCAGAGGAAGCCATTCCCTCTGCCGCCTCTCCAGAGGATTTTTCATTTGGTGAAACCTTGATACCTTACGAGAGCATTCCCACTGGGAATGCAAAGACTATCTTCAGTCCAAAAAGAGACTCAGAGAATTTCTAGAGTTGCCTCAACACAGGCCCTTAGCAATACCCCCTGTCCTGGATGTTGTGGATGATGGTTTTATGGTATCCAGTCTTACTCCTGATACTTTACCTAGTCCTGCCCCTAGGAAACCAGACAGGTACTACAGAGTACCTGACACTTACAAATTTATTTTCAAGAATCCTACTGCTGACCCAGAGATCATTTCCCAGGGGCCTAAAGGTATCAAGGCTACTACAGCCAAGAATCCCACCTCATTTGACAGGGATTCCAAAGCTTTGGACAGATGGGGTAAGAAGGTATATACCTCTGCAACTCTTGCTATTAGGGCATTGAATTGTCAGTTTCACATGCTGAAGTACTAGCAACATATTATGAAACTTATTAAACAAAAAGTGGCAACATTTTCAGACTGTGCAAGAAATAAAGAATTGCAGGAGCTTATGCACTCTGTAAGCCAAGTCAGCAAGCATAATTTGCAGTGTGGCTTTGATGCCCTAGAAGCATCTTGCCGGGCAGCTGTCACTGGCTGTGTACTGAGAAGACATGCTTGGCTCAAGGAGCAGACCTTGCCAGACCATGTCAAATCAAAGTTACTAGGTGCTCCTTTAAATAAGGACTGTTATTTTGCCACCAAAGCAGAAGAAGTTCTTAAAAAGATGGAAGAAAAAGCTAAGTCTATGCAGACTGTTAAGGAATTCTTACATGTGCAACCCCCTAGATTCAGTAGGCATTGCCCTTCCAAACACTGGTCCTTTCCAGCCCCCTCCGGCCTTCTCAAATCAGACCCAGGGGAAACAGACCACCCAGACTACAGTCTCAGGTATGCAGAGATCTAAGTAATGGAGTGCCCCCACCCCTAAAGCAGGGAGTGGTAAGCCACCTCCATATGGTAAAAGCTCACAATGACTTCTTTATTCCACTCCCCAGCCCTGCCCATTTGCTTGTGCCTCATGAGGAAAACTTGCCCTTCATGCAAAAAACTGGATGTCCATCACTCAGGACCGGTGGGTCCTCAACATTGTATCCCAGGGGTACAAATTTTATGTCCATTCACTGCCAACCCCAAGCAGGTTTCCAGACCTTCCTCCAAACCAGTGGGCAGAGGCTCAAAACCAATTGCTTCCCCTACTCAATGTCAGAGCCATTCAGCCGGTTCCAGTAAAACAGAGGGGTGAAGGATTCTACTCCAGACTCTTCCTGGTAGCCAGGTAAGAAGGCTCTTGGCGCCCAATCCTGGATCTTTCCATTCTCAACACCATCCTGGTGGTAGCAAAATTCAAAATGCTTACCCTGCAACAGCTTCTTCCTATGCTAGCCAAGGATGCCTAGTTAGTCACCCTAGACTTAAAGAAGCCTGTCTGCATATCCCCATAAGGGAATCATGCAGGAAATATCTACGTTTCAGGGCAGGGTCTATGTATTATCACTTCTCTGCACTTCCCTTTGGCTTATCTACCATGCCCAGAGTATTCACAAAATGCCTGGCTCCAGCCATTGCATACTACAGGCAGAGAAATATCCAAATTTACCCATACTTGGATGACTGCCTGATTCAGACGGACAGTCAGGAATTGCTGCTGCAGCACCTGACATTTGTGAAAAACCTTCTCACCTCCTTGGGGTACACCACCAATGAAAAGAAATCAAAACTAGTACCCAGTCAAAAGATTGTTTTCCTGGGTGCAAGCTTGGACACAACTTCCCAGATGGCATTCCTCACCTCCGAAAAACAAGTCTGTTTGATAGACTACTTCAAACAAATGGCCACCAGAACCCATCTATCTGCAAGAAAAATACTGCAAGCCCTAGAATTCATGGCCTCATGTATACTGCTGATTCCATATGCAAGACTGCATATGAGGAAACTCCAGTGGTACTTAAAAAGTCTTTGGTGCCAACATTCTCAGGACCAGGAAACAGTCATTCCTATCATACCCTGTCTAAGTACAGAGTTCCTTTGGTGGGCAGAAGCATGCAACCACAACAAGGGACTGCCATTTACTCAACTCCAAGCCCAAACCCTAACCAGAGATGCATCAGACTATGCCTGGGGGGCACACATGAACGCAAAATGTATTCAGGGCCACTGTAGCCCAAGTCAAATTCATCTGCACATCAACCAAAAAGAGAGGCTAGCTGTACAGAATGCCCTGACAGCTTTCAGATCCCTAATCTTTCCAGGACAACTGCTAATAAAAACAGACAACACCACAGTTATGTGGTACATCAACAAGCAGGGGGAAACCCATTCCTACACACACTGTAGGCTAGCCATGGCCCTGTGGAACACGGCCTTGGACATTCAAGTCCATCTGCCAGCTCAGTTCCTGTCAGGCAAACAAAACTTACTGGGAGACAACTTAAGCAGAAATCTCCTAGACCCACACAAGTGGCAATTGGAGCACAGCACCTTCAACCTTCTGATTCAGAAATGGGGGACCCCAGAGGTGGATCTCTTTGCCACCCCTTATAACCACCAGCTCAGCAAATTCTGCACCAGGAATCCTCACAGCAGGGCCTGGAAAGTGGATGCTCTATCTTTTCAGTGGGTAAATCTCTCAATCTATGCCTTTCCCCCTCTGCCCCTCTTTTCAAGAGTATTACTCAAGATAATGCAGAACAGACCAAGGACAATTCTGATTGAATGATGAGCGCTTTCGCGTGTGACAAAACATGCTTCTTCAGATCTACTATACACATTTCCTTAGCATTTTTTATATATATACTAGTGGTAAAGCAATTAACCATCTCATCATTATCAATTGTAAAACAGAATAAGACAATTAGCCAATTAACAGGTCAATCTAGATGATTAGTCAGTTAACAGACCAAAACTAATGAATGTGTACTAGTATTCTCAAGCATAGCAGCATATATATTAGAAGATGTATCTAAAAAATCTAAAAACCATTTGCACAATGCATTTGGCAACTGTTTTTGAAAATATATATATATATATATATATATATATATATATATATATATATATATATATATATATATATATATATATAAACAAAATACAAAAACTAATACAATTCTAATAAAATATATTTCCATTTATCTATTCATGTACACTTTTATTTATGTATATTTTTTACTTATGTACTCTTATTTATATGTTTATATTAGTATTGTATTAGTTTTTGTATTTTGTTTTTATATATATATATATATATATATATATACATATATATATATATATATATATATATATATATATATATATATACACTTCTGTATATATATATTTTTTCAAAAACAGTTGCCAAATGCATTGTGCAAATGGTTTTTAGATTTTTTAGATGTCAACTCAACTCAACGAGGAACTAAACCCGCATATAAGGCAGCTGTTTAATCTTAGCCTTACCACAGGATACGTACCCAAGGAATGGCGTACGGCAACTGTGGTCCCACTCCACAAAGGCGGTGCCTCTACGGACCCTGGTAATTACCGCCCCATAAGCTTAACAAGCCTGGTCTGCAAAGCTATGGAGAGGATCATAATGGAACTCATAAACAAAGACATAGGGGACTTGCAGACATTGGACCCGACCCAGTTTGGTTTTGTCAAGGGCAGATCATGCCTTTTGAACTTGGTCGACTTCTTCGAAACAGTCACCAAGGCCATTGATGAGGGAAAGGCAGTCCATACAGCCTACCTTGACCTTGCAAAGCTTCGACACAATACCCCACTCGGGTATTATTGAGAAACTTACCAGCTTAAATGTAAACCCATATGTCACAAGATGGGTTGCAAACTGGCTAAAGGACAGAACCCACAGGGTTAGAGTTGCTGGCGCCATGTCAGACTCCAAGCCGGTCACAAGTGGTGTCCCACAGGGCTCAGTCCTTGGCCCCCTGTTGTTCGGCATCTACTTCTCAGAAGTACAGGCAAACATAGGAGGACTATGGCTGACAAAGTTTGCAGATGACTGCAAACTGGGCGCCATAGTGGAATGTACATCGGACACAGATATCCTTCAGAGGCGTCTCACGGAAACTGATAGCTGGTGCCAGAGCCATGGCCTGAAGTTAAATGCCAAAAAATGTATAGTCATACCCTTCGGGAAAAACAAGGTAACCCCAAGCTACCATATAGGGGGCAATCCATTAAGCACAGAAGAGGTTATCAGGGACCTAGGGACCCAGGTTGACAGTGGCCTTTCTTTTGACACTCACATTGCTAAAGTGGTTAGAAAGACCTTCTACATTGCCCACCTGATCATGAAGGGATTCACATCCAGATCAAGCGAGGTCATTGTTCCCTGTACTTTTCACTTATCAGACCAATGATCGAGTACAATGCCCCATTCGGGATGTATCTCACCCGACACCTGCAGCAATTGGAGAGACCCCAAAAGTTCCTCACCAAAAGGATAAAGGGACTCCAAAATCTGTCATATGCTGCCAGACTGAAGAAACTCCAGCTCTATTCAGTTGCATACCACCTGCTCAGAGGTGACCTGTGCCTGACATACAAGGCCATGTCCAACCCGGAATTAATGGACATGCTCCACCTCAAAAAATCCAAATCTACCAGATCCACTAGAGCAAGCAACTTAAACCTTAGCACGGATATAAATAGGACATGCTGGAGGGATAGATTTGTCACCCAGAGACTCCCTATGCTGTGGAATAAAATCCCGGTCCATGTGAGGCAGAGCACCTCGCTGGCTCTGTTCAAGAGAAATCTTGACCGGTGGATGGGAGATCGTAGGTTTACCCCGGGAATCATCTCTGTGTCACTGCTGGACAGAGGCACAACAAACTAATGGGCACAGTATTTTTTAACATAAGGGGTGGCGTAAGCCACAAAACTTTGGGCTAGGCTTATAAATGCCTTAGGGCAGATATCCTAGTATAAATCTATGAACCTATGAACCTGTGAGGTAAAAGATGTTTCCACGTGCACTACCAGCGTACACCAGAGCTGCGCAGCTCCCGGTGCATGTATGCTAATTACCCCATGCGCAGCAGTGTAGCATGCAAATGAATGTATATAGCGATTCATGAAGTTGTGCAGGCGTAGCGTAAGCATGTAGAAATGTAAACCAAAAAAAACAGTTTACATGTTTTCAAACATAAAATCGGAGCCATGAAAGCGGACCAAACTTACGTATTATAATGTTAATATATGCCAATGGCTAAATATATAGCCAATGGCATAAAACAACATGCACAACATATAAAAAATAACATTTAATTTCATGGTCACACCAAAGCAAAGTAAAACCGCAGTGCATCGGTGCGCAAACAGGCTCATAAAGAAAATATATTTAGATGTCATAAAACTGTAATGTAACGCAATTCATGATGTCCCCATAATAGTCAATGGCACGCATGCTGCACCACAACCATGGCACAAGGGTTGCTAAGGGTCTGTGACAGTGTTCCGTGCGGTAACTAGGAATTAGCAGTCAATGCCATGCATATTAGTCAAGTAATACTGAACCGCAAACGTCCCGCCGGCGTAAGGATGTATCACACGGCGTAGCATTACAACACCGAGGAGTGGCCTGGTGGTAAACATGACATCAAGAGAAGGGCGCGCCACCGTAGCTTTAAGCACATTGGATCATTGCTAATCCATGTTGCGTGTTGCTAAGCAAAGTCGCAGGATAGGGGTGTGGAAGTAGCCATAGCTTTGCTTAGCTGAGAGCACACAAGGTAACCGAAAGTTCATTTGAACGTGGATGAAAACGCGCACGAAACCTGGTAAACAGATGTGTACGGCACATACCATAGCTGAAACAGGAATGATACGGGACGACAATAAGGAAATGCTGCAGCATGGTAATTGGAGTACAAATGAGTAATTAACACCTAGAAACTCACAGTGGGCCATAGAAAACAGCTAACAAGGCTGCTAGCAGCTACCTGCAGAACAGGAAAGGGGAGGTGCCGTACAGCAAAGAAAAGAGAACTGTCACAGCAGAACATAGCAAACTTGCTGTAGATCAGCTACATAACACATTTCCCAACACAATCCTGGGTTGTGGAAGCACAAAACAAGAAAGGCGGTATCTGGATGCATGCCTGACAATGGGAGGTGAATCGGGTTGAAAATAGAAGTAAAGGGCAATAGTTGAATCATGGCAGACAAGCGTAAGTCAACACCAAAGGCCTCACAATAGCAGTACCTGCTGTAAAACCAATAATTAAGATACCCTGCAGCTGGAATAGCACAAACACACCCAATTACACCAGCATCATCCATTGCACAATAGTATAAGGTGTGAAAGCCCCACACACACACTTGTGTATTCCCAGACACTCTGCACCCTTGGTGTATACATTTGGGGAACTTTTAATATGTATATGGTAGGGGCTGCTATAGCTTTGATTCACCAGCATGTGTTGGAGACTGACGGTGGTGTGGAGGATGATGCTGACAACCATCTCAGGCACCGGAGGAGGAGATGAGTGTTCAGACCCAGGGTAACCTACCAGGGGCTACATGATCTGGAGATAGTAGAGCATTACAGGGTGGACAGGGACATCATACAGCAACTTGTTGTGCTGTGCTGGCCACGTCTCAGAGCCAGAAGTAACAGAGGGGAACCCATCCCAGTGGACACGAAGGCATGTGTAAGCTTGAGAATACTAGCCACAGGTACCTTCCAAAGGCTAACTGGGGATATCATGGGGATCTCACTGGCATCAGCATCCAGGGTACTCTACCAGTTCCCGGATGCCATATTACCACATGCCAATGAGCACATACACTTCCCTCGAACGCAGGAGGAGTTGGCCAGCAATATGTGTCTCTTTCACCATGTGGCGGACTACCGGAGGTACTGGGTGCAATAAACTGCATGCACAAACACATCAAGTGAGCAGGGTAGGCGCTACATAAACCACAAGGGATTCCACTCCATCAGCTGCCAGGTCATATGCAATGCCCAGGGCATTATCATGGATGTGTGTGCTGGCAGTCCTGAAAGCTATCACGACTCCCACATCTGGCATGCCTCACAGCTGTATCAGATATTTGCCAGGGGGGACATCCCATATGGCCACCTGATGGGGGATGCTGGCTATGCACTGGAACCATGGATGATGACACCCATCAGAAATGCACACACAGACATGCAAGAACACCATAATGAGGCACACGCAGAAACCAGAATCATCATAGAGCGCGTGTTTGGGATGCTGAAATCACGGTTCCTTTGCTTGGACATATCTGGTGGAGCCTTGCAGTACTCTCCAGGAATGTGTGCCCACATCTTCATAGTATGTGCCATGCTACACAATATGATCCTGCGGAAACAGCTGCAGCAGGGACAGAATGGCGAAGGCCCTCACAGCCCACCACCATTGCCAAGGGACCCACAGGCACAGGGGGACTCAGACCACGAACACCCTGTGCTAGCCCCAGTAGGCAGATGGAGGCATGCCCAGTATGCCCATGCCTTGGCAAAGAGGGAACGTATAGCACACACATTGACAGTGTAGGCACTCATGGACTAACACCCTTCTCCACCTGCACACACAGCAAACATGGATGGCACACACACACGACCACCTGTAAATTGTCATGTATAGGTGGTCTACTGTGTGCATCCTACATAGGTAGCCCTCAACTATTGTACACACAACCGCCACTGGCGCAAGGTAAGTCAATACCTGAACAGTATATTAAGCTATCAGCATGTGTCCATACTGCATGTACAGGTTCATAGATACATAGGTGGGTACATGCCCAACCGCCGAGGCCACTCATAAGCATAGGTAAAACGTGTCTGCTGTCGCCACCCCATCGATCAACTAACTGTCCCTCTGTGGAGCAGAGCCACTTGCGGGATCCCTGGGGTGTAGCTACTGTTCATCACACACTCTGCAAGGATTCCCCGGAGTGTCAGTGAGGGGATTTGTATAATGTAATCAGGGATGTAGTTCCAAATAATGGGGAGTATCCCTGACAGGAATCTTCACAGATGTGTACATGTTACATAGTATACCTTAAACACAGCTTGCATATATAGGTAGTTCTTCACAGAATAATAAACATGTGGAACACACAACCGCTGAAATGTGCATTAATCACCCTTACACTACCAGTGCCTGCTCTGAGTGGTAAGATATCACTGCCAGGATTAGAACACGCAACCATATACACATTCATCACAATAACATACCACTAAGCTACCTGAGATGTACCAATGGCAGTCGTGTATACTGACAGAATAAAACACAAAAGGTAGGAATGTGTTGAAATAGCACAAACCGACATGTACACAATGAAAGGTGTATGTTTTATATATATATATATATATATATGTGTATATATATATATATATATATATATATATATATATGTATATATATATATATATATATATATATATATATATATGTATATGTATATATATATATATATAGAGAGAGAGAGAGAGATATGTCGATATATGGGGATATATATATATATATATATATATATATATATATATATATATATATATATGTATGTAGATATATAGATAGGTTAACAACATATACATAACCATGGAGGTACATATAAATGGGATACCTACCACATACCGACGCATGTAATCCTGAGGCTTAAGGTCCGAAAGAACACAGTACCGAAACACCAGATGCGCGAGGTGTAATCTCACGATGTTAATGGACAGTTAGTGCTTCTGGTGTTGTGGTTTGGGTAGGTTACTGTGTGTATGTGTGTTTCTTAGGGCTGTAGTGTGTGTAGGTGTGTGTTCTGTGTGTGGTGTGTGTTCTTGGGGGACTGTAATGTGTGGTTGTGGGTTAGCTATGAGCGTCTGTTTGCACGACCTAGGATGTAGAATATTAAAGTAGGGGGTGGTGTGGGGGCCGCAGACACCTACATGGGGGGGTGTAGGGAGGCTTGACCACCTGCTCATACATAGTTTTATACTTATATTTACATTTAAATCTATATATATATATATATATATATATATATATATATATATATATATATATATATATACACACATATATGTATATATTTATATACATATTGAGTGGTTTTTATTATCATATATTAAATTTAAATAATTTTGTCTCGTATTTTATCTGATATTCATACTTATGTTTTTATATAGTTACATATTTATATATGAAAATGTGTAGGGGTCATACTAATTATGTATAAGCTTTATGAACTTGTTAATTTGTTAATTTGCTAATTGTTTAGGTCAGCTGAAGTGGATTGAATTATTATTTAAGCCCAGTGTAATGCTGTGGCTTTGTACTTGGTCTGAGGAAGGCATATTATATTATTGCAGCCGAAAGCGCTTACTTTGAATACCTTGAATAAACAGTCCATGCCATTTTTTATCTGGTTGCTGCTGCTTGGTATTTTCATTTATAGTGTAGGATGGTTTGTTTGGATGTGTTGGGTAGCGGTGTGTTTGTGTGTGCATGTGTGTGTTCCATGTTCGTGTTACCTTCGCGAGTTACTGTCGATGCCGGTAATGTGGGGTATGGGAGTCTGTTCCCCGGACTGTGTGCGTCAGAACACTGTGGTTTTGGGATTCCGTAGGTCTCCCGTATACAGCGGTTGAAGTGTTCACATATGTGTATAACATAGACCATAGCAATCACACATTCCGCCACTACCAACCTTTATGAACAAAGGGTATGGAGAGTATATGCCTATACACCATTACAAATATATGCTATGGACATGAGCCAATGATAGTGTTACCACCTGTTCCACTTTGCGAGGGACACTCCCTCTTTGGGCGGTTGTATCCCGACCAAATATATTAAACATGGCAAATGTCCTGGGATTGTAGAACATAATTATGTCCTATATGTACTGTAATAGTTGCATACAATAGTTATTTCTGTATCTAAAGTACCTACATGGTACAGGATAAGCTACTAAACTGCTACAAGAATAAGCTTATAATTAGGCAAGAAAGGAAAGTTCTATCCCTTGTACTGACCGTGGGTTTGTGTCGGCCTGTAAAATCAGATGTGTGTCCCAAAAAGGACCCACTATGGACATATGAAAAGGTGGCAACCCTAGCCAAAGAGGGTCAGTCACCAACACAACTACGATGACTGCAAATACCTATGACAGAAATACACAGCTATCATGTAGCAGCACGTTATTACATTCAGATGTATTACCGAAGGGATTCAAGGACTAACATCACCTGCATGCTATACAGGAACCACATAATAGTGCCGTAATGAATCAGCCTGTAAATACCATTGTATTAGTCCACAAAAGGATAGGTGTTCAAATAGGGAAGGAACCCTCACGCACATAGCGATTATGTAGAAAAGCAGTTCCTACACACCTGCATTTTCTAAGCACACCCACCAACATCACCCCCACACCCAAACATATTACAGTACAAACTGTAATAACATCACAAATCATTCACACACTGTACGACATCTGCAGAAGCCTTAACATACCTTGTCAGAGACACACTAACGCACCCTATATGAAATAGCTGCTGTTATACAATGGAACAGCTGCTGATGTAATAGGGTTTGTTTGCACTAATCCCGTTTCAGAGGGTTGTGCGTACACCGGGATGTGTTAGCAATTATTGAGTAACAGCACAGTATGCTTCACTTGTACACCAAATCAAAGATGTCTGGTGAGCACACTGTACACCACATAACAGTTCATGCATAGCCATACAGCCTTGAGCTGGCCAAACATCCTTGCCAGACTTAAACATCTGCAGAAGTATCAGGTACAAACAAACCCTGCGTAAGTAGCACTGTTCCAAAATATAACAGCTGTACTCACATGTAGAACTAAATCGTCTAGCCATTACACACAGTCCACGGGAGTCATGAAGCTAATATATCTCTGTGCGTCTCCATATAGCTGTTGAAATATATTGCAATAACACATCTAGGCTGTCTCCCTCGAAAGTAAGGCAAACGGACAACGCCCAAAAGGAGTACTCACTTATACACCACTGTTGCCATGGTATCGGCTAATGGAGTAGCTGCACAGCTGATGTGCATCCAATTAACTAGTTTGGAACAGCAATTAGTGGACAGGATACCACATGTTACCGATATGTAACTAAAAAAGAATGTGTTATCACACATTCAAACCATCCATATATACCAGCGGAACATTACAAAGAACATTGAAACACAAACCGAAAAGGATTGAATCAATTGTTAACGACACCTCGGGTTACTAATAAGGTATGTAGAACAGTAAGTATGTCTGTGTATGTAGTACTATTCTCTGGTATTTAAAGTGCTCGCAATCCATATAGTGGAAACAGGTATCTTGTAGTGATGTATTGTTGAGCATAGTAACACTTTTAGTATTTGTGTGTACTGCTGTAGGTCACAAGGCAAACACCGCATACACCACAAGGGATGCTATATAAGGGCTTTGAACAGAAATACTCCTCACCAGCCGACGTAAGTGGTAGGGCTGGTCCAACAAGTATGTGCTATAACAGGGGATAGTATATATTGATATATTGTAACTGTGATCATTTGTATGGGTGTAATACAGAGAATAACATGTGGAAGGTTGGGCCACTGCGCAAGTATGTTTTGCGTTGTGGGATATTGTGCCAATAACTGTGTAATGTACAGTATTGTAGGCAGATATGTATTACAAGCTACATAGCATTACTGTAATGGTAGGCAAACATTAGTTATGTCAATTGGCATTTACAATACACAATAACAGGATACATATGTCTTTTAGTGAGCCGACAGTTTATCAGCATGATAGCAAACTAAAATGGAAGAGCTGTTTAACTATCCATGCACATAAGACATGTAATATGTGCAGAGGTAGATGTTCATCATGTTACCCTGCTGCAGTCATCATACTTGGGTTATCCTGTCGTCAGGCGGTCCCGCAGTCGGCTGGAATTCCAAAGTCTTGGTCCGGCGTCAGTTGCTGTCGCTTCTTCCCTGACGTCAGTGCGCCAGGGGTATATATATTGCAACCGACGCCATTTTATTCAGTCTTTCTTGCTGCGCGGTGCCCGAAGCAGAAGTAGTTCGCAAGTGCCGGTAGGCCTGCTCCTGAGATTTTCGAATTTGAATTTCAGACCGCAGTGTTCTATAAAGCTAAGTACCCCGTTGGGGAAACTTTTCTTGCCTCAGACCGATGTCAGGAAAAGCAAATACCTCATAAGGATTTTCATTCTTATTGCATACCTTGCCTAGGCCCAGACCACAACGTCACCAGTTGTCGTTTTTGTGCTAGGTTTAATAAATGTGCTATTAAAAGACGCTTTGATTTTGCACAACAGTAGAAAATTTAATTACAGTATGCTGTCAGAGCAACCGACTACCGGCGTGCACAAAAAACGCAAGGATAAGGACAGACAGCCCAGGCCTAAGCCAGATTCAGAGGCCTCGGCTGGTCCGGTCTTCGGTTCTCCGGTGTTCAGTGAGGCTCCAACACAACCCCTGACTACCGCAGATCTGGAACCCGAGACCACTTCGAAACTTTTAGCGGAATGTACCAGGCCGACGCAACCTTTTTGTTCAGGCCCTACCGACGACATTGCTAATAAAGATGTCAGTGCTGCAGAAACGCCATCGGTTTCTGAAGGCGTTTTCAGACCGACGACGCTCACCATTAAAACGTTTCCTAAGACGAAGTCTCCTATTAAATCTAAAAGGACTGCTCTTCAGTCCCCTGTTCAAGGCCCAATGCCTAAGAAACAGATGCTCAAAATGGCTGAAGATTTAATTTTTTTAATCAGGGGTTCCCAGCCTCCTCCTGACAAAAGGCCTAGACAAGAGAAAGATTATGCATCCTCTGAACAAGTGTCCATTTCTTCAGCCTCCTCTGAAGACCAAGATTACTCCTTCTCCCCTTTTGAAGATTCTGATGCTGAGGGTTCCTTTCCCTCAGCTTCTCCTCCTGAAGATTACTCCTCTGGGGAAACTTTACACACTATGAGGGAACATTTCCACTGAGAAGTTCAGGACTACTCTGACTCAAAGAAAAGGCTCAGAGAGTTTCTTTTACTCCCCCAGCACAGACCACTAGCCATCCCACCCGTGTTAGACATTGTGGATGATGTTTATTTGGAATCCAGTTTGAACCCAGACTCTCTACCTCCTGCTCCGGCCAAGCCTGACAGATACTATAGAGTGCCTGATTCCTACAAATTTCTATACAAAAGTCCTGTTGCTGACCCAGAGAAAATCTCCCAGGGTCCCAAAGGGGCTAAGGCTTCTATGGCTTAAAATCCTGTACCCTCTGAAAGGGATTACAGAGTGCTAGACAGGTGGGGGAAAAAGGTTTACACCTCAGCCACTCTAGCTATGAGGGCACTAAATTTCCAATTTCACATGCTTAAGTTTCAGCAATTTCTAGTCTCTCATTTAAAGCAAAGAATCACCACTCTCCCTCAACAGTCTGAATTGAAAGAAATGCAGGATCTGTTGCGTGTAACTGAACAGGTGGGCAAACACACCTTACAATGTGGGTTTGATTCTCTGGAGGCCTCCTGCAGAGCAGCTGTCACTGGGTCTGTTATACGTAGGCATGCTTGGTTAAAGGAACAAACTCTGCCTGATCATGTTAAAGCAAAGCTTCTAGATGCTCCCTTACAGCAGGATGTTCTTTTTGGAGTTAAAGCAGAAGAAGTCTTAAAGAAAATGGAGGATAAGGCAAAATCTATGCAGACAGTCAAAAGATTTCCTACAGGTACAGCCCCCTCGCTTCAGCAGAAACTGGCCAACAAAGAATTGGTCCTTTCCAGCTACTGACAGACCACAGAGGGGTAAATACAGACGCCCAAGAGGCAGAGGACAACCACAAGCCCAGTACAAACCTCGCCAATGGGGCACTACAACACAGAAAGGAGGAGAAGACAGGTCCCAATCTACCAGAAGGCAAACTCAATGACTTGTACCTCATCCAGCCAAGCAGCGCTCTCTTGACAGCCCCCTTGGGAGGAAAACTCGCACTTTTTTCAGACAACTGGCACATTGTCACAAAGGACAAATGGGTCCTAGACATAATTTTACGAGGATACAAATTCCATTTTCACACCTTGCCAATGAAAAGAGGAATGCCAAACCTACCACAAAATCAATGGGCAGAGGCACAAAAGCAAATTACAGCTCTCATGGACATGAGAGCCCTTCAACTGGTACCTACTCGAGAGCAAGGTCAAGGATTTTACTCAAGACTCTTTCTAGCGCCCAGAAAGGACAATGCCTGGAGACCTATTCTGGACCTTTCAATTTTAAACACATTCTTACAAGTACCCAAATTCAAGATGCTAGCACTACAGCAGCTTCTTTCCATGTTGGGCAAGGAGGCATGACTAGTAATGTTGGACCTCAAGGAGGCATACCTGCATGTCCCTGTCAGACAAAGTTGCAGAAGATACCTCCGTTTCATTGCAGGCTCAACCCATTACCAATTCTCTGCACTGCACTTTGGCTTATCTACTGCGCCCAGAGTCTTCACAAAATGCCTGGCACCAGTAATTGCATACTGCAGACAAAGAGGAATTCAAATATACCCATACCTGGACGACTGCCTCATCCAAGCAGAAGGCAAGGACATTCTCTTACATCATCTGGCTTTTGTAAAACATCTACTAAACTGCCTGGGGTACACAGTAAACGAAAAGAAGTCAAAACTAGTACCCTCACAAAATATGACATTCCTGGGTGCCAGCTTGAATGCAACGGCCCAGAAGGCTTATCTGACGCCAGACAAGCAACTACAGCTGACTCAATATTTCAAAACAATGGCAGCAAAGACCCAATTAACTGCAAGAAAAATTCTGCAGGCTTTGGGCTTCATGGCATCTTGCATACTACTAATACCATTTGCAAAGCTGCATATGAGGAAATTACAGTGGTACCTAAAAAGCGTATGGTCTCAACACAGCCACAGCTTGGACTCAATGATATCTCTCATTCCCTGCCTACAACAGGAGTTTCTATGGTGGTCACAGGCATGTCACCTCAACAAGGGTCAGACATTCACCTTGCCCCCAGCCAGGCAGACTATCACAACAGATGCATCAGACTACGCCTGGGGGGCACACATGGTAGGACAATGCGTTCAAGACAAATGGACTGCAGATCAAAGGAATCTGCACATCAATCAAAAAGAAATGCTAGCTGTACAGAAAGCTCTAACAGCCTTCAAGAATCTATTACATCCAGGACAACTTACAATAAAGACGGACAACACCACAGTAATGTGGTACATAAACAAACAAGGGGGTACTCACTCCTACCCTCTATGCAGGCAAGCAATGATCTTATGGTACACAGCTCTGGCTTACCAAGTTCAGTTACAAGCTCAATTCCTGCCAGGAAAGAAGAACATATTGGCAGACGACCTCAGCAGAAACATCATGGATCCCCACGAGTGGAAACTAGATCCACAAGTATTTACAACGATAACTCAGAAATGGGGCCTTCCAGACATAGACCTGTTTGCCAGTCCTCAAAACTATCAAATAATAAAATTTTGTACAAGGACACTTCACCATCAAGCTTGGAAAGTAGATACACTCTCTTTCAGTTGGAAAAACCTGACAGCATATGCCTTCCCTCCATTGCCTCTCCTTACAAAGGTGCTTCTGAAAGTCAAAAAGCAGAGACCACGACTGATTCTCATAGCCCCAGACTGGCCACGCCAGCACTGGTACCCACTATTGAGAAATATGGCCTACGGCCCACCTTGGATCTTACCACAAATTACCCATTTGCTCACACAACAAAACAATCAGATTCTTCACAGCCATCTCAAAACCTTAAATCTGGCTGCATGGAAAATCACCTAAGCATCCGGCCAGCTCCTCTTTCCCAAGCATTTATGGATGTTATTCTGGAAGCTAGGAGGCCAAGCACCAGGAAGGCTTATTCGGACAAATGGAAAAGGTTTTGTGCCTGGAACCAAGCTAAAGGCCAAGACACATTTCAGCCTCACATGCCTCACATTCTACAGTACTTAACTGAGATGTTGCACAAAGAACTTTCCTTCTCCTCCATTAAAATCCATGCTTCAGCTATTTCAGCCCACTACAACACGGGTCCACCCTTATTTTCACATCCACTTCTAAGGCAGTTCCTCAGAGGGGCAAAAAACATTAGACCCCCCCAGGAGAGCACCTACACCAACATGGGACCTCAATTTTGTTCTGGAAAAACTAACGCTACTTCCCTTTGAACCAGCTTTTTCTGCAGATCTTCAGTTCCTATCATGGAAGACTGCCCTGCTGCTAGCAATAACTTCAGCTAGAAGAGTCTCAGAGCTGCAGGCACTAATGGCAATGGAACCTTTCCTCATTTTTCATCAAGACAGAGTTTCTCTACGAACTAATCCTTCCTTTCTGCCTAAGGTGGTTTCCAGTGTGGCTTTAAACCAAACCATACACTTACCCACCTTCTTCCCAAACCCACAGAACAAAGGTGAGAGACTCCTGCATTCCTTGGACATTCACAGGCAACTTTGTTACTACTTGGACAAAACTAAGGCTTTCAGAAAATCTGATCAGCTCTTTGTATCCTATGCTACAGCTTCACAAGGGAAGGCTATTTCAAAACAAACCATTTCCAAATGGATAGGACATTGCATACGTTTCTGCTATACCCATCATGGAAAACCAGTTCCTGCTACCATTAGGCCCCACTCTACCAGGGCAACAGCAACATCTACAGCTTTTCTCAGGGGGGTTCCAACCAAGGAGATTTTGGAAGCTGCAACTTGGAGTTCAGTACATACTTTTACCAAACACTATCACTTACCACTTTACTCTAAGGCTAGGGCAGGCTTCGCCACTGCAGTTCTGCAGGGCCTGATAGCCTCCTCCAACCCTCTATGATTCCTCCACCCATCCTTAGCTTTGGGATTCAACCCAAGTGTGATGACTGCAGCAGGGTAACACGATGAACATAGTACAGTTTTGTACCTACCATAAATGTAGATGTTCGAGTGTTCACCCTGCTGCAGTCCAGGTTACCCTCCCTCCATCCCCTCTAAACTAACTGGCTAAAATCTCTACAATACCTTCCTGATGTATTTGCTTATAGCTGGAGGGATTTTGTGTTTGTGCAAAATTTACTCAATTTGGTACTAATTACTGACCCCCTTTTTGGGGGCACCTGACATCTGGGGCAAGAAAAACTGAATAAAATGGCGTTGGTTACAATATATGTACCCCTGGCGCACTGACGTCAGGGAAGAAGCTACAGCAACCAACGCTGGACCAAGACTTTGGAATTCCGGCTGACTGCGGACCGCCTGATGACAGGATAACCCAAGTGTGATGACTGCAGCAGGGTGAACACTGGAACATCTACATTTATGGTAGGTACAAAACTGTACTGTACTAGGCTGTCTTACCAAGGGTATCTGTAAGCCTAGCTAGCGTGTGTTGTGTTTCGCCACCCCCATAGGTTGGTTCCCTGTGCCTCTGTCCAGCAGAGCCACTGCAGTAATCCCCGGGGTACATGTCTGTCTCCCATCCACACGTCAAGGTTTCCCTTGAAGAGTGCTCATGAGAGGCCCTGCCTGATGTACGTTGGAATCACATTACAAAGCATAGGGAGTGTCCGGGTCAGGAATCTACCCATCCAGCATGTCCTACTCATCGTTGTGGTTAGGTGTATATCCCTAGAGCATGTGTCTCTCAGGGGCTTTTATTTAGGTGGAGCATATCCAGCAATACAGGGTTGGACATGGGCCTTGTATGTCAAGCAGAGATCACCTGTAAGTATGCGGTATGCAACTGAGTACAGCTGGAGTTTCATAGGTTGGGCTGCATAGGTCATCTGTTTGAGGTCAGTAGTCCTCTTGGTGTGGTACTGGTGTGGTCTTCCAAGCTGTTGCAGTTGTCTTGTAAGGTATATACCAAATGGGGTGTTGTATCCTTTAATGGGTCTGATGTGACATGTGTAGAGTCACAATGGCCCCTCTGATCTGGATGCAAACCCATTAGAGATTAGGGGGGCCATGTAGAAGGATATTCTAACCACCTTGTCATTATGGGTATTGAAGGAGAGACTGCTATCTACTGGTGTTTCCGGATCCCATATTACCTTTTCTGTATGTAGGGTACTTAGCACCTATGTGGTAGTCTGCAGGTAATTAGTTATATCCAAAGGGGATGACTATGCACTTTTAGGCATTCAACTTGATGCCATGATATTAACACCAGGTATCCGTCTCAGTGCGACCCTTCCAGAGAGTGTCTGTAACAGCTGGGGAAACAATTATGTCCCCTAGTTTGCAGTCGTCTGCAAACCTTTTCAGCCAAAGCCCTCCTGTGCTTGTCTGTATGTCAGAGAAGAATATACCGAACATAAGGGATCCTAGGACTGATCCCTGGGGGACGGCAGTTGTAACTGGTATACAGTCGGACCTAGGGTATGCGGCTCCCACTGTGTGGGTTCTGTCTGTGAGCCACTTTGCAAACCATCACATGATGTAGGGGTTAATGTTCAGGTGGATGGGTATGTTGATAATACCAGAAGGATAAATGGTGTTGAAAGCCTATGAGAGATCTAGGTAGGCTGTGTGGACCTCTCTACCCTCATCTAATGTCTTGGTAACTGTCTCTAAGAAGTCCACCAGATTTAGGAGGCATGGTCAGGCCTTAATGTCAAACAGGGAGGGGTCAAAGGTTGGGAGGTTCCCAGTGTCTCTGTGACAGTGATCCATGATGTGCACCATAGATTTGCAGACCAGGCTAGTCAGGCCTGTAGGGAAATAGGTCCCATGGTCCATTGTGGCGCCACCTTTGTGAAGTGGGATAACTGTTGCTGTGCGCCATTCAGGGGGCACTGTGCCCAATATGAGGCTATTATTGAACATGGTGCGTAGGTGAGGAGACAGTATGATCCGAAGTTTGTGTAAAACGCAGCCTGAGATGTTGTCCGGTCCCATGGATGCTGTGACATTGCCTTTAGAGTGTGCAGCTTTGAGAATGATCTGCCAGGATGTTGCCAATATCAATTGTTTCTGTAATGTTTGTGCCTTTGTGCTGTAACTCAGAGCAGATCTGGTTGTTGACATCGAGATATGTGACATAGCTATAGAATGCTTTGTGGTTGTTGTTGGTATTAGTTGCGTAATAGTTTTCATAGCTAGCTTTGGAGGATCTTATAAGGGATCTCACCGTCTTACTGAGGCTGGCCAGAGATCTCCTCCACGCATGGTATTGTACTCTCGTTTGCAACAGTGTCTTCCTCCTGTAGTACAATATGTTTATGGCAGGGGACCACCAGACTGGTTTAGTTAATTATGAGTATAGCGTCCTGGTTCTGTTTGGGATAGCACAAGCCATGCACTCCTGTAAGTGCTTATAGTGTGCATTTGTGTAGGATTCAGCAGTTGTAACAGTACTGTCCATCTGCATGGGTGTCATGGCGTCCACCACGTTTGTCTTAAGAAGCATGTAGTTGGCCTTGTAGACATATTATATTGTGGTTCCCTTAATGGGGGGTAGGTGCGAGATGTGGATATCAATGGTGTTCAGCACATGGTCTGATCGGACCAATGAGGAGTTGACTTCACGTGTGGAGCACCAGTCACTCATGTTGGTAATGACTAGGTCTAGGATATTGTTGCCCCTGGTGGGTGTGTGGATATGTTGAGTCAGGGCATTGGTGTTTATGAATTCCAGAAACCATTGAGCTAATGTGTTGGTACACGAGTAGTTTTCCCAGTTAATGGTGGGGCAGATTCAGTGAGGCTTATGTGATGAGTGTGGTGTTGTGTGACTGTGTACCTTCTCCACATGACAGTCAGGGTCAGGCTTGGTTGGAGAGACCTTTACCTCCTGTTTGGCTAGATGAGTGCATCTCTCACAGGTTGTAGTGTTGGGTGGCAGGCAGAGAGGCTTGTTTGTGTATATGAGGCAATGCGTACATTGCTTCAAGATGTCCAGATTCATCAGATAGACAGGTGAGAACACTCGCAGTTGACTCTTGGACATGCCTGAATATAGAACTACATTCACCTAGATAAGTGAGGAAAGTGAGTACAAGAGCTACATTACTCTACGCAAGTGAGAAAAGTATGTACAAAGCCTGTAGGTGATGTGGAAGATTGAGTACTATATGATTATTAGCTTATGTAGTGTTTACAAGTCCTGAACAAGTGTTTAGCATGAGTAAGCAATCCAGATAGGGTCTTGGATAATATAAACACATGGCCCCCTCTCCCCAACAGGTACACAAGCATATATCCATGTACACCACAGGGCCCCTGTACCCATAACTATGCAGGTACAAGCTGCACTCAGTCTGCATGGGACCTGCCCACATCACAGGTTGTATCATACACATATGGCAAAACAAGATGCTCTCCACGTACACATCATGTAAAACATAGCTCCATGTTAGGTTGTGTGCTGAATGGTGCATACCAGCAGGTATCACAACCCACAAAGGGGGAGACACCACTGATAATGGGAAGTACTGCACTACTACCCTGCTGAGTCTGGTGTGGAAGGCCATGAACCTTGATCACTTAAGTGATGTCAGCACTACAGATGTAGATGACAGTATGGTTGATGTCACACTGCATATCATAACCTTGCCAGGTCATAGGATGTCATCATCCATACTGTGTACCACCTGCACTCGGTATATTAGATGTACATTCCTATGTCACAGGAGTGTTTTGCAACAGGACTGGTGGCAGAACCAACACTACAGAAGGTGTCTTGAATAATATGTGATCATCACACCAGTGGCAGCTACAGTATGTCAGGGTTAATGAATTCTATTTCCCCTCATTGTAGTCCATACCTCACAGACAAACAGAAGGCATCTGTCTATTGAAGTATGTGAATGACTATGACCTAGGAGCAATAGCTGACTCTCATTGTCAACCCTATGTTAATAACCTTGTAGCCATGAACTACCACCTAGGCAGCAGTCGTCATAATGGACACTTGTGTGTGAGGGATGCAGCTGGGAAGTTGTCTTTACTGTGATAGCTACATCACCACACCTGTCAGGGAGTCATATGTGCAACCCTAATAATGACAGGGTGCCATTCATGAATATAGAGATCATGGCCCAGCCATATGGAACACTCAAGTGACTCATATCAGATCACATATTTCCTTTAAGGGGTATTGGCCGTGTGCAGATGGCCTACACCAGCCTTCCCATTCCCCATGCATACCCTGAATAAATCCATGTCCAACCCAGTGATGTCGGACATGCTACACATACTCATCCTGATCTCGAACACATACTTCATGGACATCCACCTACCACATGCTGGACAGATCCTTGTCCCATACACTTGACTTAGTCCAGCCATACTATGCATTCCTGTCCATCAAAGCTGCACATCGCTCCCCTCTCAGACATGGTGTGATGACCGCATGGTAATGCATGGTATATGTATCATTAACCCTGTTGTTTCAGTAATGTGGCACTGCTCCACCTGGCCCCACAGACCCGCTTGTCGGCTATTGCCAGGTAACCTTTCATCCTAGATGTATACATGGCCCATGGCATATAGCCCACTAGTTGACTTTGACTGTACATGCTATAGTTGATATCCATCCCTGCAAATACCATCTGGGTAGCCAGTGTCCCATGTGTATCACATGTGCAACACAGATGATACATGGCAGGATGTTGAATCGCTGTACAGTGCCATGTAGATGTATATGGCAGAACACATACATGTAAATCCTTATGTGTGCATTACTGCAGGGTCACAGGTCATGTCTGTTAAGGCAGTGTAAGACCTTATATGTGACATATACACTGCATCAAGGTCAACTGCATTAATCTGAACACATCCAGCCATGTGCTGATAGGTAGGAACACCAGTACAGACAACCAGACATGCCCACATCAAGACAGCAACCACATGGAGTATGAGCAATGTAATCAGGTGACACACACACACACACACACATATATGGTGATAATATCCACTCAACATTGAGTGTCACGTGTGTGACACAAACACATCAGTGTCATGTAGGTTTGCAAATACAACTATTTAAACTGAATTAATGTGATACACATGTTTGTTCAGCTGTAGCTCTGTATGTCTCTGAGGTACTGTGACCTGTCTCCATCATTATGTCTTCCAGGTATGCCGCGTGCAAGGCTTCCCCCTTTTACACGCTTGGAGGATAAGGCCCTCATCCCATACCGACTCGACAATCACGACATCCTGTTCAGCCATGTGCCACAGGATGCACAGCAGCGGGATGCTCTGTGGATGGAACTTCGCAGGAGGGTTAATGATGTGGGTGGCCACAACCGCACATACCAGCAGGTGCGCAGACACTGTACAGACCTCATTAGATGGGCAAAACAGTGTGCGAATGCAATCGCCAGGGAACAAGGTGCAACAGGTGGTGGACCACCAACCTAGCCCCCACTCACACGTACCGAGGAGCTACTGGCCAACCTGGGGTCACCTGCAGAACCACATCCACAAGCCTTAGCCGATATTGTGGAGGTGGGTGTCTCTCAACCGCTGAGCCTGGAGTTGCCTGGTAAGTCAGTACTGCACCTATAACAACTATATTCCATATAGCTGCATGTGTCACTGTACAATATGTAATGTAACATCATATGCAAGGCATGTATACACACGTCGCATACTATAGTATGCTACTCTGTGTGTGCACGCATGTGCATACACCTTAGTATAGTCTAATGTACTGGTGTATATGTTATGCACATTGCTCCGTGTAGCCTTTATACAGGGGTGGATTATGATCATACTGCTGTGTTACTCCTGTTTAGGTACCTCTGGCGTTCTGCTGTGACAGCAGCCCATTGCAGGTGTGAGTGTTATTATTTATCAGGAACCATAATGCACAAATCTATCTGCCATGTGGCCATTCACAACATGTACACATAATGTATGGTCCTGTCACAATATACAGGTCGGACCTGCAATGCATCACAATGACTATCCATGTGCAGCACTTGCAAACTATGTGAATCATCTCACCGACATGAATCCTCACAAACTTTATTGTCAGATATGTTGACAGCTGTGCATACAATGGTGGAGGTGCTGTTCACTTTAGGAACGTACAACATATCTGATCTACACATGTGAATACAAACAGTACTACACAGTGGGCTGGAGTATGGCCAGCACACAGGTTTCACCGGTGTGGATCATAGCCCTGCTGTGAATGTCACACAATGTGATGTGCTATCTGACATGTCCATGACATCTATTGGCCTGGTTGCTACACTGCCTACCTAACCTGAAAACATATCCCACATACCACCCTTTATCTGCATAACCCTGTTGTCAGTGGAGCATATATGTCATATGGGACAACACAGACATGTGAAATAGATGCCTATCGCAATAATTTGGACAACACATGTACACACATGGCCATGGAGGATGTCCAGAGACATGGAGCAACACACACAGTAGACGTGTTGTGCTTGTGTAAACACCCTGTCGTACAATGGCTACACATGGTTCGGCCATGGCCTTTGCATAATGGTCATAATGTAGATGTGGAACACTAGACATCCTACAGGCCCGTGCACATCTTGTATAGACATAACATCAATCCACCACATAAGTTGTGTTGAACATCTTGAGAGTGTTGCAACTTGACAGCAGTCACCTGTACACTATCCACATCAGGCCACAGATGCAGTACATACCCGTTGCTGGTGATGGACATAAATGCCATACTAGCTCTGTGTGTGTGTGTGTGTGTGTGTGTGTGTGTGTGTGTGTGTGTGGTACACAGATGTCATGTGGGACATAGTTGCCAGGCTGCAGCAATATGGTTACAGGTGTGCAGGGGTGTCATCCGTATACCCATCAGTGACCTGTGTCATAACTTCCACATCATGGTTCAGTGTGTATACACCTCAGTAACATTGGTCACATTCCACAGTATATATGTATTGTATCTGAACACAGTCATGGCTATGAACCCTGTCTGTAATTCACACTGTATAGCATTAGAGACGCCTCATGATTCCCTGCAATGGCCATGCACATCAGCTAAATTTGCAGTATATCTGTAGGGTGGACAGACAACATTGAATTGGTACACCATTGCCCCACTGTATATTTGACAGGACACCATTGTGTTAAACATGTATACATGTCATTGCACACGTCAGCAGATGACATGTCATACTACATGTGATTATCAAGGTCATATGCCACACATCAGGCAGGTGTACTGTTAACCTGTGCTGGTCCACTTGGTGTAACACAGGGATGTATGCTAACCACTACTATGATTGTATAATTTGCATGCCATCTGCTATGACACATGCATGCTGTTGTGTACAACCTAGGGATGTATGATAACTACCACTGTTATTTTCTGCGCTGCATGCCATCTGCCATATCACATGCATGTTGCATGCCTTCTGTCATGCCACATGCGTGTGTGTGTGTGTGTGTGTGTGTGTGTGTGTGTGTGTGTGTGTGTGTGTGTGTTGTATAGATTGTAATGTACAGTTCTTGTCTGCCCTCACAGGTAATGTAGGTCCATTGCCCTCCTGCGGTACATCAGATGTTATTGTCTCACAGACTCTAGCAGTGATGATGAACGTATGATTGGGACACAGGCAGAGTGGTCAGGGGCTGAAACTGTGCCATTGGCTGCCATTCCATCTATATCCACGTCATCCTCACACACAGATCCCATACCTGCACATACCCCATCACCAGTGGCCATAGAGGAAGGACAGCTGTCGCGTGGTAGCTTGGAACAGGAAAGTGTGGGGGCTATGGAAGGTGTGCCTGCACACCATGGTGTCAGCCAAACTACTGGTGGTGCCCCACACAGGCACGTGGCCAGTGCTGCTCGTAGGAGGACCTCTGGCCAACATGCTCCTGCACGACAGAGCACAGCAGCTGGTGTCACCAGACGCATGTTTCAGGCTGTAATGGAGGTACAGGCACATGCTGAATGGCGCAACAGAGAAGATCAGGGGCTACAGAGGGCTGCTGTCCATTCTTTAAACAACAGCATCCAGGCAATGGTAAATGCTGAACAGCAGATTGCTGATGCTTTGGATAGATGGTTGGGTGACATGGTTGGAGTCCTTGACAGTGGCATGACAATCCGCGAGCGTGAGCTGTCTGTGTTGGAACATCTGGTAGGAGTGAGGCATCGGGCATGTGGACATAGGCCTGCTACATCACCTGTGTCAGCTCTACGTGTACGAGCTACCTCACATGCCCGCTCCCATAGTGGCGGTAGCAGCAGCAGTGCATCTGGTGCTGTGCTGTCCACACCATGACACAGCAGGCCACGTGCACGTGACCCGGGACGGACCCAACAGGGATACGGTTCCAATGGACTAGTGACATCAGACAGTACCCAATCTGCACCTCTGTCTGGTAGTGCCCGTGCAACCCCTGGCAGGCACAGGTCACATGTCCGTGGCTAGACACCGTGAACTGTAAAACCTCGCCTGTACAGTCTGCAGCTGTCAGTAATACCCCTGTGTAGGCCAGACACATAGGAGAACTGCATGCAGACATACACGCACACACTGGACACATATGTAGGGCACCGCAACACACACATGCATAACATCCACACACGCCCAATTAGATCAAAGGCCAAACCCACACACATGCTGTCATCCAATGGTGCAGCCTAGGCCTCTGGCAAACTTTAACACCCTGTGCATATGATGATGCCTGTGCTGCATCCCTGACATCCACACCATCGGTGCAGGGACATGCTCATATGGTCTGAAGCACAGGGTGAACAGACTAAGATGATTTGTGTAGTTTACAGATGTTGAGGACTGTTGACAGTCAGCAGATATACCATGTAGTACAGGTGTACAATACTGTTAACAATATGTGTCTTGTGTAACAACAGTGCAGCCTAGGCCTCCGGCAGACATTAACACCCTGTGCATACGATGATGCCTGTGCCGCATCCCTGACATCCACACCATCGGTGCAGGGACATGCTAATATGGTCTGATGCACAGGATGAACAGATTAGGATGATATGTGTAGTTTACAAATGTTGAGGACTGTTGACAGTCAGCAGATATACCATGTAGTACAGGTGTACAATACTGTTAACAGTATGTGTCTTGTGTAATAACAGTGCAGCCTAGGCCTCCGGCAGACATTAACACCCTGTGCATATGATGATGCCTGTGCTGCATCCCTGACATCCACACCATCGGTGCAGGGACATGTTCATATGGTCTGATGCACAGGATGAACAGACTAGGATGATATGTGTAGTTTACAAATGTTGAGGACTGTTGACACTCAGCAGATATACCATGTACTACAGGTGTACAATACTGTTAACAGTATGTGTCTTGTGTAACAACAGTAAATGCATGTTGGTCATGATGTTCTGCTGTCCTTCTTCAGGTCTAATTGTCCGTGCCGGTGGATGTCAGTGTTTGCAGTTGTGTCCCATATGTCAATGTGGACTACTCACAGGTATGTATGAATATACTAGCATGCACCATGTAGCTGCCACATACCAGTGAGAATGTCCCACGTTACAAACACGTCTATTGTTCCAAGAGCATGATAGCTGTGTATTAAGCTACTGTGGCCACAGACGTGACATTCATAAAGGGTGACATCACAGGTACAGTTACATGGAGTGGTGAGGTAAGAGAGTGGTCTAGCTGATTACAAGGCTAGAGGCCAGTGGGAAGTGTGCTGCCTCAATGGGAATCAGTAATACACGTTCCCATGACAGGATGCCAACACACAGATGCACGCACACACTCAGGTATTGACACACATGTATTCAGTGACACTGTAACACACATACACTCATGGCTTCACCGACACAGTAACACACACTCGCACACAGTTGCTACTGGTGGGATGAGGACCCCTGCCTATGTGCAAATCATCATTACAGTACTATGCACCTACATGAAGCGCCACAGAGAATACACATGTACAGGTAGTCAGTACGGCCTAAGATCGGGGACATCGACACGGATAGTTGAATGCATCGCCTGGATGGTGGGAGGAGTGTTATCAGTTCAGTATGGTAACGTACATCCTCATCCCAGGGACCAGTCAGCCCTACATACACACACTGTGGTATTCAGTAATTAATACACCTATGTCATGCACATACAGATACCTCACATGTGTGAGATACACGCCCTTGCCCATGTCCTGCTTTCTATATTGCATTCTGTACAGATGTGTACACTAGTGTACACGAGAGTAACAACTGAAATGTATTCCCCACAATAAGTGACATATATGGACACACGCAACAACACAACATGCCAGTACTGTGAATCTCAGCCCTGCCTAGCTCATGTTATGTATGTCAGACATACAGCAGTATTGCACGTGTTACAAACTATACTGACACTTCCTGTGCCAACAGTGCTGATATATGCACTAGGGACGTCATATCTATTAACAGGTGTCAAGTGATTTATTTTCGCTGTCACCCTGACCGCTGTCTAAGTTGTGTGTTATGTCCTTCAATTAATGAAACCATTGCTTACCGGTTACACAGGGTATTGTAGGACTTCTTGTGCAAACATCCGTCTGCAAAGATGCCCCGCCACTTAGTTATTTCAGCACATCTGTCCATACCTGTGGTACATCTTTCTGTACATTCAGCATATTACCATATACAGTTGGCAATGTTGAGGCTGCATTGCAGCTGCATGATGTACTAGGATACACGCCACCTGCATACATCAGCAATACAGGTGTGTAGGTCCTACAACCCTGACATTTGGTCATGTTTGTAGGCATTGCAATTGGTGGATATGTTTAATGACATACATGACACATGGACTGTTGTATGATATGAGTGACCAGTACAGAGGGGATGTTACCTCTGTCAACATTGATATCACACCTTATGTACTGTTAGCATTCAGCAGCCATGAACCTACATTCCATGTGCATGTGTGTAATGGCTGTAGCCACCTGCTTGCACAAAGGACTACAACAGCTATGCTATTTACAGGTATATTGTGTGTGTGGCAGGTACATGTATGTCATATTCATGCATGAGGGTGTGTACTGGTGTACAGCAACAGACATCTGCTAATGGTGGACATTACTGAAGGCCCTTGGTATGTGTACAGCTGACCTGGTGACAGACAGTGGTATCATTGCATTGCATAACACATGATGCAAATGTGTCAGTATATGTGTACTGTCTACAGTTGATGTAGAGCTTTGTACAGTTCACAGGTCAAGGGTCACATGGTGGTGTACCCGTCTATCATACATGTATGGTTGCGTGTTGGTGGTCCAAGGGCATGGTGGTGTCTGCAGTTTACATCCTAGAATGCAGCATGTGACACTGTGTCCTGCACATGGCTCATCTGTGATGCCTTTCGGGGGGGGGGGGGAACCAGACAGTACATGTGAGTGGCCTTTATGTATGTGGGTACATCACCTGGAGCGGTCCGTACCTGTGTTATTGCCTACATGTCTGGTTCTGAGGTATATGGTGGTAGTGCTAGGTTCTGAGGTATATGGTGGTAGTGCTATTGTGCACTACAGAGACATCAGCCAGGTGTTCCTCACTGCACAGATGTCAGTACTCCCCATTGTTGGATCTACAGTGGTCAGCTGTGAATATGGACGCTACACATCTAGCACTGGTTAGCATAAGAAAACAATGCAGTAGTTCTGTAGGTGTATGGGAGTTAACCTGTGTTTAGGACATTTGCCTTGGAATGGCACTGTGTGGGCGGATGCGACTTTGGTAATATCCACACTCCCTTGTATCATGGATGCATGTGATATGTGACAAAGGCCTGCCTACTGTCAGCCATGTCATCCCAGAATGACTGCTTATTTGTAAAAGACCGGTGTCAAATATATGTAGAGCAGCGTTCCCTCTAACAATGACAACTACTAACACCAGAGCCCATTACAATGTGTTCTTTATTTCTACCTGTAATAGCATGGCCACTGTGACCCTCCGTGTTTACCATCACAGTGCATCCCAGTCAGCCCTGTGCTACTAGGAGTATGAGCATGCCCAGTATATCCTTGTGTAGATGGACACATAGTAGTGCATTCCAACCAGCCCTGTGCTACTGTGTGAGCATGCCCCTGTGCTAAGCGTATGAGCATGCCCAGTATATCCTTGTGTAGATGAACGCATAGTGCATTCCAAATAGCCCTGTGCTACCGTGTGTGTGAGCATGCCCCCTGTACTACTAAGTGTATGAGCATGCCCAGTATATCCTTGTGTAGATGGACACATAACTAAGTGTGTGAGCATGCCGAGTGACACCTTGTGTTGGTTATGTGCCTCTGTGTATGGGCATGGCCATTGTAACCCTGTATAGTGGTAGTAGTCGTCCATTCCACAGATGGGCATACTCCAGGTCAGGATGGATTCATACTTTAAACACACAGGTTCACAGGTATGTACATCTTAACTGCCAGCATCCCTGTTGATGTCCACATTCCCAGACGGTCATACTGACAGCCTTGACATGTGCAGTCTGTGTGGCGCGATTCGTATATATGTAGTATTGTAATAGTAATCTGTAAATAGGCATGTGTTCCGTACCCGACACTGGCATATGTGTGTATGTCTGTCCCCATTTGCCAGTGGACTCTAAATTGCTTTTAGATGGCCCACACTCCATACATTTCTTATACCCACTGTTAACAAGGCCGATGATGTCACCCATCTTCAAATACACCTCTGGGAGTGCTGTGTCCTAGTAATCTCGGTAGCGTGTTCTGTAACTGCGTAATGCTGTAGTGTAATAAAGTAGTTAGGTTAGTGTTCTAGTCCCACACTTGCCGTGTGTGTGTCTCCCCATTTGCCTGAGGACTGAGTAATACCTTTATACTGCTCACACTCCATACATTTCTTATACCCACCGTTAGCAAGGCCGATGATGTCACCCATCTACAAATACACCTCTGGGAGTGCTGTGTTCCAGTAAGCTCGGTAGCGCATTCTGTAACTGCGTAATGCTGTAGTGTAATAAAGTAGTTAGGTCGGTGTTCTAGTCCCACACTTGCCGCGCGCGTGTGTGGGTGTGTGTGTGTGTGTGTGTGTGTGTGTGTGTGTGTGTCTCTTCGTTTGCCTGAGGACTGAATAATACCTTTATACTGCTCACACTCCATACATTTCTTATACCCACCGTTAGCAAGGTTGATGATGTCACCCATGTACAAATACACCTCTGGGAGTGCTGTGTTCCAGTAGTCTTGGTAGCACGTTCTGTAACTGCGTGATGCTGCAGTGTAATAAAGTAGTTAGGTCAGTGTTTTAGTCCCACACTTGCCGTGTGTGTGTCTCCCCTTTTGCCTGAGGACTGAGTAATACCTTTATACCGCTCACACTCCATACATTTCTTATACCCACAGTTAGCAAGGCCGATGATGTCACCCATCTACAAATACATCTCTGGGAGTGCTGTGTCCCAGTAATCTCGGTAGCGCATTCTGTAATTGCGTAATGCTGTAGTGTAATAAAGTAGCTAGGTCTGTGTTCTAGTTCCACACTTGCCGTGTGTGTGTGTGTGTGTGTGTGTGTGTGTGTGTGTGTGTGTGTGTCTCTCCCTGTTTGCCTGAGGACTGAGTAATAACTGTATACTGCTCAACCTCCATACATTTCTTATACCCACCATTAGCAAGGCCGATGATGTCACCCATCTACAAATAAGTGCTGTGTCCCAGTAATCTCAGTAGTGTGTTCTGTAACTGCGTAATGTTGTAGTGTAATAAAGTAGTTAGGTCGGTGTTCTAGTCCCACACTTGCCATGTGTGTGTATGTGTGTCTATGTCCTCGTTTGCCTGAGGACTGAGTAATGCTTTTATACTGCTCACACTCCATACATTTCTTATACTCACCGTTAGCAAGGGTGATGATGTCACCCATCTACAAATACACCTCTGGGAGTGCTGTGTCCCAGTAATCTCGGTAGCGCATTCTGTAACTGCGTAATGCTGTTGTGTAGTACAGTAGTTAGGTTAGTGTTCTAATCCCAGACATGCCAAGTGTGTGTGTGTGTGTGTGTGTGTGTGTGTGTGTGTGTGTGTGTGTGTGTGTGTGTGGGTGGGTGGGTGTCTGCCTGCATGAGACAAGTACAGTGCTTTGTAGTATTCACTGTAGCGTGTGCCCTAAACACGTGTTGCTGCAGTGTGACACAGTAGAGGTTTGTATACAGGACATGGCAAGTGTGTGTTTGTCTGTCAGAGCCTGTGTAGAGGTGGCCGTGATTGTCTTCCCATTGTACATGTTTGGGAGCGGGTTTTGTAGTGTTCCTATATAGTATTCGTCTTATGACACATTGGCCACCTCACGAGGAGTACAGCTGTCAGTCAGCCATGGCACTATGTTGGCAAGCCATACCCATACATCTGGCAAAAGGGCTGGTGAACTAAGTATGCAGCTCTACTAGTACCCGGTATATGTCCTGCACCCATGTGCCATGCACATAAACCTTACCTAGGATATCTCACTATGTTGCTAGTAACATGCACATTGAGGACAGATAGTAGGCATGGTGTGACCGCAGTGGCCTGCAGAGGAAATGGCACCATGTACAGCGGTACAATAGGCACATATATGCAGACATTGTGCCTTCACTATGTTCCACACTGAATGGCTGCAACATATGTGGTGCCATCATATGTGATCCACTAAGGCCAGACAATGCTGTACACATGTGCCCTGTATGGACTCATGCCACTGACACCATGGAATACCTGTCCATTTCATACATGCAGATGCAGGGCCGACCTGCTCACTGTAAGCAGGTTTCGCTACACCAGGCCAATATTGGCATATCGGGGTATAGCAGACTGTGTACACCACATGTGTCTGCCAAACCAAGTACACCTGTACATGTCACTGTACAGTATTATGGGACATGCACATCCCAGGCAATCACCATGTGAAGGACTATCAAACACAGACGTGGCATGCATTGCAAAGCTATGGCCCTACACATTGGTAACCAGGATGTGAGGCCAGATATTGCAGTACTCATCTGTGTGGGACATTGCAGACACTACACCCCTGCACTGCACACCATTGTCGGGTGACGCAATGGCAAGGATTACCCCTCACTCAGCCTTGTACAGCCATCTTGCACAGCCAAACACTACACACCCATGGAGCCATGCATACCTGCATGACAGTACTGGCACCCTGTGTCTGCGTGTGGGTTGTGATGCTCCCAACCACAGTCACTCCCAGTATAAACCACGTTGGCATACCAACAGTTGTCAAGCACTTTCACATGGCCTAGCCCATTGAACCTCCAGATATCCCCTGTGGTGCATGTGGTCCTGTGCATTACTGCGGTGTGGAAAACTAAGTAGTTACATTGTGTATTTGCCACCCTGGCAAAGGTGTCATAGCATGTCCATTAGAGTGTGGCTGTGGTGACAATGGCATCCGTTCACGTTGACTGACGTGTGCCACACCTAATGTATGTCTACTATATCTGTTGCAGATAGCACTCACTCACTTACACACATGTTTTTACAGCACTGCAACATGCTGCCTCTGTGGCACATGTTGTAACATCATGCACATGTAATAGTAATGAGTAGTCAGGGGTTTGCCCTGTACTATTCAGCATGTGGCATATTATGGTTAAGTCTCCCAAGCCCTTCCCTGGTGTACATTGCCTGTCCTGCACACACACACTCTCTGGTGGATGTGGAGTTGTACACCTGCACAGCAGCAGCATGTCTATTATAACAGATGGAAATGGTCAGGTGATGGCCTCTGCATCAGTTGCAGTCCTCCTCTAGCTGATTGCATCTGGTACAGCTGTGATGGTGCTCCCATAGTCATCCGCATGATAAACATAGTACACTATCTAGGGAAACATGTTATTATCTGGCCTTGACAGTCGCTGTGAGTGGTACCGGGATGTGATGTTCTGACACGGCATCGCAGATTATATCTGGATGTACCTCAATCATTTTCAACAGTGGGAAATAGTCTAATGACAGGAGGGTGATGTGCCACACAACTACAGCATGTAAGTGTAGCTATGCTGCATTGAGACTACTGCCTGTTAAACATGTGTGTGGTAATAGCAATTCTGCATGTTAAAATACAGACATGACAGTACTCTGTTCATGAGGGAACCCCATCTGTAGGGCTGTCTGTGAACAGGTCAGTGTGTGCAACCATTTGTTTCCTGTGTTACACACTGAACACATTTCTGTACACAGCAGAAGCATGGTGTGGGGATTGCAGACAGTACATGATGATAGGGATGTGTTACTGCCATCGCATCCCTGACTGGACATGTGTCACATGAGACAGTGGTATGAATGACACTGTGTGGGATTCCAAGTGACAAGCCAATGATGGGCAACTTTTCATAGCTGCGGTCACACGTCTACTACACATTGTACAGTTGCCATGCGGTATATATGCATGTGTTGTGCTCCTTCTGCAAATGTATACCATCTGTTGGGTTGCTGGTGAAATCTATGCATACTGTCGTAGGTAATCCTGTATGCTGTTGTCTATCACTAAGCCATATGTGGGTTTAAAACGCAACACCATAGGCCGAATGGGTTGGCAGGTCCCGGCTGATCCTCCTGTCCCACTTCAGCTGACCATGGCACCGGGCAGTAGCACATCTGGGGCCCAGCCAGTAACATCAACCTCTGTTGGGTCTACACCACCTTCTGGTGGTACCACCACTGAGGATGGAGCATGTCCCCCCTGGGAGCGGAACCAGACAGGTGCATATCTACTGTTGTGCGGTCCCAGACATGTTGTGTAGGTGGCTCCCTAAGGGGTTACGAAGCCAGATACGCCAGTTCAAGGGCGGAGTGTCACATTTACAGGGTGATGCTGCCTCTCCTGAACAGCCCCCAGCACTGCCTCCTTTGCAGCTGTGTAGGTGCAGTGGCAGTTGCCCATGGCTGGAGACCTCCGTCCCACTGTTCCCGTGGGCATTTGAATGCCGAAGACCCATCCCCATCCAGGGTGTATCCCCCCCACATGTGTCATATACCAACCCTGTATGCTGTCATTTCTGTGCTCCTGCCTATCCTCCACTGCCATACCTACACTCCTTCCCGAACATCTGACCCTCACCTACGGACACATAAGGCCATTCGGCTCCTAGGACACCATCTGCCCTATACATAGCTGTCCATTACACACACATGTCCACTGGACACATGAAACCCTTGTAATATGCATCATAACATACTACTGTTATCCTCACCACTGTCCCTCAGGCACACGGTCCTGGTATGCACATCACTCCTACATGATTCAGATACACGTGAGGAGGACGACCCCATTGTACACAAAACACTACCGGTCCCTCTATGGTTACCCCATTTTCCTTTATCATGATGTTGATGTTGCACACAGCACATTGCAGTAGTACTGTTCACACATAATGATTGAACAGGTACTGTTGTGTTAATGTACATTACATGCACAGAGTGATGTATACAGCCAATGTACAACTATTGTCTGTCTGAGGGAGTCTTGTGATCACATAGAGCAACACCACTACGTAATACAGGCGTCGCTGGTGTTTCCCGTTTCATTCGTTTGTAATGGTTTGTTGCCACATGGCATATCCCTGATACATCTCTATATATGTATGTACCTATATGCTGGACATAAATACTCACATGCAATTGTACATGATGGGATACATTCCTATACTGTTGAATGACTGTGCTGTATGATATCCTCTGGTTACAGCCTCTTACGCTCGATTAGCCGCTACATTGCTTAACCAATGCAAAACTCACATACTGGTAGCCAAACACGCTTAAACCTGCTCGTTCCCACACTTGCTAATGCACTGGCATTGGTGCTTGCATCTGTCACTCACACCCCTGGGTGTGAACGAGGACCACAATATTACCTTGTGATGCCTATTACATCGTACTACATGACTCCAGTATCGGGGCTGGCCACCCATTAGGCGATGGCATCGCGTTCGACTATACGGAATCTGCGGCATGTCCAGTGACACAATCATATTTGTGTGTACCTCATACAATGCGCTCCCACCTTGTGATGTCTATTACATCAGAATACATGAATACAGTATCGGAAACAGCTGCCTATTAGGTGACGGCATGGCGTTCGTCTGTACAGAATCAGCGGCCTGTCCGGAGAATCATTCATATTCATGTGTTCCTCTTAGGCATACCTTGTGATGCCTATCACATTGGACTACATGACTACAGTCATAGCCGGCCTTAGGCATAGGTCAACTAAGTGGCCGCCTAGGGCACCTCTTTAGTGGGTGCACTTTACCAGTATTTATTTGGTGTAGGTAGACCAGGATGGGGGCACTTGTTGGTGTGGTGGGGGGGTGCCGTTGTGCCCTCTGCCTAGGGCACCAGTTGACCTAAGGCCACTCCTGACTACAGTATCGGGAATGGCTGCCCATTAGGCAACCGCATGGCATTTGAATGTACGGAATCAGCGGCCTGTCCGGTGAATCATTCATAATTGTGTGTTCCTCTTACAGTCTGCTCCCACCTTGTAATGCCTATCACATCGGACTACATGACTACAGTATTGGGAATGGCTGCCCATTAGGCGATGGTATGGCGTTCGACTATATGGAATCAGTGGCCTGTCCAGTGAATTAATCATTTTTGTGTGTTCCGCATACACTCTGCTTCCATCTGGCTGATACATGGGAACCGAGACCCTGCATTACAAATGAGTAGTTGGGTTGTGGTAGCCACATCCGTCGGATGGGTCATGCTACCGCATATCTATTATAGGATTGCCACCTTCTCAGTTGGCCAAGGTAAGACTTTAGGGTCACCACCTGTCCCACTTTGCGAGGGACAGTGTGAAAATAATCAAGACATAGCACATGTCCAGATTACAGGACATTATTATATTCTACGTTTCATTAATTGCATACAACAGTTATTTTATGTATGACACTTCTATATGTTATGTGAATTAGCATAAGCAATTCAAATGCAACTAGATTAAGCTTTTATTTGTGCAAATAAGTGTAATCCTGTATTATGCATGGCTGTAGGTATGTTTAGTCCTGGAATGTCTGACATTTCTACAGGATATGTCCCACTCTGGCCATTGGGAAAGGTGGCAACCCTATAGGACCTGTATGTAGAGACGTCAGACTTTGCAGGGCAACACACCCACAGCCAGTAGAAAGGGGTGTACTTTACTGTTTCGCCTAAATAAAAGGTTACTTTTGTGGCGTTATAGTTGCTTATACTGTTACCTATCAGAGGAACTTAATTGTTTTATGCTACTACTACAGACAATATAGGTAGTCTTTGCCCTAAATCACAGGACATTTGCCTTAATTACAGTTATTATGCAGGACACAACTGCCCACAGGGGAGTGTTCCTCGCAAAAGTGGACAGGTGGTAACCCCAAACCTTTTATTCTATCAATCTTTTAAGGTAGTCGGCGGAACATGCGCTTTCTCTCACTATCAGACCTCTCATACAAATGGGGAAGAATACACACTGAATCAGGGACACTGCATAACGACCAAAGGGACACATTTAGAAGGTTGGTGCTATTAACCTGACACATTGACGGACACAGAGCACATATGTATTCATACACATTGCCTGAGGTGCATGCAGTTTATGACTCTTACATGTTGTCATTATTCATTATGTGTATTCCTCCACCTTTCCTCTTAATATCACTAGTTCTAGGATGGTATAGTTGAGACTGTGTTAAGATTCTGATTCGTAATCACAGACGTCCTTGGTAATCGGGGACAGTTCATTGATATGGTCCCTATGTATTCCCCCAATGGTTTACGGACTTTCCAGTAGATGTGCTTTTATAGTTTGGGAGGTATGGGCATCTGCTATACCCACATCGGAATATTACTTACACCCATGGGACGGTCCTAATACGTGTCTGCCAGCCAACAGCTGCACGCCTAGCCCCATAATCGCATACCCATAGTTCTCCCACCTGCCACTACTCTGCAACACTCATCCTTACTGTGGGCACAGGTGGACACAGGTGGGATATGAACACACCCCTACATACTGCCCACTCTCCCCGTGTCAGGACACATGTCGTAAGTTGTGTCAACCCATGTGTTATTAGGCTTGCACAACCTGCTGTTCCATGTACAGCTACATCCTGGTCGTAATGGTGTTCCCCCATTGGTTGAAGGTGCCAAATTTTTGGTGTCCGGCAAGGGATGTCGCTGTCCATGTTTAAAGTGTAGACCTTGTAGATCTCTCCCACTGGTAGTTTCCTGCCGGTGGTCTGGGAACCAGTGTTGTATTTACCTTTATTGCATGTCTGTATGTCTCACCGGCCTAGCTGGGGGGGTGTGGTAAGTAGACATTTGTTGAGTGGACCTCCCACCAACATATGCCCGGTCTAAACGTGTTACCCGTAACTGCTGTAACATAACCTAGGTATATACATGTGTATTTCACTGTAACATACATATATGTATATGTGTATGTATATATATATATATATATATATATTTATATATATATATATATATTTACATTAATATGTACAGACATATCTGCATATATATTTATACATGTATAGTCATATCTTGCTGTCATTTATATATATATATATATATATATATATATATATATATATATATATATATATATATATACACATCAGTATGTCAATATATTCCCTGCTCATATGCACTTACACATGCGTAATGATGTTTATAAGATTCACCAGCATACTAGTGCCTTATTCATTGTAATACCGACACACTCCAGTCATCTTGTAATCGGTATGTAGCACGTTATACAGTGGACAGATGTCGCTATATATTCATGTAGGGATTACCGATGGTAATTGGAATGTGATAGTATGATTCGACCCGTCCCTCTTCTGCACAGCCTATTTTTCCATGTACTATTGATGTTTGTATGGGTACATTCCTATTATTTATGTCAACAAATTGAATGCATGTGTTACAGAATTTGTACGTCAACATATATTGTTTCTGCATGTGAGTATGCATATATACCTATTATGACCTAGCTGACCTCCACGGGGTGGTCCATTAGAACTGGCCCATCCAACCCTGGCACGCCTGGATCCATAATTGCATACCCATAGTTCCTCCACCCCACCCGTGTTAAATTTAAATGCGTAACATCCATTATCCACTTGTTATCGCAGCCATGACACACCTTTACACATTTCCCTCTCCAGAGCTTTTGGGGCCCTACACACCTTCTGTCCCGCCTTGTGTATTCACAGTGTCTCCCGCCATGTATATTTGCACATACGTTCCTTTCCTGGTGTTATTGAATACGGCCATTTGCACTTTCCAATTTTTGGAGGTCCCAGCATGGGACTGTATTCCGTCTGTGTGTAAAATAGACCTAGCATTTCAACAGTGTTACTCCCACTGGTAATACCCTACCTGTGGTGTGAGTAGCGGTGCTCTGCTCACTCCTGGGCAGCTTTTTATGACATACGCTGAAAGCAGTTTATAATACCAACATTGCTCTTGATTCCCTTCACATCCCTTGTGTATGCTTTACTGTTACAATGTCCATTCTTTAGATATATATATATATATATATATATATATATATATATATATATATCTCGTATGCAGATATATATCTATGCACACATACATTTCCTATGCTGGGAGCTGCTTACACCCGCGCAGGCGCACTCGCCTATGCTTACTGTGTGTTACATATGTTTACTGTCGCTTATTTATGCTTATTTGTGCCTTATACACTATGACAATGCCACTTTGATTGAAAGGAACTGGTTAATAGTCCCATGCAATACACACGTTCACCTTTGCATGTTTAAATGTCGGCTTTACAGCAGAGCAACATTCATTCCACAAGGAAAATGATATGTGCTATTGTCAACCTTGAACCGTGAATGCCTTTTCGTTAGGTGGATGCTCTAACCACTACATTATTGGTGTTCTGCCTCATTTATATGTATACCCATGGTGCATAGTTACCCGAACACATGCCTCATCACTTCACTTACACAGCAGGCATCCATTTACCTGTTGGGAAAAACGCACTACTACACATGCGTCATTCCCTATTCCCTACTGCTCTGGACTCGTGTCTCATGTTTACTCACTCCGAGGATATTCAGACTTCTACAGCCTATAGTCCTGACACATATGTGTGTTCGATTATCAGGGTGTTTATATGGTCTTCTGGGTGTAGGCTTGTCCGACTGGGGACCAGGACTGCCCTGTACCTAGTTGAAAGTTAGACTTAGCAACGGGAGATCGTTCGTTCCACTTTTAGTGTCCTACCTGTGGTTGGGGATGCAGAGGTGTGCTCACCGATGGCAATCCTGATATGTAACAGCACTAACTATTACGGGGATTTCCTATATTGTGACCATGTTCATTCTTCATATCTGCATATATATATATATATATATATATATATATATATATATATATATATATATATATATATATATCGGTCTGTACATACACATGCATATACACCTACATGCTCATTTACATTTCCCATACCATTGAATCCCCGCCACCTACCATCGCACATACATGCTTGCATACCCGCTTACGTCTCGGGTTGGCACCTTTTCATATGGCCAAAGTGGAGCATTTTCGGAACACACATCAGACTTTACAGGCCGACACATACCCACGGTCAGTACAAAGGTTAGAACTTTACTTATTTCCCTAAATGAACGCTTATTCTTGTAGCAGTTTGTTTGCTTCATCTGTTTCTTGTAACTTTTGAGTATTTTACATAAATAACTGTTTTATGCAACTGTTACATGACATAGGGGACATATTTCCTACTATCACAGGACATTTGCCATTGCATTATATTGGTCTGGACACAACTACCCAAAAAGGGACTGTCCCTCACAAGGTGGGGCAGGTGGTAACCCTACTTACATCTGCTTTACAGCGCCTTAAGCACCCTATATCCGACTGCCACTATGCGAATGTGTAAGGTATATATTCCTGATAATGCATGTAGGGAGACGTGCATCACGGTGAGGTGTTTAATCCCAAGTCGTAGGTTCTTCAGGACCGGCTGGAGGCTGAGCAGTCTTGTGGACAGCTGCTGCTCATACAACTTGTGTTCAGATGTATACAGGACTGGACATCGTGTCGTGACACCAAGTCTAATGTGTACAACAGATACATATCCCATGAGGGATATCCAAAGAGTGTGGGGAACGATGCCCATCTTTGCTTTTCGGCTGTAAGGTAGGGTTATACATGCAAGGGATACATAGTTTGCAATCCTGAGAATGCCTAGGGTGAGACTGCCTACTAGATATGGGTAGGAGTCACTATGTGCAGATATGGCCGCGCCTATCTAGCAGCCCGAGTATGGCTGGTTTTGGTTGACGTTCAGGAAGGGGGGGTGTGCTGTGAAGGGGATGATGAGTATTCAGTTATGTATCCAGGTGTGTTGGGGTTGGATGGCTCAGTTCAGGCCAAACCATTATGTGCCAGTAACGTTTCTGTACATGTGTATTGCACATTTTAATGTTCACATGTTTGTGGGATTGTATTGCAGATGTGTATATTTGTTCTTTGGTTATCTTCCTGATTCACACACCGCTCCCTCGTAGACCTCCAGTTCACCTGTTGTGCATCCAGCCCAGTCTCCCCTTGGTGAATTATTACATTACCCGTCACCCCCCACCCCCATATTCCACAATCAACATTCATCCCTTCTCTAGTTGATGGCCCATGGCACAGTCAACAGAACACATTGCGTACACTACATATCTCTGGGACCAATTTGGTTGTGAGGTCTATACTAACATTTCAGATCAACCACATGCTGTACGTCACGCACATAGGTACTCGCAAATACTTGTCTTTCATGACATGGTAGTTAGACCCGGGTAATACCCGTTCATCTGTGGGCCGTCCTGGCAAGGAAGTCTTGGACTGTGAATGGGCAGATATTGGGCAAATGCTCTGACCATTGGTAAGGTTACCACCATTTCATATGACCTGGATGGGACATTTTTGTCCTTGCGCTGAGCTGCATGAATCCCGGGGATAGTTATCTAACCATAAACATTATCTAACTAGAACACTATAAATATAAATATATATATATATATCTGTCTAATAACATTTCATATGTATTGGTTTGTATAAAAATGAAGTTAATTATAGCTTAGAAAAATTGTCAGTGCTTTGCAGTTAAAAAAAAACTGTCATGACAGTTTTCATGTTTACAGCCCCAAAAAACATGCTTATTAATGAAAGCCAATAGAAAAACCACACAAAAATAGTGGATGAAGTAACTAGTAATGAAAAAATGTGCGCAGGTTTGTGCATGAACGTGCACCAGTATGCTAAATGGGGGAATTATACCAATACTTCACTGTAATATATGGTAATAGCGGCATGAAAAAATTTATATTTTTAATTTACCGTTAAATCTCTGGTGAGATGCAAGAGTGTACTGAATCTAATCAAAGCAGAACTGAGGTTAAAGTAACTAAACATATACATTTATACACATACTACACATCATTGCTTTTTAGCGCATAAAATATTTCCTCAAAAATTCCCAAAAAACCTGTACAGTTTGCATGGCAGCTTATGTAAATTTAACACACTCTTAATAGAGCAATAGTATTTAAGTCCTAGTTTTCTGAATGCATTTAATTTCAACTGCCAGCATAATTCTTTTTTCTCCAAAACACCATTGGCGTCCCCTTCATGCTTATCCATCTCCACACAGTCCAGAATGATAAAATTTAAAACCAGAATGTCTGGGGTGTTCTAATAAGTGTTTGGATAAGGCATTCTTCTGGCATTTACATCTAATGTCAGAAAGATGACCCGAGACCCTCTTCAGTTTATTCACAGTCTTACCCACATAAAATGCAAGGCAGTCATTACACATGGCCCTATAGGTTCATAGGTTGGTAGTAGGCTATCAGCCCTAGGGCCTATACAAGCCTAGCCGTAACAATTCCCTGGCTATTTCTTCCCACACAATTTACTTCCCTGGACCCCTGTCTAGCAGGGTGACTGACGTGATCCCCGGGGGGAATTTCTTTTCTCCCATCCAGTCGTCAAGGTTCCTTTTGAAGAGGGCCAAAAAGGCACTCTGCTTGACATGTATGGGCAGTCTATTCCAGAGTCTGGGGAGTCTCTGGGTCAGGAACCTATCCCTCCCGCATGTTTTGTTTATTGTGATGACAAGGTTTAGATCCCTGGAGCGTGTGGCTCTGAGGGATTGGGATTTCTTTAAGTGTAGCATGTCCAACAGCTCTGGGTTTGACATGGCCTTGTATGTTAAGCAAAGATCGCCTCAGAGTAGACGATATGCGACAGAGTATAGCTGGAGTTTTTTAAGGCAGTCAGCGTAGGGCATCTGCTTTAGGCCTGTGATTCTTTTAGTGAGGTATTTCTGCGGCCTTTCCAGTTGTTGCAGATGTCTTGAGAGGTACATACCAAACGAGGCATTGTACTCTATAATGGGTCTTATGAGGGATGAGTACAGTGGGACAATGACCTCCTTTTTTCTGGATGAAAAACCCTTAGTGATGAGGTGTGGCACATAGAAGGATTTCTTGACTGTAGTGGCGATGTGGTTATCGAAGGTGAGACCACTGTCCACCTGTGTCCCTAAGTCTCTTATCACACTTTCAGTGTTTAGTGTACTGCTACCTATATGGTAATTCACGGATACATGTTTTTTCCCAAAGGGGATAACTATACATTTCTTGGCATTGAGCTTGAGCCCATGGCTCTGGCACCAAGCATCTGTTTCTGTAAGGCCCTTTTGTAGACTATCCACATCATTTGGGGATTCAGTAATGGCTCCCAGGTTGTAGTCATCTACGAACTTTGTTAGCCAGAGTCCCTTAGTGTTGGCCTGTACTTCAGAGAAGTAGATGCCAAACAAAAGCGGTCCCAGGACTGAACCCTGAGGTACTCCACTCGTCACTTGTCTGGAGCTGGATTTGGCGTCGGCTACTTTTACAGTGTGGGTTTTATCAGTAAGCCAGTTAGCAACCCATTGGGTGATGTAGGGATTAATGCCCAGCTTAGTAAGTTTATCTATGATTCCAGAGTGAGGGATGGTGTCAAAGGCCTTGGCAAGGTCTAGATAGGCTGTGTGGACCACCTTACCCTTGTCCATGGCTCTGGAGACTGATTCGAAGAAGTCAGTCAGGTTCAAGAGACAAGATCGGCCCTTCACGAACCCAAACTGGGTGGGGTCCAGTGTTTGAAGGTTGCCAGTGTCTTTGTTTATAAGTTCCATGATAATACGCTCCATGGCCTTGCAGATAAGGCTTGTCAGACTGATGGGACGGTAGTTTCCGGGATCCAAGGTGGATCCCCCCTTGTGGAGTGGGATAACTGTAGCTCTGCACCACTCAGTGGGCACAAAACCTGAGGTGAGGCTATGATTAAACATGACACTTAGGTGAGGTGCCAGTTCATATTGTAGTTCATGTAGTACACAGCCCGGGATGTCATCTGGTCCCATGGATGCTGTATTCTTAGCTTTGGAGAGTGCATTTTTTACCTGTGTGGCCATTATTACCGGAATTTGGCAATCTTCCAGTATTGAGATGGGCCATTTAGGGAGTGAGAGGGGTGTGAAGTTGGCACTGAATCAATCTGCCAGGATATTGGCAATATCCTTGGGATCAGTATAATTAATGCCATTCTGTTTTACCTCAGAGCAGATCTGAGCATTGCCATTTAGATTCTTGACATAGTTATAGAATGCCTTGTGGTTGTCTTTGGAATCTTTTACAATTTTATTTTCGTAACTAGCTTTGGAGGATTTTATGAGGGATCTCAGTTTCTTACTGAGGCTGGTAAGGGAGTTTTTTGCATCCTGGGATTTTCCTCTTTTCTGCAACAGTTTCTTCTTTTTGTTGTAAAGTTTGTTTATGGCAGGGGACCATCAGATTGGCTTCCTTTTTTTTGGATGAGAGCATCTTGGTTCTATTTGGGATGGCACGATTCATGCGTGAGTGGATGTGCTCGTACAGTGCCTTAGTGTAGGATTCAGCAGTTGAACTTTCAGTTCCCGTCTGCATGGGTGTCATGAAGTTTGTCACTTCTGACTTGAGTAGCATGAAGTTGGCTTTGGAGAAGTTTTTTATGGAGGTTTCCTTACTGAGGGGTGGGGGTGGGATGTGGATGCTAAGGGTGATTAGCTTATGGTCAGACCTGACTAACGAGGGTGTGACCATAGGTGTGGAGCATCGATTTCCCATGTTGGTAATGACCAGGTCTAGGATATTGGAGCCCCTGGTGGGACTATGGATTAGTTGATCCAGGCGTTGGAATTTATGAATTCCAAGAACCGTTGGGCAAAGGTGTTGGTACATGAGTAGTTTTCCCAGTTAATGGCAGGGTAGTTAAAATCACCCAGTATTAGGGTGTTTGGTTCTATCTTAATATTTTCCCGTATGTTTAGAAAGGTGTAGTGAGAATCTTGGGGTGTGGTGGGGGATCTGTAGCAAGCTACAGTTTGGATTGCAGTCTTACCTAGTGTTAGTTGCACATGGAGAATTTCAGATGCATTGTGTTGGGCAACTAGCCTGGTGGTGTGAATATCCTTGGTGAATATTGACACTCCTCCACCTTTAGTGTTTCGGTCCTGGTTTGGTGGCCGAAAAGTGTGGTAAGAGTTGTAGCCTGGTATTGCTGGGGTGCTCTCTGGAGCCTTGAACCAGGTCTCAGTTACTGCACAGATATCTATGTTCTCCATTTTTAGGAGTGCCTCGAGAGAGTGCATTTTGAGGTTTAGACTTCTAGCGCTGAGTAGCATTACCTTCATATTTTGCATACTTGTACATGTTACGGTGGTGGTTTTGTCCTTTGAACTTTGCCTAAAAAAGGCACTATAGGGGTGGCAAGAGCCTTAGCCAGTAACCTGAATCCCGGGGGCGACAGGTGCAGACCATCTCTGGCAAACCATTGTGGTCTATCGATCATGTCGTCCCAGGCAGACAGATACTGGATCACCTTTGAATGACACCAGAAGCTTAGCCAATTGTTGAAGTCAATCATTTTGTCCTTATATTGTGGTATCATTCTGGGTGACCTGCTTGGGCCACATGATCCGAGAGCTCTTCCATGTCTCTTTTCATGTAGTCCAGGGAGGTACGTCTCAAGTCATTCACTCCAACATGGACAATGACAGAGTCATATTTGTACTTGTTGTGGAGTGACTTGAGTGCATGCGTTATGTGGCGGATCCTGGCACCCGGCAGGAAGCTGACTGTAATTTTCTCCTTGTTCAACCTGGTGAGTGGGACATCAGTGTGCTGGACTATAGAGTCACCTATGACGAAAGTGTTAGGTACATTGTCTTGCCTTAGGGGCTGTTGCTGGGTGGCACACTGGTGTTGTGAACTATGTGACACTTTGGTTGTGATTGGTGTTTGTTTGCGTTTCAGCTTCAGAGGTCCTTGTTGCTTGGGCAGGTTACAGTTAAGGGCCTCTGCATATGTGGATTTAGTGTTGCTGTATGTGGGTGTTGGTGGTGTGGGTTTAGAAGGGCTATGTGTTGCTTGAGGTGTAGTGCGGGTGTTAACCTTCTCCTCTTGACTGTCTAGCACAATCTTGGGTGGAGAGAGCTTTGCTTCCATTTTGGCTATGTAAGTGCATCTCTCACAGGTTGTAGTGTTGGATGGTAGGAGGAGAGGGCTGTCTGTGTACATGAGGCAATTGCTGCATTGCCCCAGTATGGCCAGATTCACCAAGTGGACAGGAGAAATCACTGGAAGCTGACCCTTGGACATGCCTGGTTTGGTGCTTTTTTTTTTTTTTTTTTTTTGTAAAGTACAGGAGCTGTTTTCCCTTACCTTAGCAAGGTACTTTGCAATTATAGGCTTAGTGCCTACTATTAATTTCTCCTTATTAACAAGGAGAGTTGAGTGCTTGTATCAGTTTGAGGCTTCCTAGTGCTTTCCAGCAGGTATTAGAGAAAGTGCTAGTCACAGGGATGCTTAAAGGTAAGATGAAAAAAAAAATGCACACTGCAGTGTGCACTAGAGAAGTTAGATGTGAAAGTAGGTAACTAAGTTTTACCTGTTTAAAAAGTTAAGGTTTAGTGGAGAGTTACTATTTTTAAAACAGCAAGATGGATTGAAAGGGGTGGTCACTTTAGTATTCTGGTACTATGGAATACAGTAGGATGGCCAATAAATTTAAATAGTTGAAGGGCAGGGATTTCAAAAATTATGATTTTGTGATTACTCACACAAAATATATAACTTTCTCAGTTTTCATCATCTTTTTTTCTTACATCTACAGATCATCTTCAGAATAAATACTTTATTCAAAATAGTTCTGTTGCATGGATGATCATTGCCCTGGTCTCAAGGCTCGATTACTTTGATTCTGTATATGTAGGGATGCTTGCAGGTGACCTTTGTTGTTTTCGGCTGATACTGGGGTACTTACAAAGACTTCACACACATCTCATATTACCTCCCTGCTGAGGTATCTGGAGAGGTTGCCAGCCTTACTTAGTGCTGTCTTTGGAGAACTTTGTGACTATGGGCCTGGCTACCTTAAATACAGATTAGATGCTGTTGTCCAGCTATAGACATCTGATCCACTGACAAGGACAGCAGTAGAGATTCTCATGGTTTGTTTAATCTCAGTTGACCTAAGAATGTTTTCAATAGTGTCTGCTACCTTGTGAAATTGAGTACTGCCATCCATTAAAACAATGGCCTCTCATATTTGTTGAGCTAAAAAGCTATCATACCTCTGGTAGTCTGTTTTAGCTGATGGCTGTGTGCTGTTTCATTATGGTATTTTTATTTTCATTTAAATTGTTAAATATCGGTTATGTTGTTTAGTGCCTTTTGAATGATGCATTATATATAGTAATTGGTGCATTTTGTACCTTTCCCAGTCCTGTCTTAAAACTGAAAATGTTAAGTTGTCAATCTCGCCTTCATTCTTGCTGGATGGGTTCAGAGCCGATCCTCGGCTCTGACTCGGCACTTGCTAAGCTCGAGAGTTACTTTTACCAGCTCGAGGCAGCCCTATATCCCATGATGCAAGGCGGTAATTACCCAGATCTCGTTTGCCGCTTCGCTAATGAGGTCATCCTTTTTACCAGCTCCTGGTAAGTGATATTTTTCTTGCTATTTGACAGGTTTTAAGTCTCTAAACCCTAATTTTTGGTCCTTTTAGTCTTCATTCTATCCTCAGTGTACTTTCACTTAGCTCCATACCCTTTTTTCCCCTAGTTCTTTTAGTTTAGTTTTTCGGGCCTTAGGCCTTTCCCACCCTCACAGTTCCTGTCAGGTTTTCCCTCAGGTGTGCGTGTGTGTTGTGTCACTGTAATTAATAACTAATATTGTTAGTTATTATTAATATTTTTTAGTTCTTAGTGTCTTGGTTGGACTGGTTGGTGTGTGTGAGTGTTTAAGCACAGAGATATGTCCAAAGATACTAGGGTCTCAGGTTTCAAGCAGTGTGACTCGTGCTGTCAGAAGATGTCTCTGACAGACGGTCACACTTCTTGTATTTATTGCCTGGGACCCCTACACCTGCAGGACTCCTGTGCTATATGTCATTCTTTCAGCCAGAGAGTCCTGCAGGAACGTAGAAATAAGTTGATCCTTAGGGGTCTACTTAAACCAGAGAGCTCCCCGGCTAAATTCGGCTCCGGGAAGTCCTCTAAGCCTCCCAAGACCCAGGCTCCAGTGTCCAAGTCTGTGGTCTTGGTTCCGACACCGCCGGAGTCGACATCGGCTCCGTCTGGAGCCGATCCTTCCTTGTTGGAAGCTTGGCTTCGGCACCGGTGTCGGCTCCGTCTGGAGCCGACACCCCAGCGTCGAAGCATGTCTCGGCTCCGGCTGGAGCCGAGATGTCTTTGTCTCCTCTCGGAGCCAACAAGTTGTCGGCTCCGCCTGGAGCCGAACGTTCCTCGGCTCCGATGGCTCCGTCCAAAAAGAGGTCTAGATCTCCTTCTTTGGAATCTATTCACTCGGCTCCAGCATCCCCCTTGCTTTCGGAGCAGAGCCATCGGAGCCGATCATCGAGGTCTTCCAGGCTTTCAGACCACGATTTAGAGAGAGTGGTAAGTAGGCTATTAAAGTCACAGGCACTAGCCCAGATGCTCCATAGCCCGTCTCATCAGACGTCAGCTATTATACATCCCCCTGAAATTCCTCCTTCGACTCTCCTACAGAGCTCGGAGCCGGAGATTATTGGTACCGTGACTGTTGCTGCGTCGGAGTCGATACCACACCTTTCAGCTCCATCGTCCTCGACTCCTATCTCCTCCTTGAGACCTTCCTTGGAGGGATCCGGGCGCCGGGCTTCCCTGGTTGGTTCCGAGGGGGCGAGTGGCATCGGACCCTTGTCTGACCCCGTTCTCCCTCTCGGAGCTTTGGCCTTGGTGAGCTCGGCCCCGACATCTGCTTCGGAGCCTTCCCTTTCGGTGGGACCAGGGATCCCTGTTTCTTCAGAGTGGGATCTCTCGGCCCCCCTGGGAGGGGAGCCTTCGAGGTGATGAGGAGTGTGCTAGCCCCAGAGCTTAGCCAGCAGTCGGTTCCTTTAGCTCCTCCCTCTAGGGTGCCTGTAGATGCCTCTTCCCGTTCTCTTGCTCCCGGACCCAGAGATCCATCGCCCCAGGTCTCCCCATTGGGAAGAACTTCCTCTTCCGAGGTTTCTCCTGATCCTTCAGGTGAACCCCCACGTAAGAGGACTTGCAAGAGGAAGCACTTAGACTCCCCTGAGTCTACAACCTCGGATACCGATTTAGATGAGTCGGAGGGGTCCCCCAAGATCCCCCTCTGAGGATGTCTCCTTTTCAGACATCCTTGGGCTCCTGAAACAGAGGGGGAACTGGCCCTCCATTAACCCCTCCGAGGATGAATCGGTATACCTGGAGGCTTTTGGATCTCGACCCTCCACCTCCTGGGTGTCTCCACCTTTCGACCCTCTCATGGAGGTCATAGCTCGAAAGGCGTGGGCATCTCCTGATTCTGTGGAACCAGTCCCTAGGAGACCCTCAAAATTTATTACGGCCCCCGCAGAAAAGCAGTTTCTTACTAAAGGTGTCCTGGTTGATGCCATGGTGGTGGTTGCCGCCACTAAGAAGGAACTTGCAGATCCTTCCGTATCAGTCCATCCTCCTAACAAAGAGTCCAGGACTATGGACAGGTATGGTAAGCGGATGTTTTCCTCAGCGACCTTTGCTATGCGTTCGCTGAATTATTTATGTCACTTCACCAGACTTCAAAGGGACATCCTTAAAGAATTAGGTGAAGTAGTACAGGATCCTTCAGCAGCTGGAGCTCAGGAAAAGATTGCTTCTCAGCTGGGAATCCTTAACTCCATAACCAACTCCTCCATGCGGCTCATTTCTTATGCGGCCGATGGGGCGAGTAGAGCTGCAGGCACAGGAGTGGCTCTCAGACGTCAGTCCTGGATGCGGCTCTGTAATTTTGCAGACCCCTTTAAGGCATCCTTCACAAACTCTCCCTTTGATGGGTCAACCTTGTTTGGCCCTCAGGTGAAGGACACGTTGACCAGGTGTGAGCAAGACGGCAAGACTCCTTCTGCCGTAGGAGTCCGTTTCTCCACCCCTTCTCGGCCTTATCCCAAAGGTCAGAAAGGGGGGAAGATGTGGTTCCGAAAATCTCAGGGAGTCACGCCGGACGCACGTGGTCAGTTTACCCCCAGAGGCAGAGGGGGTAATAACAATAGACGCCACCCTAGGGGCAGAGGGGGCCCGCAAAACCAGGGCAGTAGAGAGCCCCTCTCTGACAAGCCCTTCCAGCATCCCTGAGGTGTTGCCCGACTGTCCACCCTTGGAGGCAGTCGGGGGGAGATTGTCGCTGTACCCAGAAGCCTGGTTTTCCCTCCCTCTCTCAAGACAGATGGGTACAGTCGATCATATCCGAGGGTTACAAGATTCCCTTCGAGGAAAGCTCCTTCCCTCAGAAAAGTTCCCTTCCAGATGTTCCACCCGGTCTAAGGGAAATTGCAAAATTAGAGGTTTCAAAGCTTCTAGAAAAAAGGGCCATCCAGCCAGTTCCAACAGACCATTTAGAGTCCGGAATCTACTCAAGGTTCTTTTTGGTCCCCAAAAAGACGGGAGACTGGAGACCAATATTAGACCTCAGCAGGCTCAACAAGTCTGTTAAAAAGACAAGATTTTGGATGGTCACGCTTCAATCGATTTTGCCCTTTCTGAGCAAAGACAACTGGATGTCCTCCATAGACCTTCAGGATGCGTACTATCACATAAAAATCCACAGACGCTCCCGAAGGTTTCTCAGCTTTCGGCTGGGGACCAGTCATTTTCAATTCAGAGCCCTGCCCTGTGGTCTCACTACAGCCACCAGAGTGTTCACCAAATGCATGGCAGTGGTCACGGCTCACCTGAGACGTCAAGAATTCCAGGTGTTTCCGTATCTCGACGACTGGCTCCTCTCAGCCACCACCAGGCATCAACTCATCAAAGCCAGAGACTACACCCTACGTCTCTGCAGTCAGTTGGGAATTTCGGTAAACTTCGAAAAGTCCTCCTTATCACCCTGCCAATCTATTATCTTTATAGGCGCAAATCTAGACACTACTCGGATGTCAGCAAACCTAACAGATCAGAGAATCCTAGATATCCAAAACCACGTTCGGATCATCCTTGCCAGCAACAAGGTACAAGCCAGGTTGGTCCTGAAAGTGTTGGGCCTCATGGCGGCTGCCATCACACTTCTTCCTCTAGCCCGTTTTACATGCGTCTCCTACAGTGGATGTTCACACAATGGTCCTTCCAGCAGCTTCCCATGCGTCACAAGATCCTAGTGACACAGGCCTGCAAGAGCCATATATCCTGGTGGATTTCCTCTCCTCTAGTCCATCAGGGCAGACCATTTGTTCCCCCGGCCCCGGTAGCCACGGTCACTTCGGATGCCTCCCTGATCGGGTGGGGGATGGGCATTATCAGGGCAGGATGGTTCATGGCACGTGGCAACCGTTCGAATACCGCCTGCACATAAATGTCCTAGAGATGAGAGCAGTGCTTTTAACGTTGCAAGCCCTCAACGACTTTCTTCCCTTAGGAACCATTGCAGTTCATACGGACAACATGTCCGTAGTGTGGTACATAAACAAGCAGGGTGGAACCAAGTCCTATCCCTTATGTCGAGAGGCTCTCAGACTTTGGCAATGGGTGATCTCCTCTCATCGGTTTCTGGTAGCAACACATATCCCTGGGAAAACCAACATAGTAGCGGACAGATTGAGCAGAGCTATACTCATGCCTCACGAGTGGTCTCTCAAGCAATCTATAGTGGAGGAGATTTTTCAGAAGTGGGGCCGCCCATGCTGCGATCTTTTTGCTACTCCTCAAAACAGCAAATGCCCAGACTTCTTCTCTCTCTTCCCACTTCCGGGCCATCCCCCCAGAGACGCTCTTACCCAAGATTGGCCCCAGGGACTCCTTTATGCCTTTCCTCCCTTTCCATTGATACCACAGGTACTCCAGAAAGCGGCCGTTTTGAGAGCCAAGATGATTCTCATTGCCCCTTACTGGCCTCGACAAATTTGGTTTCCGTTCCTTCATCGCCATCTCTTGGTGCAGCCGTGGCATCTGGACCCAGCGCCAGATCTTCTGACCCATCAGTCGGGTCAACTGCACCGGTCCGTTTCTTCCCTCAACCTCACAGCTTGGTTGCTCCACTTCCTTCCTTAGCCAGGCTTCCTATGATCTCTAACCCCGTTAGAGACATCATAGTAGCTTCTCTTAAGTCCTCTACCAGGAGGATTTTCTCTAGCAAGTGGAAACGCTTCTCCCTTTGGGCGAAAGCTAGGAATATAGATCCCTTTACTGCCCCTATTCAGTCGGTCTTGGATTTTCTAGCGGAAATTTTTCACTCAGCTTCTTCGTCTTCCACAGTCAAAGTTCAGTTGGCAGCAATCTCGAATTTTCATGTTGGGTTTGCAGACCACAACATTATGTCCCACAAGCTTTGTAAAGCCTTTCTTAAAGGAATTTTCCTTCTAAAGCCCCCTGTTAGGGATCCCCCACCACAGTGGGACCAAAATTTTGTGCTGACATCCTTAATTCTTCCCCCTTTCGAACCTGCTGCTTCATGTTCATTAAAGTTTCTTTCTTGGAAGACACTCTTTCTGGTCGCTATTACCTCGGCTAGAAGAGTGTCGGAACTTCATGCCCTCTCTGTTTGTCCCCCTTATTTGGTCTTCCACAAGGACAGGGTTTCCTTGAGAACCAATCCTTCCTTTTTGCCCACGGTTGCTTCTAAGACAAATTTAAACCAATCCATTGATCTTCCTGTATTTTTTCCAAATTATTCTAACAGGGCGGAACAAAAATTGCATTATCTAGATGTTCACCGCCAACTCAGATATTACTTGGACAGAACGAAACAATTTAGGAAATCTGATCAACTCTTCCTTTCTTATGCTGAAAATAAAAAAAGGTCTCCCTGTTTCTAAAGTGACCTTATTCAGATGGCTATCTTCCACCATTTCTGACGTTTATCAACTTAGAGGCAAACAACTGAGCTCAAAACCAAAAGCACATTCCACAGGAGGCCTAGCCACTTCTACAGCCTTTCAGGCTAGGCTACCTTTAGATACTATTTGTGCAGCAGCCACTTGGGCCACTCCTCATACCTTTGTTTCTCATTACAAATTGGATTTGGCCTCCAGGGACAGGGCAAGCTTTGGTTCCACAGTTCTCAAGAGTCTGTTCCATTGAGCCACCCAGGATAGAGGTGCTAGGGACGCGGTCCCATCCAGCAAGAATGAAGGCGAGATTGACAACTTAACATTTAGAAGTTATGTACCTACCATAACGTTCCATGTTAGTTGTCTTCTCTCGCCTTCTTTCTTGCGTCCCTCCCTCCTGTCCCCCTAGCCTGGACAGACCTTGATCTCCTTTTTTCTCTGGAAGATTTTCTTCCTTGGACACCAGTTAGTTCTTGTCCTTGATTACCTGGTTTCCCTTTTACAGCCCTTTAGGCTAGTTGTTCCTCTTTCCTTAGTGGAAAGTTTTTTATTAGGCGGTTTTTCCTCTAGATACCAAACAAGATCTGGGTAATTACCGCCTTGCATCATGGGATATGGGGCTGCCTCGAGCTGGTAAAAGTGACTCTCGAGCTTAGCAAGTGCCGAGTCGGAGCTGAGGATCGGCTACGAACCCATCCAGCAAGAAAGAAGGCGAGAGAAGACAACTAACATGGAACGTTATGGTAGGTACATAACTTCTAATTTTATGCTTTGAAGATTAATACTGTTTCCATTTTAACAAACTGTGTTCTTAACGTCCTGCTTCTTTTTTTTTATTTTCCATAAACTGCAGATATAGTTTTCCCACATTCCCAAATAATGTTTTAAAATCATAAATTCAGCATTATTCATTGCTCTCGGCAGGCAACTAAAATGTTTCAACATGGTGACCCACTGGTACAGGGCTTACATTTTAGCTTGCAGTATTAGTGAATGTTTGGGGAAATTGATCTGTACCTGGAGGACTAGCAAGGGAAAAAGTGATTAAATGCCCAACAGTAGGAAATTTTCAGAAGAAGGGGGGATCCAGAACTGTGCATAGAATTCAGAGAGTCCCTGCTTGAGATTGAAGATCCCCCATAGCCATACTAGGCATTCTTCCTGTGAAGGGAAGCAGATGCCACTACTTAAAAAAAATCACACCTTCCCCTCTTCAGCAAAGCCTGATTACTGCTGTTGACCCCATCTAGTTAGATACCACTTCTTTCTCTCAGCTGTATGGGCCAAGGTTTCTTTCCCCTCAAATAATGTACCACAACACAGGGATGTAAAGCAGACAGGCCATGTTAAATTAATTATGGTTGTGGTATCCAGGATGATGACAGTTCATGGCCACAGTAGGTAGTAGGTCTTTGGACACACAGATTGGTAGAAAATACATTATAAATTAAAAAAAAAAAAACTTCAAAGTCAGGTAAGATCTTACTCCACTTTGTAGTAACTACCTGATGGGTGTATTACTGTCTTTGATAACTGTGCTGTAGCTGTATTAACTACAAGTCACAACTTTACAAAGTGCTGCAGTTTGACCAGTGATGTTACAGTCCATGTGGAGGGTTTTGGCAGTTGGCATTACAAAGCTTATTTTTATAGACATGTGGGAGTCTGTGTAGAGCAATATGCTTAGCATAAAGTCCAACAGACTTTTTTGAAGGAGTCTTAGCATCTTTTGCTTAGGTAGGTCTTATAACATTGCCATGAGTATTGCCTTGTTTTTTTTTTTCAACATCTGTTTTGTTGCCTGTATTTCTGCCTGCTAACTGGCTGTTCTGCTGCCCCATCCTAACTGCTTACAGTGTAGTAGAAGCAAGAGCCAGCCACTAGTGGGCTGTCATCTAAGTGGGTAAATTAATTACATAACCCCTTCCCCTCAGTACTGTGTGAGATCTGCTGAGTGCTAGGCTCAGTTTGTATATGCTTACATGGTTCCACTTCATATAATCGAAAGCTCATAACATCTAATTGCAAAACAGCGAGACCAAATGATTGAAAGCTCAAAACATCTAAAACTTATAACATAGAATCTCACAACATTGAAAATAAAAAAGCAACTATAAATAGCATCCCAGACACTGTTCACTATGTTTATGCAGGGGTGCAAGCCCCCCTGCACCCCCCCAATTGGGGGCTGTGCCACCCTCCCCCTAAATTAAATATACCAACTCCAAGGACACACTACAGTGGGGTTAGGAAATTAACATTTTCCCCCACTGTAGTGGGACCTTGGAGTTGGTATATTTAATTTACGGGGGGTGTGCAGGAGGGCTTGCCCCCCTGCATAAACATAGTTAAAACTCTGTGGGATGTTATTTATAGTTGCTGTGTAGTTTTCAATGTTGTGAGATCCGATGTTATGAGTTTTAGATGTTTTGAGTGTTTGATCATTTGGTCTCGCTGTTTTGCAATTAGATGTTATGAGCGTTCAATTATATGAAGTGGAGCCGCTCTCTCACACACACACACACACACACACACACACACGCGCGCGCGCGCGCACACACACACACACACACACACACACACACACACACACACACACACACACACACACACACGCACACATACACACACACTGCTTGATAAGCTGACAAACTTGTCATCGTCCGCTCCTTGCAAAAAGCTACCTGCCTTCAGTCGTACAGTGCTAGGCTCAGTTTGTGTATGCAGGCACACACACATGCACATTGTGATTCGTAAACTGACTTAAGCTGCACACATCCACTCCCACCCTCCAGTTGCTTGTTTTGATGCATGGCCCCTTCTGGTCAAAGCAGTGCCACTGAGACTGCAGTCACGACTCCATCTTTCTATGTCTCAGAGCCAGCAAAACTGCCTTGTAGGGTGGATCACCTGGACTAAATTTATGAAACTCCAGCTACCCAGATTACTTAACTACTTGAGTTCTTATAGCTATGTGCAGGTCTTAATGATATAACCTTAACCCAGATATTTTTTTTGAAAGAACAGTATCAGTTAGATTTTAGGGAGGACTTTGGGTCTCCATTAGCAGGTCTCAAGTGTTCAATAAGCACTCATTTTTAAAGTCTGCCTGACATTCTTGGTATTTGTTGCAAGATCTGCTGGGTGAAACCTGGATTCAGGTCGCTTTTGTTTTTCTCTTTTTGCCTACGTGTAATGTGATTTGTCTGACATTTGATTAGAAGGAATTATGGAGGATACCTGTGCAGTCTGTCATTAAGACCAACCTTGACAGGAGATACTGTAGTCTCTGTGAATTGCCCCATCAGCAACTGCAGGCATTTTCATGGAAGTACTGCCACCTGCTGGCGAAAGTTGCTCAAAGGTCTGCGGCTACAGTTCTAATGTGCTACTTTCTTTGCTCCGTGTGTGTGTGTGTGTGTGTGTGTGTGTGTGTGTGTGTGTGTGTGTGTACAGAGAGAGAGAGAGAGATGTACACATACACAGAAATATGTCCCTGTGTGATAATTCAGAAGGCAAAGTCTCTGTTTTGATAAGCATTTTATATTACTTTTTCCATGTATGGATATTGAAACATGCACTAGCTTTAGAATGGTGCTAACTTATTCCATTTTATACTTTCTTTAAGCTCATCATGATTTTGGATATTTTTATGGATCAAGTTATGTAGCAGCCCCAGATGGCAGTCGCACTCCCAGTCTGTCCCGTATTCATGATGGCTTGCTTGTGGCTGAACTAGACCTCAATATCTGCAGACAAATCAATGATAAGTGGGGATTTAAGGTATGTGGTCTGTATTCCTGTTCTTGAAGAGCGTGTTGTATTTGTCATTTGTATGGGAACTAAGCAAAATAGTTTTAACACCAGAGGTCTGCTTGCTTTTTCTTTTGCTTTTCTGGTGCTACTACGACTGGTATTAGTTGCATGTTTGGAAGCAATCATTGGTGATTTGAGGCTGACTAAAAGATGAACGCTTAAGCATTAGAAAGGAAGAAGTAAAAATAACTTTCCAAAACTGTTCTTTGATGGAGATATTTCAGTAATACAATAAAAACAATCAGAAAAGACTCAGAATGCTGTTTCTAGTAAAAAAGGCAGTAGTACAGCTATACAAGTACATATATGGTCTGCATCATAGGCAAGCAGCACTCATATAGACATATATATGCACATGTACATATGTACATGTATCATAGGCCAGCACCAGTCACCCACAGTGTCACATTATATATTTGGCTGTGTTGTAGAAACTAGTGTAAAAGTCACAGAGGTACATGTATACATGTGCCAGTATCATCACAGGATAAGGCACACATTACATGTGCAAGTATGTTTATATTGTATAAACCAGTGTAATAGTCACAGAGGTACATGTATACATGTGCCAGTATCATCACAGGCTAAGGCAAACATTACATGTACAAGTATGTGTATATTGTAAACCAGCATGTATCACAGCCAGAGATACATATGCATATGTATGTATGTACACGTATCATAGACAAGCATCAGTCACAGACAGAGGTACATATGCACATGTATGTACATGTATCATAGATTAGCACCAGTCACAGCCAGAGGTACATATGCACATGTGTGTATGTATGTACATGTATCATAGACCAGCAGTAGTCAAAGCCAGAGGTACATAGGCACATGTATGTATGTACATGTATCATAGACCACCACCAGTCACAGACTGAGGTACATATGCACATGTGTATATGCATGTACATGTATCATAGACCAGCAGTAGTCACAGCCAGAGGTACATAGGCACATGTATGTATGTACATGTATCATAGACCAGCACCAGTCACAGCCAGAGGTACATAAGCACATGTGTGTACATGTATAATAGGCTAGCACCAGTCACAGCCAGAGGTACATATGCAAATGTATGCATGTACATGTATCATAGACCAGTAGTCAAAGCCAGAGGTACATGTGCACGTGTGTATGTACATGTATCATAGACCATCACCAGTCACAGCCAGAGGTACATATGCACATGTGTATATGTACATGTATCATAGACCATCACCAGTCACAGCCAGAGGTACATAAGCACATGTGTGTATGTACATGTGTCATAGGCCAGCAGTAGTCACAGCCAGTGATACATAGGCACATGTATGTATGTATGTACATGTATCATAGACTAGCACCAGTCACAGCCAGAGGTACATAAGCACATGTGTGTACATGTATCCTAGACCAGTAGTCAAAGCCAGAGGTACATGTGCAAGTGTGTATGTACATGTATCATAGACCATCACCAGTCACAGCCAGAGGTACATATGCACATGTATGTATGTACATGTTTCATAGACCAGCACCAGTCACAGACAGAGGTACATAAGCACATATGTGTATGTACATGTGTCATAGGCCAGCAGTAGTCACAGCCAGAGGTACACAGGCACATGTATGTATGTACATGTATCATGGACCAGCACCAGTCACAGCCATAGGTACATATGCAAATGTATGTATGTACATTTTATCAAAGACCAGCACCAGTCACAGACAGAGGTACATATGCACATGTATGTATGTACATGTATCATAGACCAGCAGTAGTCAAAGCCAGAGGTACATATGCACATGTGTGTATGTACATGTATCATAGACCATCGCCAGTCACAGCCAGAGGTACATATGCATAGATATATATATATATATATATATATATATATATATATATATATATATATATATATCTATATATATGTACATGTTTCATAGACCAGCACCAGTCACAGCCAGAGGTACATAAGCACATGTGTGTATGTACATGTGTCATAGGCCAGCAGTAGTCACAGCCAGTGATACATAGGCACATGTATGTATGTACATGTATCATAGACCAGCACCAGTCACAGCCAGAGGTGCATAAGCACATGTGTGCATGTACATGTATCATAGACCAGTCACAGCCAGAGGTACATATGCAAATGTATGTATGTACATTTTATCAAAGACCAGCACCAGTCACAGACAGAGGTACGTATGCACATGTATGTATGTACATGTATCATAGACCAGCTATAGTCAAAGCCAGAGGTACATATGCACATATGTGTATGTACATGTATCATAGACCAGCAGTAGTGACAGCCAGAAGTACATATGCACATGTATGCATGTACATGCATCATAGGCCAGCACCAGTCACAACCAGAGGTACATAGGCACATGTATGTATGTACATGTATCATAGACCAGCACCAGTCACAGCCAGAGGAACATATGCACATGTGTGTATGTATGTATGTATGTATGTACATGTATCATAGACCAGCACCAGTCAAATCTAGAGGTACATATGCGCATCTGTATGTACATGTATCATAGACCACAGCCAGTCACAGACTGAGGTACATATGCACATGTGTATATGCATGTACATGTATCATAGACAGCAGTAGTCACAGCCAGAGGTACATAGGCACATGTATGTATGTATGTACATGTATCATAGACTAGCACCAGTCACAGCCAGAGGTACATAAGCACATGTGTGTACATGTATCCTAGACCAGTAGTCAAAGCCAGAGGTACATGTGCAAGTGTGTATGTACATGTATCATAGACCATCACCAGTCACAGCCAGAGGTACATATGCACGTGTGTATGTACATGTATCATAGACCATCACCAGTCACAGCCAGAGGTACATATGCACATGTGTGTATGTACATGTATCATAGACCATCACCAGTCACAGCCAGAGGTACATATGCACATGTATGTATGTACATGTTTCATAGACCAGCACCAGTCACAGCCAGAGGTACATAAGCACATATGTGTATGTACATGTGTCATAGGCCAGCAGTAGTCACAGCCAGAGGTACACAGGCACATGTATGTATGTACATGTATCATGGACCAGCACCAGTCACAGCCATAGGTACATATGCAAATGTATGTATGTACATTTTATCAAAGACCAGCACCAGTCACAGACAGAGGTACATATGCACATGTATGTATGTACATGTATCATAGACCAGCAGTAGTCAAAGCCAGAGGTACATATGCACATATGTGTATGTACATGTATCATAGACCAGCAGTAGTCACAGCCAGAGGTACATATGCACATGTATGCATGTACATGCATCATAGGCCAGCACCAGTCACAGCCAGAGGTACATAGGCACATGTATGTATGTACATGTATCATAGACCATCACCAGTCACAGCCAGAGGAACATATGCACATGTGTGTATGTATGTACATGTATCATAGACCAGCACCAGTCATAGCTAGAGGTACATATGCACATGTGTGTATGTACATGTATCATAGACCAGCACCAGTCACAGCCAGAGGTACATATGCACATGTATGTATGTACATGTATCATAGACCAGCACCAGTCACAGCCAGAGGTGCATATGCACATGTGTGTATGTACATGTATCATAGGCCAGCAGTAGTCACAGCCAGAGGTACATAGGCATATGTATGTACATGTATCATAGACCAGCACCAGTCACAGCCAGAGGTACATATGCACATGTATGTATGTATGTATATGTATCAAAGACCAGCAGTAGTTACAGCCAGAGGTACATATACACATGTGTGTATGTACATGTATCATAGGCCAGCAGTAGTCACAGCCAGAGGTACATAGGCACATGTATGTGTGTACATGTATCATAGACCAGCACCAGTCACAGCCAGAGGTACATATGTACAGGTATGTATCAAAGGCCAGCAGTAGTTACAGCCAGAGGTACATATACACATGTATTAAAATGCATAATTCACTAAGTACCACAGAAAAGACCAAGAATGAGTTAGCGTAATAAATTTAAACTCCGCTTTCGTAAAACACTTCATCAGACTATGCACATGTATGTATGTACATGTGTCAAAGACCAGCACCTGTCACAGACAGTGACACATGTATGTATCTGTTGTGGAAGCCAGGACTAGTTACAGACACAGAAACATGTTTGCAAGTGTTTGCATTGTAGACCAGCACCAGCAGACCAACCAAGGTACACATGATTATGTATGTATATGTGTCACCATTATAGGTAATTATTAATCACAAACAGAGGTGCACATGTGTAAAGAATTCATTTGATGGCACTGACACAATGTTGATGACAGTGGTAATTATTGCTAGATCATATTCGTTTAAATGTAAAATGCTTAAACAGAAAAAAAGTATGAAATCAAAAAAGGCCTACAGGGCCAGTGGTAGATGCATATGATCTGTAGTTGTGAAGAATTGGTAGCCTTTGTTTTGCAAATGCTGTACATCATACCAGAGAAATTATAAGGACACGCAAGCCAAGCCTACACAGTAGCGTCTATAGCCTTTTCTCATAATGTTAGTCTTTTTCTAAGTCAACTGTCAATTTGGACAGGAAAATACCAGTTATTTATCATTTGTTGACTGGCTTAGTCCCACTAGGCTCATGGCCTCTTTTCAGGGAAGACTTGAAGAATAATTTATGCTGCTAGGACACCTATGACAGCATTAAAGGAAAGAGGAACAAATTAATGAAAATTACTCATTCCATAATACACTGAGAATACAAAGTGAATGATGCTGCCCGTGGAATTTTGTTTTTCCTTGTTTAGTCATCCCTGCAAGAAGACTAAATGCTTTTCACAGAACTGGCTGTAATCAACTACGACATAAACAGAACATAAACCATTACTGTCAGTTATACAGCTGTCTGAGAACATAAACCTTCTTTAACTTCAATGGAAAGCAAGATGTATGCAGAGGGGGACCTTAAGACATCAGTACTCTGTTTGCTTAACAGGTATTTACTTATTTACAGTTAGTTAATGTAATGTAATGCTGAGGTGTTGAAAAATCTTCGTACTAGTTATTCTCAAAGCGTTCCCATTGATGTACAGGAAAGATGCACTTGCCATATGTGTTATAAGGGGGCACGCATTGTGAGTGGCAAGTTAAATAAAAATTATTTACGCACTGCAGACTGCGACCCAGCAGAATCAGAAAAACAGAGCATTTAAAGGTGCATTGAACTAATTGTAAGACTCATATTTATAGCTACAGACCTAATTTAAATCAAATATATTTAAATAAAAGTGATGTATAGACGATTCTTATTTATTTTAAGAGTGCATATTTGTGCAGAGTAGCATCTGAATAGTGGAAGAAGTCTAACATTGTCCATACAGACTAAAGTGCTTTGAAGGAGGTCAACTACTTGTTGCATTTTACAAAAAAAAGTTTTTGGAGTTTAAATAGCAATACTAGGGTAGATAGTGATAGAAGTAAATGTGTTTGTTACCTTGCATACTTCACAGCGAACTCACTGCATGTTGACATATGTTTTTGTAGAATATGTTATGTTCATTTTTTAACATCTTTATTACATTCTTATGTTGTAGACAATGACATAGGTACACATATAATAATAGAAAAGAAAACAAACAATAGGAAAGTACATAATGTGTTTTCTTTTTAACCATTATCATTCACTCCAGCATTACATAAATTTCTGAATTCCTGCTTTCCCCTTAAACCTCACTCCTTCATTGTTCTGCATGTATTAATCCCACAAATTCCATTTATTTCTGTGTGGTTTACTCTTTCCCATTTCTAAAGATCCCTTCTCCAGATGTTATTCGTGTTTCACTGTTGCAGTCATTACATTTGGGTTATCTGCTTGCAGTAGCCCTCAGTCTGCCTGATTAACAAAGTCTTGGGTCTTACGTCGGTTGCTGTCTCTTCTTCCGTGACATCAAAGGTATAAAACTTGCAGCCAATGTAATTGCATCAGTCTTTTCTTTCCATGCGGTGCCCGAAGCAGAAGCAGTTCGCAAGTGCCGGTTGGCCGACTCCTGAAATTTTCGTTTTCGAGTTTCAGAACCGAAGTCTTCAACTAAAAGCTAAGTACCCCGTTGGGGAAACTTTTTCTTGCTCTAGACCGATGTCAGTAAAAGTAAATAATTGCATTTCTTGTGGAAAGCAAATACCTCATAAAGATTTTCATTCGTACTGTATTCCTTGTCTAGGCCCTGACCACGACGTACCTCACTGTCGTTTTTTTTCCTTATTTAAACCATGAACTATCCGTCGTCTGTATATTTGTGCTTCTAACTTTTTGGTGCTCAGTTCAATTATCCTGATATGTCTTTGGTAAGCCATCCGACTAGCGACATTCTGAAAAAACGCAAAGATAAAGACAGAGAAAGGCCGCCCAGTTTGCCAGTACTCAGTGAGGTGCTTTTTCAGCCCCTGATACCCGCTACTTCAGATTCGGAGGCCTCTACTGAGACCCATTCGGAGTCCGGTATGCCGTGAGATGCTTCAACTGTGGAACCTGCGGATGTCTCTACCTTGGATGGGTCCATAACCGCTGTGCAGGCACCAGCTTCTGAGGCTGTATTCAGGCCTACTGACTTGCATATTAAACCGATGCCATCTTTTCTTCAAGGCCTAAAACTCGAACCATGCCTAGAAAACTGACGCCCAGACTGCATGGTCAGGCCTCTGTGCCTAAAAAACAAATAATAAGAATGACTGAAGACCTTATTACTTTAATCAGGGGAAGACAACCTTCCCCCTCTAAGAGACCTAGGACTGAGTTTGCTTATGATACTTCTGACCAGGATTCTGAAATTTCTGTTTCCTCTGATAACCAGGATTTACCCTTATCTATCTATGAGGATTCTGATGCTGCAGACTCTATTCCCTCCGCTTCCCCCCAGAGGATTTCTCTTTTTGGTGAAACCTTGCATACTCTCTGGGAGCTTTTTCGTTGGGAAAGTCAGGATTTCTCTGATTCTAAAAAGAGGCGCAGGGATTTCTTACTCCTGCCCAGCACAGGCCTTTAGCTATACCTCCTGTACTGGACATTGTTGATGATGCCTTTTCGGAATCTAGCATGGCCCCTGACTCTTTACCTCCTGCTTCCAGAAAACCAGATAGATATTACAGGGTTCCTGACGCTCACAAATTCCTTTTCCAAAATCTTATTGCGGATCCTGAAACCATTTCACAGGGACCCGAGGGCATTAAAGCTACTACTGCCAAAAATCCTACCCCTCTGATAGAGATTCCAGGGTGCTGGATAGATGGGGTAAGAAGGTATACACTTCTGCAACTTTGACCATTAGGGCCTTGAATTGCCAGTTTCTTATGTTAAAGTATCAGCAGCATATTATTGGATTGCTTAAACAGAAAATGATGATGATTCCTGATTGTGCTGAAAATAAGGATTTACAGGATTTTATGCATTTTGCTAAACAAGTTGGTAAACATACATTGCAATGTGGTTTTGATTCACTAGAGGTATCTTGCAGGGCTGCGGTAACTGGGTCTGTACTTAGAAGGCATGCTTGGCTTAAGGAGCAATCCTTGCCAGATCATGTTAAAGCGAAATTTCTGGATGCTCCCTTAAATCAGGACCGCCTGTTTGGCAACAAGGCCGAAGAAGTTCTTAAAAAGATGGAGGAAAAAGCTAAATCTATGCAAACTGTTAAATACTTTACAAGTACAACCTCCAAGACTTAGTAGCATTGGCCTTCTAAGAATTGGTCCTTTTCTGCCTCTTCCAGACCTTCTCAGTCCAAACCCAGATCCAGCAGAGCTCCCAGGCTTCAGTCCCAGGGGATGCACAGGACTAAGCAGTGGGGGGGGGGGGGGGGGCTCCACTTTCAAATTTGGGAGTAATAAAACTCCCCCTATGGTAAACTGTCTCAATGACTTCTTTTTAAAACTTCCAAGCACTTCTCAACTGACTGCCCCTTTGGGGGGAAAGATTGTACTTCATGCAAAAAACTGGGGACTCATTACCCAGTACAAATGGGTTTTAAATATAGTTGGCCGGATCTACCTCCAAAGCAGGCCCAAAAGCAAGTACTCTCCCTCTTAAGCATAGGGGCTATTCAGTTGGTACCAGAAGAGAAAAAGGGACAAGGTTTCTACTCAAGATTTTTCCTGGTACCCAGAAAAGACAATTCATGGCGTCCTATCCTGAACCTGCCTACTCTAAACACCTTTTTGGTGATTCCAAAATTCAAGATGCTGACTCTTCATCATTTACTTCCTATGCTACCCTTTGGCTTATCTACTGTGCCCAGGGTATTTACAAAGTGCCTAGCTCCAGTCATTGCATTTTGCAGGCAAAGAAATATTCAAATATACCAATACCTGGACGATTGTCTAATTCAGGCAGAAAACCAATTGGCTTTTGTACAGAGGGTGTAACTTGTTTGGGGTACACTATAAACAAAAAGAAGCCATACCTGGTACCCTGTCAACAAATTATATTCCTGGGAGCAAGCTTGAATACAACTTCCCAGATGGCTTTCCTCATGCCAGAGAAACAAATTCGCTTGACAACCTACTTCAAACAAGTGGCCACAAAAACCCTGCTGTCTGCAAGGCAAATACTACAAGCCTTGGGGTTCATGGCCTCTTGCATTCTTCTAATTCCATATGCAAGACTGCAGTGGTATCTAAAAAGCCTATGGTGTCAACATTCTCAGGATCTAGAAGCAATGATTCCTATCATTCTTTGTCTACTCCTAGAGTTCCTTTGGTGGGCAGAGGCCTGCCACCAAAACAAGGGACTACCATTCACACTACCCCCTGCTGCTCAAACCCTAACAACAGACGCATCAGACTATGCATGGGGGGGGCGCACCTGGCAGGGAAGTGCATTCAGGGCAAATGGAACCCAATTCAAATGCACCTTCACATCATTCATAAAGAAATGTTAGCTGTACAGAATGCTCTGACAGCCTTCAAGGACCACATTCTTCCAGGACAATTAATGGTAAAGACAGAGAACACCACTGTTATGTGGTACATAAACAAGCAGCGGGGTACACATTCTTACCCCCTCTGCAGACTAGCCATGACATTGTGGAACACAACCATGAGCTACCAAGTGCATCTACAAGCTCAATTCCTGCCAGGAAAACTAAATACACTGGCAGATGGACTAAGCAAAAACCTCATGGACCCACAGGAGTGGAAAGTGGAACCAAGGATTTTCAACATGTTGACAAGCAAATGGGAGAGCCCAGATATAGACCTGTTTGCCCCCCCCCCCCCCCAGAACTATCAATTGGAAAAATTTTGTGCAAGGACTTCCCACAGATAAGCTTGGAAAGTGGATGCTCTGTCCTTCAGCTGGAAAAACCTGTTAGTTTATGCCCTTCCTCCTCTGCCTCTTTTCTCCAAAGTACTATTAAAGATCAAACAAGACAAACCAAGGATGATTTTTATTGCACCAGCCTGGCCACGCCAACATTGGTACCCCCTCTTGCGCAGTGTGTCACTGCTGGCTCCATGGCACCTGCCTCAGACTCCTACCCTGCTGTCTCAGCAGGAGAACCAGATTTTGCACCCTCAGCTTCAAACACTGAACCTAGCAGCCTGATTAATTACCTAAGCTCTCCTTTACCATCCCTCAGTAAACCAGTGATGGATGTCATTTTAGAGGCAAGGAGGCCTAGTACTAGAAAATCTTATGCTGAAAAATGGAAAAGATTCTGTGCCTGGAGCCGATCTCAAGGGATGAGCACAGCAGTGCCCAGTTTACCTCAGATTTCACAATACTTAACTGAGATGCTTCACAAGGGCCTGGCTTTTTCCTCAATAAAAATTCACGCGTCAGCCATTTCAGCTCATTATAACACAGACTCTCCCCTCTTCTCTCTTGCACTGCTCAAGCAGTTCCTCGGAGGGGCCAAAAATTTAAGACCACCCAGGAGAGCTCCAACTGCAGCCTGGGACCTTAACTTTGTATTGGAGAAGCTTACCCTTCCACCTTTCGAGCCAGCTGCTACTGCAGATTTAAAATTCCTTTCTTGGAAAACAGCTTCCCTTTTAGCCATCACTTCAGCAAGAAGGGTATCTGAATTACAGGCCTTTATGGCAATGGAGCCTTTCATCATCTTTCATGTGGACAGGGTGTCCCTCAGGACCAATCCCTCTTTCATGTCAAAGGTGGTATCCAGTGTGGCCTTTAATCAGTCCATTTATTTGCCTACCTTCTTTCCTAATCCACAGAACAAAGGGGAACGGATACTGCACTCCTTAGATGTGCACATACAACTTAGATTCTACTCGGATAGGTCTAAACCTCAAAGGAAATCTGCGCAATTGCTGGTGGCATTTGCTGCAGGGACAGAGGGGAAGACTATTTCAAAGCGAACCATCTCCAAATGGATAGGTAATTGCATTCATTTCTGCTATAAGCACCATGGAAAACCTATCTCACAGGGGATCAGACCCCACTCAACCAGGGCTACATCTACCTCTACAGCCTTTCTCAGAGGCGTACCTACCAGGGACATCCTAGAAGCTGCTACCTGGAGTTCTGTAGATACTTTCACCAAGCATTACCATTTGCCATTTTTCTCTAAATCCAGAGCTGGCTTTGCCACTGCAGTTTTGCAGGGCCTTATAGCTGGTCCTAATGCTATCTAAATTCCTCCTCCCATCCTTAGCTTTGGGAGTCTTCCCAAATGTAATGACTGCAACAGTGAAACACGAAGAACATAGTACAGTTGTGTACACTTACCATAAATGTAGATTTTCAAGTGTATTCACTGTTGCAGTCCTGGTTACCCTCCCTCCAGCCCCCTGACTTCTTTTGGCTATACCTCTTCTCTCCTTTTCAATGCTTAAAAGCTTTTTGGTATATTTGCTTTTTTGTTGGAGGTATAACCTTGTATATTTATAGATTTAATTAATTCCCATTAGGGGGGCACCTGACATCTGGGGCAAGAAAAACTGATGTAATAACGTCGGCTGCATGTTTTTTACCCCTGATGACCTGATGTTACGGAAGAAGAGACAGCAACTGACATAGGACCCAAGACTTTGTTAATCGGGCCGACTGAGGGCTACTGCAAGCAGGTAACCCAAATGTAATGACTGCAACAGTGAATACACTCGAACATCTACATTTATGGTAAGTGTACACAACTGTACTTTCTTTTATCTTCTGTACAATATTTAGTACTTTAGTTATAGTTGGTTTATATTTTGATTTCCATTTCTAGTATTGTTTTGGTATCCAATAGCATTAAACTTAGTGAGGCCTTAACATGTCTGGACAATTCAGATCCTGTACCCAATCTTAAAAGAATATTTTTTTTTAGTTACAACCTTTGCTTCGTCAACACTTCTAACAAAGTACTTTCTGAAGAATTTGTAAAATTTGCCAAATCATTATATTCCCCCACATGGGGGTAGGGGGGATGTTTCCATTTACCTTTGTCTAGCTCATCACACATCTAACATTTACTGTCTACATGAGGAAAAACTTTTCTGAAATCTGTTTATGATATGCAAATATAAAAATACCTATTCAAACATTTCTTAGCAAAAAATCCTAAACCTTGTGGACTTTGTCACATTCTTGCAACTATAAAGATGTTATCCATTTGTTCTTTTGCATATTGTCTTTCCAATCTCTTCCCAGTTTTTTCTAACCTCCTCTGATTGATTCTTGTAGATTCTTCTAGTTATTATGCAGTATTTTATGTGGTCTGCAAAATGTTCCATTTTTAACAGCATCTTATGTTCTAAACTCAATTAAAAACTGTATCAGAGGTGATCTTTTGGCACCTCCCGTACTCTTTGCCTATACTCTGTTAAAAATCCTTGGTGCAGAAAGCATTCTCTAACCTGCAGCCCAAAATTCTACTTGACCTCATGCCACTCTGTTGCCTTTTCTTCCCTACTTATTTGCCCCTAAAAATTTTCATTGCTTTGCTAGTTTTCTCCTGCAAATTCCAGCCCCTTCTTGCCTATCTTCTGTATCTCTATTTGCAGTCATTCTTATTTGTAAAGTCTCCTTTCTCCATTCCTGTAATGGTTTAGTTCTTAGAATACATTCTACTACTTTGTGAATATAATATTCTATATTCTTATTCTCCTTAAGGACCTGCATCCAAAGTCCTACTCTATCCTTACTTCTCAAACTCTTCCACTATTTCATTATTATCCTCATCTCTTTCCACGTTGATTTATAACCTGCTTGTGTTATGTATATGAGCCTTAACTATAATACTAAATCACCTTGTTCTAAGGGAAGAATCAACTTGTCCGACTTAACTCTTGCCTCTTCCCCTCCCAGATAAGTTAATTTAACTATTTATTAGGTATGGTCCACAATTTTTCCTCTGGTTGATAAAAACATGCCGGACCTCTGTATAAAACTAAATGGACTAAAACAATTTCACTCTTGTATCTTACCATGCATATCCATAATATCCAGCTTCTCACTTCTTAAACTGAGGATTTTAAATTAAATATTTCCAGCTTTTCCTGTCTTGTCACAGTGTAAAGCCTAGATACATTGCAGTCAAAAATGCACTGTCTTATTTTAATACGGGTTCCTGTTACTTCGTTGAACGTTTAGGCTGTCGAACCTAAATGTCGGCACCTAAACATTGGACGCTGAAAACCGTGACCTGCCAATTAATCGAATTTTTCCCCTGGGAAAAAAATTGCCTGTCCGTCATCAGGGGTTTGCCCTTTTCCCCAATGTAGAGCGATCTCAGAGTTGGTATATTTAGTTAAGAGGTGTTTGGGGAGTGCAGCCCCCCACGTCTGGGGGGTGGGTGGGTATACCCCCCACTTGATTAGGGTTTTAAAGTATGCTTTTTTTTGTTGGCCAAGAGAATTTTTTTCACGAGGAAAAAATTAGAGTAATTGGCCAGTCGCGGTTTTGAGGGTTCGACGTTTAGGTGTCGACATTTAGGCATACAACAGCCTAAACATTCGACATTGTAATGTAGACCCCTTTGATATCATTAGCATATACAGCAGTTATTGATAAAACTCCCTCCACCACACATTTAAAATGTCTCTGAATGCATACGATACAAAATTGCTTTACAGCATCATATTTCAGTGCAAACTTCACCCCCTTCTACCCCCCTAAAGGAGAGATAACTATCCCAGCGGAGTGTAGCCTCCCAGACATCTCAAATGCGCAGGTGAAAGCTGCTCTCTCTAAAGCTGAAAACACAGCATCAATGGGACCGGATGGTGTCCCCGGTTGTGTGCTACACGAGCTAAATGAGGAATTAAACCCGCACATAAGGCAGCTGTTTAATCTCAGCCTTACCACAGGATATGTGCCCAAGGAGTGGCGTATGGCAACTGTGGTCCCACTCCACAAAGGCGGTGCCTCTACGGACCCTGGTAATTACCGCCCCTTAAGCTTAACAAGTCTAGTCTGCAAAGCTATGGAGAGGATCATAATGGAGCTCATAAACAAAGATATAGGGGACTTGCAGACATTGGACCCGACCCAGTTTGGCTTCGTCAAGGGCAGATCATGCCTTTTGAACTTGGTCGACTTCTTGAAACAGTCACCAAGGCCATTGATGAGGAAAGGCAGTCCATACAGCCTACCTTGACCTTGCAAAAGGCTTTCACACAATACCCCACTCGGGTATTGTAGAAAAACTTACCAGCTTAAATGTAAACCCATATGTTACAAGATGGGTTGCAAACTGGCTTAAGGACAGAACCCACAGGGTTAGAGTTGCTGGCGCTATGTCAGACTCCAAGCCGGTCACAAGTGGTGTCCCACAGGGCTCGGTCCTTGGCCCCCTATTGTTCGGAATCTACTTCTCAGAAGTACAGGCCAACATGGGAGGACTTTGGCTGACAAAGTTTGCAGACGACTGCAAACTGGGCGCCATAGTGGAAAGTGCATCGGACACGGATATCCTTCAGAAGGGACTCACGGAAACAGATAGCTGGTGCCAGAGCCATGTCCTGAAGTTAAACGCCAAAAAATGTATAGTCATACCCTTCGGGAAAAACAAGGTAACCCCAAGCTACCAGATAGGTGGCAATCCACTAAGCACAGAAGAGGTTATCAGGGACCTGGGGACCCAGGTTGACAGTGGCCTTTCTTTTGACACTCACGTTGCTAAAGTGGTTAGAAAGACCTTCTACATTGCTCACCTGATCATGAAGGGATTCACATCCAGATCTAGTGAGGTCATTGTTCCCCTGTACTCTTCACTTATCAGACCAATGATCGAGTACAATGCCCCATTCGGGATGTATCTCATCCGACATCTGCAGCAATTGGAGAGACCCCAAAGTTCCTCACCAAAAGGATAAAGGACTCCAAAATCTGTCATATGCTGCCAGATTGAAGAAACTCCAGCTCTATTCAGTCGCATACCGTCTGCTCAGAGGTGACATGTGCCTGACATACAAGGCCATGTCCAACCTGGAATTAATGGACATGCTCCACCTCAAAAAATCCAAATCCACCAAAACCACTAGAGCAAGCGACTTAAACCTTAGCACGGATATAAATAGGACGTGCTGGAGGGATAGATTTATCACTCAGAAACTCCCTATGCTGTGGAATAAAATCCCGGTCCATGTGAGGCAGAGCACCTCGCTGGCTCTGTTCAAGAGAAATCTTGACCTGTGGATGGGAGATCATAGGTTTACCCCGGGAATCATCTCTGTGTCACTGCTGGACAGAGACACAACAAACTAATGGGTACATTATTTTTTCATATAAGGGGTAGCGTAAGCCACAAAACTTTGGGCTAGGCTTATAAATGCCTTAGGGCAGATAGCCTAGTATAAATCTATGAACCTATATCCAATTAACATTATTAATTTTTATGCAGATATTAGTAAGAACAAAAACTTGTTTTACTTATTTCTTTAATCTTTCCAATGTATTTGTAAACATTAATCACAAAATGTAGGGTTCATGCTTTAGAATCTTCCCACCAGTTTAGTAAGTCAGCAGACTTAGTCTTTTTCAGCCATTTTTTCTGCAAAACCACAAATCTGAAGTAGGAACTTAATTTGTCAGTAACCTTTGGGATACGGATCCGATTTCGGATCCATGCCGGCAACTTTTACCACAGCATAGATCCGAGCTCCTAGCTCCTCCCTTTACCCATAATCCCCTGCCAACCCTAACTGACCCCAGATCTAGTTTGCCGCGCTTCAAGCCTACAAGCTGGATTTCGAGCTTCTGGCAGTTCAAAGTATTTGTGAGAGAAAAACTTAAGATTTTTTGTACCTTCTCTTGTGTGATTGTGTAAATTTGTTTAGGTTCCCTCTTAGATATCTTTTTTTGTAAAATTTTTCCTCCTTACCCTCGCTGGTTCGTAGTGTGTGTTTGTGGTGTGTTTGGGGGCCTAGTGAGTGTGTTTTTCAGTTCAACATGTCGGAGGCCCCTAAAGCCATCTTTTCAAAATGCACCGAGTGTGGCCATAAGCTTTCACCGGTGGATGGCCACACCCGGTGCGTTAGGTGCCTTTGGGATGAACACCTCTCTTCAGGATGCACGATTTGTGCAGCGTTCAACCCCAGGGCACTTAAGGACCGGAGGTCGAAGCTGATTCTGGCGGGCCTTTTGCCCCCGGACTCGGCTCCGGCCTCTGGTTCTTCGGTGGCCGCTACCCAGCCCTCGGTGGTAGCCACCCCTGCCTCCCTCCGGTCGGGACTCAACCTCCCGTTTTGGCTCTGGAGGAGAGGGAGGCTGGAAAAACCAAAAGGAAGGAGAAGCACCATAAGCGGCGGGCCGAGGACTCTTCCTCGGCCCCGCCCGCCAAGCGGGCTTCTCCATCCAGGGTTTCTGGATCGCCTCCTCCTTGGCTCCGGTCCCCTTGTTTTTCACCGGGACCTGGGGAGGAGGCAACCCGGTCCCCGTCGAGGTCATCGAAGTGTCACTCTAGGTCTGCCTCGGTGGCCTCGTCGAGGTCCACATTTAGTATGTCAGATGCAGACATGGACCGGATGATGAAGAGGTTCATCCAGGCCCAGCTGCAGATGGGAGTGCTCTTGCCTCCCCCCCCCCCTCCGGGGGGGAGCTCGACCCCATTTTTTGCACCAATTGCTCCTTCTCCGTCCCGCTTCCCGGGTTCGGAGCATTCGGAGCCGAGCCGCGTCGGATCCGGGGGTGTGTCGGAGCCGACAGTACTAGTCACTTCGTCGACTGGTCCCTTGAGTTTGTCGGATCCAAACTCTCGGAGCTGTGAGCAGAGCTTCGGATCCGAGGGACCTTGTGTGACTTCGGCTCCATCCCGGTCGGAGCACACGGGTCCTTCGGATCCGATGGTCTCTGCCCCGGATCCGGTCCCCGCTTCGCATCCGAGTGGGAGCCGACTCTCGGAGCCTATTGAGAGTAGCTCCCCCTTGGCTTTCACGGTGGTGGAGAGGGCACTGTTGAGTGCATCCAGACCCCCGGTCCTGGCTTCGGCTCCTCCCTGCACTCCCTCTCAGCTGGTCTGGGCTCCCATCACCCGGCCTTCGGGACAGCCTGCTTCAGCATCTCTGGGTGTTCCTACGGAACGTGATATTGCTGGTGAGTCTTCCTCGGACAGCCCCCCCGAAGAGGTCCCTCACAAAGCCAAGTGTAAGAGGAGGCACATGGACTCCCCTGAGTCCCTTACCGAAGATACAGACTTAGATGAAGGGGAAGGCTCCCCAAGGTCACCCCCCGAGGATGTCTCCTTTGGAGACATCATGGAGATGCTCAGGATTAGGGGAGGGTGGTCTGCCCCCAAGGCTTCCTCCGATGAGTCCATATTCCTAGAGGCGTTCGAAGCAGGGCCATCTACCTCTTGGGTGTCCCCTCCCCCCCGACCCCCTGGTGGACCTTATTTCCACCAGGGCTTGGAAGGAGCCAGACACTGTAGAGCCAGTCCCCAAGCACCCGGATAGAATCCTGAGTCTCCCTGCTGAAAGAACCCACTGGAGCAGAGGTCCCCCCGTGGATGCCATGTTGGTGGCGGTGGCCACCAAGAAAGAGCTGGCTCAGGAGAGCTCTGCGGTCCACCCGTCGAGTAAGGACTCTCGAGCGATGGACCGCCTGGGGAAGTGGGTCTTTAGTTCAGCAACCTTCTCCATGAGAGCGCTGAACTATATGGCACACGTCATTCGGATACAGCGGGATCTAATAAAAGAATACGCTGCATCACCCCCAGAGTCCATGTCGGAAGGAGACAAGCAACTGTACTCCTCCCGAATGCCTACTCTACGTTCAGTTTCTAACACCTCTATGCAGCTCTTGTCACACGCCACTGAAGGAGCCGCTAGAGCCGGCGAAGCCGGCCTGGTAATCAGGCGTCAGGCCTGGATCCGACACTGTGACTTCTCAGAACCCTTTAAGGCGTCATTCGCGAATGCCCCCTTTGATGGTTCTGCACTTTTTGGCAAAACCGTTCGCGACACTTTAGTCCAGAGTGAGAAAGACAGGAAGATGTTGTCCGCCGTCGGAGTCCGCTTCTCTGCTCCCCAGAGGTCCTTTTCTAAGAACCAAAAGGGTCAGAAGAAGATGTGGTTCCGAAAATCGCATCAGTCCCAGTCTGCTCCGGACAACCAGTCCTCTCGTGGCAGAGGAGGACAGGGAGGATGCCGCCCAAGAGGCAGAGGGGGTCCCAGAAACTTTGGGTCCAGAGAACCATTCTCTGAGAGGCCCACGCAGAACCCCTGAGGGGTTGCCCGGCTGCTCCACTCTGGAGGCAGTCGGGGGGCGTCTTTCGAAGCACCTAGCAATGTGGGAGTCCATAACAACAGATCACTGGGTGCTTCGCATCATATCCAGAGGTTACCAAATTCCCTTTATTGTAACCCCCAAAACCAAAAGCCTCCCCGACGTACCACCCAATCAAATGGAGGCAGCTGCTACAGAAATTCAGCAGCTTTTGCAAAAAAGAGCCATCCAACCCGTCCCCCCAGATCATTTTAGATCGGGGTTTTACTCCAGGTTCTTTCTGGTGCCAGAAAAGACGGGGGACTTGAGACCCATTCTTGATCTCTATCTCCTGAACCTGGCAGTTCCCAAAGAAAAGTTCCGAATGGTCACCTTACAATCTATTCTCCCCCTATTATGGGAGAACGATTGGATGTGCTCGATAGACCTTAAGGATTCGTACTACCACATCCTAGTGGACAGACGCTCCAGGAGGTTCCTCCGCTTCCGGCTGGGAGACAGTCACTTTCAGTTCAGGGCCCTTCCCTTCAGTCTCACCTCAGCCCCCAGGGTGTTCACCAAAGTCTTGGCGGTCATAGCGGCCCACCTGAGGCTTCAGGGAATTCAGGTCTTTCCGTACCTCGACAACTGGCTCCTCATCGCCCCAACAAGGCATCTGCTCTGTTCAGGCAGGGATTATTTCCTCGACCTTGCTCCACGTCTAGGGTTAACTATCAACATGACCAAATCCTCTCTAGTCCCCTCACAGGTAATAGATTTCATAGGGGCGAGATTGGATTCCAGGATAATGCTTGTCTTCCTGACTCCCGATCGGCTTCAGAACCTGAGGTTGCATGTCAAGGCCATTCTCATACTTCCTGCTCCACCTGCGGAATTGATCCTGAGGGCTCTAGGGTCCATGGTGGCAGCTATTCCTCTACTGCCCCTAGCCCGCCTGAATATGAGGGTCCTGCAGTGGACCCTCCAAGTACAATGGTCCCTGTCTCGCAACCCCCTGTCCCATCCTATTCCCCTCAGCAGGGCTTGCAGAGGTTCGCTCATGTGGTGGCTCCGGTCCCCAAGTCTCCACACGGGACGACCATTCTTGATGTCTTCCCCCATCGCCACAGTGACCACGGACGCCTCTCGCCTGGGGTGAGGGGGCACTATTCAGGCAGAACGGTCCAAGGCACGTGGAACGACACAGAGACCTCTTTGCATATCATTGTCCTAGAGATGAGGGCGGTGCTTTTGACGTTGCAGGCACTTCACAGCCTTCTACCGATTGGGACAATTGCAGTACAAACGGACAACATGTCAGTTGTCTGGTACATCAACAAACAGGGGGGAACCAGGTCTTATCCCCTTTGTCGCGAGGCCATGAGAGTGTGGGAATGGGCGATTTCCACCAACCGCTTTCTTATTGCAATGCACATTCCGGGACGGTCCAACATCCTAGCAGACAGGCTCAGTCGTTCGATCCTGACTCCGTACGAATGGTCTCTCAATCCTCTAGTAGCGAAACAAATATTTGCCCTATGGGGGGCAACCCTGTTGTGATCTTTTTGCCTCTCCTTCAAATACCAAATGCAACAGTTACTTCGCTCTAATCCCCCCTCAGGGGGAGTCCCGAGGACTCTCTAGTACATGCTTGGCCTCCCGGTCTCCTTTACGCTTATCCTCCTTTGCCCATGATGCTGAAACTCCTACAGAAAGCCAGTCGGCTGGGGAGCAAAATGATCCTCATTGCCCCATTCTGGCCTCGTCAAACATGGTTCCCGTACCTGTGGTCTCACCTAATTCATCCACCATGGATTCTGGATCCACTCCCAGATCTCATTACCCACCCTCTGGGTCTCCCGGCCCCCAACCTGGTCAACCTCAAGCTGACTGCTTGGTTGCTCCAGTTCCACTCCTGATTAGGACTCCCGGAATCTCCTCACCAGTCAAAGCCATCCTAGTAGCAGCACATAAACCTTCTACCAGAAGAGTCTACCGAAGCAAGTGGAAACGTTTCTCCATCTGGGCAGAGCACCATCACTTGGATCCTTTCACGGCGCCTCTCACGTCGGTTTTGGATTTCTTAACTACCCTTTTTCATCAAGGGGCTAGCTGCTCTACAGTCAAGGTTCAACTGGCAGCGATTTCACATTATCATGTAGGGCATGAATCGGGCCCTCTAATGACTTCTAAGCTTTGTAAAGCTTTTCTCAAGGGTACCTTCCTTCTCAGACCTCCGGTCAGGGAGGTAGTACCCCCATGGGATTTGTCTTTGGTTCTCCAAGCCTTGACTAGCCCCCCTTTCAAGCCGGCAGCCACGGTTGATCTTAAATATCTCTCCTGGAAGACGGCCTTCTTAGTGGCCATTACTTCAGCTAAAAGGGTCTCTGAACTTCAGGCTCTATGTGTTAAACCGCCGTATTTATCCTTCCATCCAGATAGAGTTTACCTCAGGATCAATCCGTCCTTTCTGCCTAAGGTGTCTTCGGAAGCTAATATTAATCAATCTATTAATCTTCCCGTGTTCTTTCCCCATTACCAGAACAAAGGAGAATATAAACTGCATTCCTTGGATGTGCACAGACAATTACGTTTTTATACTTATCGAACTGCTGGTCATAGGCAATCTGACCAGTTGTTTGTCTCCTTTGCCAAAACAAGTTTAGGCAAGTCAATTTCTAAAGTGACACTATCACGGTGGATAGCTAATTGTATCCTCTTAGTGTATCAGAGTTCGGGAAGGCCTGCACCTCAGGGAGTCCGAGCTCATTCTACTAGGGCCGTCGCTGCTTCGGTGGCTTTTAAATCTAGGGTTCCCTTAGATGATATTTGTTCCGCTGCCACTTGGGCCTTATCTCATACCTTTATCAGCCATTACAAACTGGATGTTGTCTCCAAAGGTAGGGCGTCCTTTGGCTCTGCAGTGCTCCGGAATGTGCTTCCATGAAGGCCACCCAGGATTCAGGTAGCTGGAGACTCTGTCCCAAAGGTTGCTGACAAATGAAGTTCCTACTTCAGATTAAGAAGTTATGTACTCACCATAACGTTCCATCTGAGTAGGTATCTTCATTTGTCTGCAACCATCGCCCCCTCCTTCCCCCGACCTATACGATCTGTCTTGGATAAGCCCCTTCCAGGGCACAATAACATTGCTTATATCGGGCAAACTTGATCTGAGGTCAGTTAGGGTTGGCAGGAGATTATGGCTAAAGGGAGGAGCTAGGAGCTCGGATCTATGCTGTGGTAAAAGTTGCCGGCTCAGATCCGAGATCGGATCCGGATCCCAAAGGTTGCAGACAAATGAAGATACCTACTCAGATGGAACGTTATGGTGAGTACATAACTTCTTATTATCATTTTTAAAGTACATGTAATGGGATTGATGTTTTTCATTTCTCCCATTTTGTTCACTAATTTTACCTTGTTGCTGGTCTTCTTCCTGATCGTCTCAACCTTTTAACACCAGTCTGTGGTTCAAGGCCAACGTACTCCCTGATTCTTCTCATCAGCTGTTTGGCTTTTTAGTGTCTTTCATTGTTTCATTGGCAAAGTCTGTCTGCTTTTTTCTTACAAGAAGAATTAGAAGCAAGATTCCCCTTCAGCTTGCTGGCTTATTCTATGTTGGCTAAACCTTTTTTATTTCCATCCTAGCCTTCTCAGTATCCAAAAATGTTTTTGATTATCTGGGAAAGAAATATTCTGAAGACAGCTGGATATAGCAACTTGAATATCTCATCTGACTGTCAATAACCCCTGATTGCCAAGATAGACATGCTTCACTTCTGCCTCGTGTACAGTGAATAATCATTTTTCATAAACACTCTGGTGTCCCCAGTTTTTAATACTCTTCCCTTCTTCCACAGTTTTGTCAGGAACAGCTTTGTCTGTTAGAATGATTACATCTTTACTAATCTATAGTCCTTGGCTGTGCTAGATTTAGAATATGCACACACCATGTGCTCTCTCAATTAACAAATCTTTTTATGGAGTATCTGTCAGTTTATTTGAACTCTCATAAAATCAGTGCAGTCTACTCCTTCCAGTTTTTCTTATATTGCAAAAATCTAGGGTTTTCTCTCTGTGCTACATATTCTAACTGTATCATTTTTTGAAACAGTTCTTCTGAAGAAGTCTCGTGTCTATCTAGTCTTTCATTCATTTCAGCCTGTGATTTCTACAATTTTATCATCTTATTTGAATAGTTAATTAAAGCTTTTTCTATTGTTTCTAGCCTTTTGACATTTGATTTTATATATTCTTCCAGTGTGTCACTTATTGGAAACACTTTTTTTGCTGGCTTTAGACAACTGTGTATCATAACCTTGCCATCTTTATACAATGTAGAAACATTCATGGAGTTAAAATCTGCAGTATGATTTTTTTTGGGGGGGTTATCACCAAATCTGGGTTCCATTGTCCTTGTTGTCATGCTGCTGCTATGGCTGTATAGATTTAAACTGGCTAGGCTGGTTGATTAATTAATAATGCAGACGTCTTTCTTTGCAATTGATAACATTGCTTAAAAGTAACATGCAAAAACCTAATAAACATGTTTGAATGCAGAAGATTCTAATATTTTATTTAATACAAACAAAACAGATAACATTCCAGAGCAAGATACGCATGTACTTTTTATACAGAGATATAGCTAAAGGCAGCCTTTCATGACTTGACAAATTAAATAGCAAATTGTGTTATAAATGCTTATCAGAAAAGAGAGTTCAACATGAAGTTATCATATGGTCAGTCATAACCAGGCACATGTAATCATATTGTATTAGGTTAACAGAACATTCCAGTATCTTCCATGCAGATTTAAAGTCCAGTATCTTCCATGCAGACTGTACATACTGAAGCAGTCGGGAAAGCAGTCTGTGATTATGTCAGCATGACCTGTTTCTTCTTTTTTTCTTGATGGATCAGCAGTTGTTTTGTACAAACTGAAGAATGCCTCTTGTTGCCCAGTTATCCTGCATGTCAGTCTCACCAGTAATTGCAATAAGAAAAGTATACATTAAAAGTACAAATGCACACTTCACCAAAAACATTTATCTCCCTGCTACATACACTTCCTTCACAGCAGAATACAATGTCAGACTCTCAGCAGATCCAGGACAGGCCATCATGAGTGGATGCTATAATGGAAGGTTTTCTTGCAAATTACCCACCATTGGATTTCCCTCAAACAGACATGTTTGCATCCAAATATGACAGGCAACTAAAATCATTCAGTTCTAGGATGTCTTGTAAAGAAGCCTGGAAGGCATTTGTCTTTGCTATACCCTGGTCAGGAATGTTTCTTTATGCCTTTCCTCTGATACCAAAAGTTCTTTGTAGATAAGGAAGACCAACAGAAGATGCTATTGATGATCCCTCCCCCTTTGGCTCAGACAGCATTGGCTCTCCCTTCTAATGCAGTTAACCTATGGCAATCACCAGAAACTTCCTCGCAGGGTGGACTTGCTCACACAGGACAAAATATCTCTGATTCTTCCAAATATTTACACTCTGTACGGAACAGTCTGGGTGATAGGTTTTTGATTCCTTTCAGGCACTTTTAATCTGAGGGTGTGCAATAAGGATTTAAGGAGGCAAGAAAACTTGGTACTAGCAAATCTTATTTGTCTGAATTGAAAAATATTTGCCTTTGTCCATAAATAGAGAAAAGCATTACCTTAAATGGGGCAATCCTAGTTCTTCTGTACTTGTGTGAATTGCTGTCTTCTGGCTTAGCATACAGTTCAATAAAGGTTCCTCTTTTAAACCATTTCAGCCTGTTTGCCACTAAATCTGCCATTATCTGCTGTTTTTCAAATCAAGTAGTTTTAAAGGAAGTGTGCATATTATACTACCAAAAAAGCAGACTGTCCTTGAGATTTGAATTTTGCTTTAGAAGGTAGTCATTGAATGTGCACTTAAACCATCCAGCTCCCCTGCCTTCTATCTTAATGCACAAAGTAATGGAGAAATGATTCTTTGTTGCCTGCATGTTCACAGGTATCTGAGATTTTTTTGGATAGAACTAAAGAATTTAGAAAAAAAAACTTTTTCTTATAACAAAAATAAAAAGGGACAGATGGTTTCTGAACAAACTATTTCTAAATGGCATTCACTTTCCATTTGGTTCTGATATTCTACCATGGCAAAACCATCCAAAGAATGTAAAGACACATTCTACCAGGGCAGTTGCTACGTCTGGAGAATTTCAGAAAGAAGTGGATTCTAGATGAATTTTGGAAGGCGCTCACTGGTCCGTATAAATTTGATGTCTTTTCCAGTGCCAGGACCGATTTTGCCAAAACTGTTTTATAGAGCATTTTGGACTCTGGTTCTATTTCCACCACCCTATCCCCCCACCTGCCCTTTTGAGTTTGGGAATCATCCCATCATTGAGGAGTACTGCAACAGTGATCATATGAAGAACACAGCAGAGTTGTTTAGATAACTTACAATAATGATATATGTTCGAATAGATCAATGTTGTAGTACGTATACCTTCCCACCATCCCTTGAGTGGTTTCCTTCTTTGGCTGGGCTGGAATTCCCTTTCTAATTTTGTTTCCTTTCCCTTCAGTACATTTTTTCCAAGTCCTTATTTAGAGCTATAAGCTTCATCCTATTAAGAAATGTTTGAGTTTGGCATGTTCATACATCCCTCTTATATTAACATGTTAGCTCATGCAAAGAATGGGCATACACCATGCAAGGAGGAGTATGCCTCCAGACACTGAAGTCCCGTCAGCTTTGTGTGTGAGTTGCATATGGCAGCACATTCTGACTAGGCTTAGGGTCCATGGGGGAGCACCTAGTGCTCCGCTAGGTGTTACCCATGTGGTTCACTAGAAATTCCCCTCCCTCCCTGGTGATGGGTGAACTGCCAATGTCCACTCAATCTCATACCACAAAGAGCTCCTACAAGTGCCCAAGCCATTATTTAAACTCAGGTTGCCTGTAATGTAGTCAAGGTTTTATTCCCTCTACACCACAGAGTTGGCTGAATCTCTTTCAGACTTTGGGAATCATGGTGAGCACTGCTGAATCCCAGATAGAGCCCTGTCAAACTCATGCAGAAGATGTCTTCATTTGGACAGGATAGTTCCCTAACAAAACTTGCTACTTCAGATTGTTCAGTCTCAGACAGTCACTGCATCACTTTGTCTTAGAGTATTTGGTCTTATTGAACAATCATTTACGTGTTTGTTTATGCCAGATTGTATATTAGTGTTCTACAGTGGGCAAACAAAGTAGTGGTCTTAGTTAACAGATCCCATGATTTAAAACTTAAAATTCTCACAGTGTGCAAGCTGCATGTGATGTTGTGGCTTTACTCTCCCACACTAACTCTGGGTGGTCCTTACAACGTTCTCCCACTGCAGCAGCTGTCACCACTGATGCCTCTGCAATACACTGTTAAGAGCAGGCTGTCTGACGTGTATAGTCACAGACAGCGGCCAGACTGCACCTCAGCATTTTGGAGATGAGGACACGTCTTCTCATACTGCAGGCGTTTCAGGACTCCCTGCCTAAAGATGCTGTTACCATCCACTTCAACAACATGGCAGTGATTTGGTTATATAAACAAGCAAGAGTGTACTTACACATACCTTGTTTGTAAAGAAGCAATGAGGATGCATCAGTAGGTGACTGTGCTTGCTGGTCACAATCCTGATGAAGCCATTTCTTTAGTGGACATGCTCATTCTCTACTTAGTGAATGGTCCCTCTGACAGTCAGAAGCACATAAGACATCTGTCATGGTGGAAGCCTTGGTGCAAACTCTTTCCATCCTTCAGTGATGTTAGGTACATCAGTTTATTTTTGTTCATCTCTCCTCTGCAGAGGAACATCCCAGGGATGCTATCATCCAGCAGTATCCCTCAGGACTCCTTTACACTTTTTCCGTTTTCCTGTATTCTGAAAATGAATTTAAAAATCCAGTCAGAACAAGTTCATAATCATTCTCATAGCTCTTTTTTGCCTTAACTGTATGTATTTTTGTCTACTCATGCCTCATCTTTGGGAAGGGTCTATAATTGCGGCCCTTCAGAACTCTGTTGCTTCACCCACCTAGCAGGCTTTACCTGAATTGCCACTTCCTATTTCTAACCACATGGTTACTCTGGTTCTAGTAATGGACAGGAACTCTTCAAACCCTGCCAATATAGTACAGATACTCACCTCTATCCAGAGGCCTGATAACAGAAATCTTACAAAAATAATTGGACATTTTTTTTTTTACATGGGCTGTTTCCAAAGGTTTGCATTCCTTCACGTCTTGCTGCAGTAATGCTAAACAGCCTTTCTCTGATCTTTGACACAGGATTAAGCTATTCTTGTTTTGAGCACTTCACTGATGTTTCTAGTTTTCATCAGTACATTGTCAGTGGCACAACAGGTATCACACTTGCCTTTGGTGCAGAAGGCTGTAGGTTCTATTTCCACACCAGGTAGATGGATTGTTGATACTGCACTATAGCATAAGGGCTACACTCCAGATGGGCTGTCCTTTGGATGAGATTTTAAACTGAGGCCCCTTCTGCTTGAGTTGGTGGTAGAAGATCTAACAGAACCTATTAAAAGAGTAGAGGAAGTTCCCCAGTGCCCCAGCCAAATTTCTCCTAGTAGTATAAATACCATCTTAGGTCTCCCCTGAAAAAAGGCTAATAGCCTAGTGGGGCAAGCCTGGTCAACAAAGGATAAGTAAAAAAATAAACAAATCAAGGTTTACACTCTTTAGCCGGCTTTGTGGCATAGATGGATAAACCCCTCGGGTTGACTAGATGCTAGGGAGCCTGTAGCAGCTGGCCAGTGGGGATGGGAGGGAGTAGCCATTCCTGACTTACAAAGGCAAGATCCTCAGGGAGGGAAGAAGAAGAAAAAGATTCTGAATCCTTGTTACTGGCACCACTGAAGCCTACAAAACCTTTCTCACAGGTCCTTATCTTTTTTGGCCTGCTGTCAAGGATCCTGTCCATCTGAGATTTATACTTTGTTTTAAAAAAATTGACTCTTCCTTTGTTTTTTAACCCACTGCTAATGCAGAAGTGAAATATGTGTTACAGGAAGCTCTTTTTCTACTGGCCATTTCCAGTAGAAAATGTTTTAGACCCTCCATACGTAATTTTACAGAAGGACACTTTGTTATTATGAATTAATCCGTCAGTTATGCCCAAGATGACCACTGAGACAAGCCTCAGTCAGTCTCACAACCTGCCTATTTTCTTTCCTAATTACTTTTAACAGTGGCAAATATTTGTTGCAGTGTATGGATGTTTACAAACAGCTCAGATTTTACCTCAACAGAGCCAAATCTAGCAGGAAAGACTCAAAAATGTTTGTCTCCTTTTCTAATAAGGAATTGGGCTGTAACATTTTGGAAATTACTTTATCCAGATGACTGATTACAATAAATTTTATTTTAAGAAATACAGTAAAACCTTGCCTTCTGTATGTAGAGGCCACTCAGTGAGGGTGGCTATACCAGAAAGGCATTTTCTGAAATGCATTCTCAGTTGAAGTTTGTACAACAGCTATGCACGCTACTTCACTGCTGCGAGACACTAAAAGCTGGATATGATAACTAGATCTCTGTCTTCCTTTGGGCCACAGTTATCAGGAAGGTGACTGCTCAGGAGGATTAACTTGGGACACTGTCCTGCTATTAATAATGATGGACCACTCATCTCAGACACAAAAGATATGTACTTAGCATAGTATTAGTTCCATAATAACAAAAAATGAATGTGGAATAGTCCAAAGAGCAATCCAAAACACTATTCACCGCAGCACAAGAAAAAACTGTCGGTTAAGCGCTTTCATCACTAAGTGACATCATCAGAACCAAGAACAGTAGAAAGGAAATCCTTTTATGTATAAAGGGAAGGGCTAATATTTGTTAACAGTACATTTTATTATTGTGATATTTTTATATTTTGCATTTTATTTTGTATTTTTCTTAATTGCATTTTCTTAAAATGTTGCAACAGCAGTTTTGTGGCTGGCACTTTCTCTTTCTCTTTAATTTGAGGAGGGGTTTAGCACTTGTTTGGTGCCTTTTTTATACATAAACGGATTTCCTTTCTACTGTTCTTGGTTCTGATGATGTCACTTTGTGATGAAAGCACTTAACCAACAGATGTGAAGTTGTTCAATCTCGCCGTTCATTCTTCACTGATGGGCTCGGAGCTGATCCTCGGCTCTGACATGGCCGACTAGCAACCTCAAAGTTCTCCAGTAGCTCAAGATCCAATCCCTTATCCCACAATGCACTGCTGGAATTACCTCAGATCTAGTTTACCGCTGCATGGATCTCTTGGTTTCCAGCGTTGCTCAAGACTATTATTGGGAGTTTTCAACTTTCAGCAAGTTTTGTAGTTCAATTTTTATATATCTTTGATTACTATATAATATCCGCGGTGGTGCAGCAGTAGCGTTGTTGCCTCACAGCAAGAGGTTCTCCCGTTCGATTCTTGGCTGGAGTGCGGGGAGTGCCTTCTGTGTGGAGTCTGCATGTCCTCCCCGTGGTTGGGTGGGCATTCAAAAGACATACGTAAATGGGTGTGCCTTCGTTGAAGGTTGAACGTCGAGCTGGCACCCCAGCGTTTGTGAAAATCTACTGCCAATCCTTAACAGACCAGAGTTCCACTGTGGCGACCCCTAACCGGGAAAAGACGAAAGACAAACAACAACAACAACAACTAGATAATACTAGCTAGTAAATAGTTGATCTGAAGTAGGAGAATTCATTTGTCAGCAACCTGTGGGTATGGATCCGATATCGGATCCGAACCGGCATGATTTATCCAGCTATGGATCCAAGCTCCTAGCTCCTCCCCTCACCCATAATGCCCTGCTCTCCCTACATGACCTCAGATCTAGTTTGCCGCGTTCATGGTGACAGCTGGATTTTGAGCTCCTGTCAGCTAAGTGCTATTTTTGGTGTTTTACTAGGGAATTTCTGTCAAAAAATACCTTTTTTGTGTGAATGTTTTAGGTTTTCCCTCTTTTAAGCTAATTTTTTGTTTAATTGGTTAACTTTGTAGTACCCTCCCCTCGCTGGTACGTAGCTTGTGTGCATGTGGATTCTTTGGGGCCTTCTGTGTGAGTGGTTAACTTAACTTTCTTTTTTGTTAAAAAAAAAAAAAAAGGTAGTAGATTAGTGAAAATGTCTGAGGCCCCAAAGGCAATCTTTTCAAAATGCTCAGAGTGTGGCCATAAGCTATCCCCTGCTGATGGCCACACTTGGTGCGTTCGATGCCTTGTGGTTGAACACCTCACCTCTGGGTGTTCAATCTGTGCAGGGTTCAACCCCAGGGCATTGAAGGAGCGGAGGTCGAAGCTGGTCTTGGCGGGACTCTTGCCCACGGACTCGGCTTCGGCCTCCGCCCCGTTGGTAGTTACCGCTCTGGCGGTTCCTGCCTTACCTGCTCCCCCTCCTTCTCCCGGGATTCAAACTCCCTCTATGGGTTTGGAGGAGAGGGAAGCCAGAAAGAAGGACCGCAGAGAGAAGCACCACAAGCGGCGGGCCGAGACCTCCGTCTCGGCCCCGCCAGCTAAGCGGGCTTCTCCTCCGGCCTCTCTGGCTGCTGGCTCTCCTCCTCCTCGGCTCCGGTCCCCATCCCTTTCACCGGGGCCTGAGGAGGAGGAGACCCAATCTCCTTCGAGGCTATCGAGACGGTACTCAAGGCCTACCTCGGTAGCCTCATCGAGGTCTACCTATAGCCTCTCCGACGCTGATCTGGACCGGATGATGCGAAGGTTCATCCAGGCCCAGGTGCAGATGGGAGTGCTCCTGCCTCCCCCCCTCCTGGGGGGGAGCTCGACCCCATTTTTCAAGCCCATAGCTCCTTCTCCGACCCGCTACCCGGGCTCGGAGCGCTCGGAGCCGGGCAGCTTCGGAGCCAGGGGTGGGTCAGCGCCGACAGTACTGGGTACTTCGGATCCGACCCTGCCCTCGAGTGTGTCAGATCCAACCTCTCGGAGCCTTGGTCCGAGCTTCGGATCCGAGGGACTCAGTGTGCCTTCGGCGCCGTCCGTGTCATAGGTTCATAGGTTCATAGGTTCATACTAGGCTATCTGCCCGAGGGCATTTACAAGCCTAGCCCATCGTTTTGTGGCTTAGGCCACCCCTTTAGTATGGGGAACTATACCCATTATTTTTCTGTGCCTCTGTCGAGCAGTGACACTGAGGTAATCCCTGGGGTATATCTGCGATCTCCCATCCATTGGTCAAGATTTCTCTTGAACAAGGCCAGCGAGGTGCTCTGCCTCACATGTACCGGGATTTTGTTCCACAGCATAGGGAGTCTTTGGGTGATGAATCTATCCCTCCAGCACGTCCTATTAATAGCCGTGTCAAGGTTTAAGTCTCCGCCCTTGTGGCTCTGATGGATCTAGATTTTTGAGGTGAAGCATATTCATCAAATCTGGGTTTGACATGGCCTTGTATGTTAGGCAAAGGTCACCTCTGAGCAAGCGGTAAGCGACTGAATAGAGCTGGAGTTCTTTCAGTCGGGCAGCATAGGACAGATTTTGAGACCCTTTATCCTTTTGGTGAGGAACTTTTGTGGCCTCTCCAGCTGCTGCAAGTGTCGGGTCAGATACATTCGAATGGGGCATTGTACTCAATCATTGGTCTGATGAGTGATGAGTAAAGGGAGACTATGACCTCCCTTGATCTAGATGAGAATCCCTTCATGATAAGGTGGGCAATGTAGAAGGTCTTCCTAACTACTTTAGCTACATGGGTGTCGAATGACAGACTACTATCAACCTGGGTCCCCAGGTCCCTGATAACTTCTTCTGTGCTCAGTGGATTGCCACCTATTTGGTAGCTAGGGGTAACCTTGTTTTTCCCGAAGGGTATGACTATGCATTTTTGGCATTTAACTTTAGGCCGTGGCTCTGGCACCAGTTATCCGTTTCTGTGAGACCCTTCTGAAGGATATCTGTGTCAGATGTGTTTTCTACTATGGCCCAGTTTGCAGTCATCTGCAAACTTTGTCAGCCATAACCCTCCTGTGTTTGCTTGTACTTGGAAAAGTAGATGCCAAACAAGAGTGGGCCCAGGACTGAGCCCTGTGGGACACCACTTGTGACAGGCTTTGAGTCTGACATGGCGCCAGCAGCTCTGACCCTGTGGGTTCTGTCACTCAGCCAGTTTGCAACCCATCTTGTGATGTATGGGTTGACATTTAAGCTGATGAGTTTTTCAATGATACCCGAATGGGGTATTGTATCGAAGGCCTTAGCCAGATCGAGGTAGGCTGTATGGACTGCCTTTCCTCATCAATGGCTTTGGTGACTGTTTGAAAAAGTCAACCAAGTTTAAAAGGCATGATCTGCCTTTGACAAAGCCAAACTGGGTTGGATCCAAAGTCTGCAAATTCCCTATGTCTTTATTTATGAGGTCCATTATGATCCTCTCCATGGCTTTGCAGATAAGGCTTGTCAAGCTAATGGGCGGTAATTTCCAGGGTCGGTGGAGGCACCACCTTTGTGAAGTGGTACCACAGTTGCAGTGCGCCACTCCTGGTGCGTATCCAGAGGTAAGACTTTGATTAAACAGCTGTCCTAGCTGTGGGTTTAATTCCTCATTGAGTTCATGGAGCACACAGCCGGGGACACCATCAGGTCCCATGGATGCTGTGTTTTTGCTTTGGAGAGAGCAGTTCTCACTTGGGCTGGAGATGTTTGGGGGCTGCAATCGTTTGGTATAGATATCTCTCCTTTTGGGGAGGGGAGAAGTTTGCACTGAACCTGTCAGCCAGTATGTTGGCAATGTCTGTAGGATCAGTAATCTTCACATCATTTTGAACTAGCTCTGAGCATATCTGGGAGTTTCCTCCCAGGTTTCTAACATAGCTAAAGAAGGCCTTATGATTGTCTTTTGAGTCTTTAGCTATTTTTCTCTCGAAATTTGCTTTGGATGATTTTATGAGAGCTCTTAGTTTTTACTTATAGTGATCAAGGGTGTCTTACCTTTTAAGGATTTTGCTCTATCTTGTAGTAGCTTCCTCCTTTTGTTGTAGAGTTTGTTTATGGCTGGGGTCCACCAGACTGGACGCTTGCCTTTGGTACAAAGAGTCTTTGTTTTGCTTGGGAGTGCCTTATCCATGCAGTCCTGCAGGTGCTGGTAGAAGGCATTTGTAAGTGATTCAGCGGCTTGAGTACTGTTTTCCGGCTCGGGGCCTTAAAGGAGACCACACTAGTCTTTAGAAGTGTGAAGTCGGCTTTGAGAAGTTCTTTACTGTGGTCTTTTTATTTCAGGTGGGGGTGGGATGAGGACCTCCAGCGAGATTAGTTTGTGGTCTGATCTCACCAGTGAGGGTACACCTCCGGTGTTGAACATTGTGCTCCCATGTTCGTGATGATGAGATCAAGTATGTTATCTCCTCTTGTGGGGATGGTGACTAGTTGTTCCATGGCATTTGAGTTTATGAATTCCAGGAACTTTTGGGCTAGGGTGTTTGGGCTTGAGTAGTGTTCCCAGTCTATATTAGGGTAATTGAAGTCACCTAGTATGATGGTGTTTGGTGATACATTTATCCCTCTAGTGTTTTCAGGAAGGCCATGTGAGGTTCCTGAGTTTGTGAGGGTGGCCTGTAACATGCTACAATTTGCAGAGCAGTCTTGCCTATGGTTAATTGCACCTGGATGGTCTCCGATGCATCGTGCGTTGCCACCAGTCTTGAGGTGTGGGTGTCCTTGATGAATATGGATACCCCCTCCTTTCTTGGTATTGTCCAGATTTTGGGGCGGAACGCATGATATGAGGTAAAACCTGATAGCGCCGGGTGCTCTCAGGAGCCTTGAACCAGGTTTCTGTCACAGCACAGACATCGATGTTCTCCATACTGAGAAGGGCCTCGAGTCGTGCATTTTGAGATTTAGACTTCTGGCATTGAGCAGCATTACCCTTAGTTTTTTCCTTTTTGTGTTCTAGGGTGGTAGGTTTAGAATTTGAGCCTTGCCTAAAAAAGGCACTATGGGGTGGCAAGAGCCTTTGCCAATATCCGGAATCCCAGCGGTGACAGGTGCAAGCGCTCCCTTAGGACGCAGCGTGGCTTGTCCAGCATGTCATCCCAGGCAGACAGACACTGGATCCCCTTTGAATGACACCAGTGTTTAAGCCAATTGTTAAAGCTGATCATCTTATCTCTGTATTGTGGCATCATTCTTGGTGAAGGTAGGATACTGCTCAAGGTCAGGGTCATACCTGTCTGGGCTACATAATCAGAGAGCTCCTCAATGTCTCTTTTCATGTAGTCCAAGGAGGTACGTCTCAGGTCGTTTACACCAGCGTGGACAGTGACTGAATCATATTTGTACCTGCTGTTGAGAGACCTGAGTGCTTGCGTTATGTGGCGGATTCTAGCGCCCGACAGGCAGCTTACTGTGACCTTCTCCTTACTCAGTCTGGTGAGCGGGACGTCAGTGTGTCTGACTATGGAGTCACCAATGACTAGTGTGTCTGGCATTGTGTTTGGCCTTAAGGGCTGTGACTGTTTGACACTCTGACTGTGAGGTCTATGTGTTGCAGGTGTTGTGTTCTGAGGTGGTGGTTGTTTGGGTGTCTGCTTTGGTGGCCTCTGCTGTTTTGGTAGATTTTTGATCAGAGCCTCCGAGTATGTCTTTGTGTGTTTATGTGTATGATTTGAGGTTGTAATGGTAATATGTGAGACTGGGTCTATAGTGTGTGTGGTAACCTTCTCCTCCTGACTGGTCTTGCCAGTCCTATGTTGAGAGAGGTCAGCCTCCAGTTTGGCCGTGTAGTTGCATCTCTCGCATGTATTTGTGTTTTGTGGGAGGAGGAGAGGGTTGTCTGTGTACATGAGGCAATTGTAACATTGCCTCAATATTCCCAGGTTCACCAGCTGAGCAGGAGAGGACACTAGCAACTGATCCCTCGACATGCTAGAAGGAATAGACAAAAAAAACTTTAAAAAGATTCCGGGGACGTGGGTGACCGAGAAATGGGGGGTTGCCTTTTTGGGGTACTATCTATGACAAGAGTGCCGTATCAAGGTAATAAGTACTGTAGGAGCAAGTGCTACGTTTAACAGATAGAGAATAGTCTACTTGGAGTCAAGTAGAGATGATCTTTTTAATTATAGGATACGCTGATTAGATCAGCAGTATAGTTCGAGGAAGGTAGTTTTAAGGGAAAATTTGAAGAGTGGACTTTAGGTAGCCCGAATAGTTTAAACCTGCTTAACCGGCGCTGCCCTAGTGTGCAACAGTAGCAACTCCGCGCTAAATCGGGCTAAATCACGCTAAAGCGTGCTTTATAGCAGGGGGCTGGAAAAGACAGGAAATGACCCAAATTGGCCAACAAACCACAAGTCACTGCCCTAAACCACTCCTCCGAGGACAAATGAAGGAGTTATGGAAATGACCCCTAGTGGCCAATAAAACTACAGTTTCAAGTCAGTAACCACCTCTCCGGGGGGCAGGGAAGCTGCTCAATGTTAGTCACTGCCACTGATAAACACAGAGACCCTCCTTCAGCCCAAGCAAAAATGGCCTCACAGAAACTTTCAAACAGTTCAGGAACAGCAAGCCTGTAACTGAACTTTTAACTCTCAGAAAAGTGGGAAAAAGCAAGATTTTTTTTTGTTTTGTTTTTACAGAGATAGCAGAGGTTCACAAGTAATATCAAGTTATAACAGTGCAGTAAATGACCCCACACAAGAGTGCTAGGTCAAGGACAGAAAATATGCAAGTTTTAAGAAAAAACGATTTAAAATTAAGTGCAAACAGGAAATTCAGCAAACAGCTTTTGGTTGTGCTCTAAATACAGCTACTAATACAGAAATCAAGTTTAACAAGCCAGAAAATGCTCAAGCTAGGCAGCTATGCAGAAAAACTTAGCAAATAAACAGAGAAAAATACTTAAAATCTCAAAAGTGGCTCCTTCTTCTCTCAGCGTTTTTCCTCTTGGAGGGTGCTTCACCAACAGCCAACAAGCCTGAAAAGACGCTCAAACCACGAGGCAACTAGGTTTTAAGAGAGGAAGATGAAGGAGTTATGGAAATGACCCCTAGTGGCCAATAAAACTACAGTTTCAAGTCAGTAACCACCTCTCCGGGGCAGGGAAGCTGCTCAATGTTAGTCACTGCCACTGATAAACACAGAGACCCTCCTTCAGCCCAAGCAAAAATGGCCTCACAGAAACTTTCAAACAGTTCAGGAACAGCAAGCCTGTAACTGAACTTTTAACTCTCAGAAAAGTGGGAAAAAAGCAAGATTTTTTTTTTGTTTTGTTTTTACAGAGATAGCAGAGGTTCACAAGTAATATCAAGTTATAACAGTGCAGTAAATGACCCCACACAAGAGTGCTAGGTCAAGGACAGAAAATATGCAAGTTTTAAGAAAAAACGATTTAAAATTAAGTGCAAACAGGAAATTCAGCAAACAGCTTTTGGTTGTGCTCTAAATACAGCTACTAATACAGAAATCAAGTTTAACAAGCCAGAAAATGCTCAAGCTAGGCAGCTATGCAGAAAAACTTAGCAAATAAACAGAGAAAAAATACTTAAAATCTCAAAAGTGGCTCCCTTCTTCTCTCAGCGTTATTTCCTCTTGGAGGGTGCTTCACCAACAGCCAACAAGCCTGAAAAGACGCTCAAACCACGAGGCAACTAGGTTTTAAGAGAGGAAGATGAAGGAGTTATGGAAATGACCCCTAGTGGCCAATAAAACTACAGTTTCAAGTCAGTAACCACCTCTCCGGAGGGCAGGGAAGGTGCTCAATGTTAGTCACTCGCACTGATAAACACAGAGACCCTCCTTCAGCCCAAGCAAACATGGCCTCACAGAAACTTTCAAACAGTTCAGGATCAGCAAGCCTGTAACTGAACTTTTTAACTCTCAGAAAAGTGGGAAAAAGCAAGATTTTTTTTGTTTTTGTTTTTACAGAGATAGCAGAGGTTCACAAGTAATATCAAGTTATAACAGTGCAGTAAATGACCCCACACAAGAGTGCTAGGTCAAGGACAGAAAATATGCAAGTTTTAAGAAAAAAACGATTTAAAATTAAGTGCAAACAGGAAATTCAGCAAACAGCTTTTGGTTGTGCTCTAAATACAGCTACTAATACAGAAATCAAGTTTAACAAGCCAGAAAATGCTCAAGCTAGGCAGCTATGCAGAAAAACTTAGCAAATAAACAGAGAAAAAATACTTAAAATCTCAAAAGTGGCTCCCTTCTTCTCTCAGCGTTTTTTCCTCTTGGAGGGTGCTTCACCAGCAGCCAACAAGCCTGAAAAGACGCTCAAACCACGAGGCAACTAGGTTTTAAGAGAGGAAGATGAAGGAGTTATGGAAATGACCCCTAGTGGCCAATAAAACTACAGTTTCAAGTCAGTAACCACCTCTCCGGGGGGCAGGGAAGCTGCTCAATGTTAGTCACTGCCACTGATAAACACAGAGACCCTCCTTCAGCCCAAGCAAAAATGGCCTCACAGAAACTTTCAAACAGTTCAGGAACAGCAAGCCTGTAACTGAACTTTTTTAACTCTCAGAAAAGTGGGAAAAAAGCACTGGTCCCTCGGATCCGAAGGGCTTGGCGCCGGCTCCGATCCATTCCTCTGATCCGAGGGGGAGCCGGCTGTCGGATCCTTTGGTCGAGGCCGGCTCCCCTTCGGCTTTTGATGTAGTGGAGAGGGCTCTGTTGAGGGCATCCGGACCCCCGGCACTTGCTTCGGCTCCGTCCCGCACTCCATCTGCTCTGGGTCAGGCTTCCGTCACCCGGCCACTGGGACAGCCCGTTTCACTGCCCCAAGCAGTTCCTTTGGAACTGGACACCGCTTGCGAGGGCTCCTCGGACAGCCCCCCCCCCGAGGAAGCACCTCTCAAGCACACGTGTAAGAGGAGGCACATAGACTCCCCCGAGTCTTTAACTGAAGACACGGACTTGGAGGAAGGGGAAGGCTCCCCAAGATCACCCCCTGAGGATGTCTCCTTTGGAGACATCATGGAAATGCTTCGTATAAGAGGTGGGTGGTCTGCCCCAAAGTCTTCCTCGGACGAGTCCGTGTTCTTGGAGGCATTTGAAGTGGGCCCGTCTACCTCTTGGGTGTCCCCTCCTGCCGACCCCCTGGTGGACCTCATTACCACCAGGGTGTGGAAGGAACCGGACACCGTGGAGCCAATCCCCAAGAGGCCAGACAGGATGTCCTTCAAGGATGCATCTGCAGTCCTTACAAATGGGTTGTCCTGTCGTCAGGCAGCCCTTCGGTCGGCCGGATTCCAAAGTCTGGGTCTGGCCTCGGCTGGTGTCGCACTTCACCCGACGTCATAGCGGCAGTTCTTCGTGTATAAAGGCATCAGCCGACGCCATTTTCCTCAGTCTTTCTTGCCGCGTGGCGCCCGAAGCAGAAGCTGTTCGCAAGTGCCGGTCGGTCAGAACCAGAGATTACTACTACAAGTACCGAAGACTTCTAAAAAGCTAAGTACCCCGTTGGGGACTCTTTCTTGCCTCAGCCGATGTCAGAAAAAGTGAATAACTGTTTAAATTGTGGGAAACAAATACCTCATAAAGATTTCCACTCTTACTGCTTACCTTGCTTAGGCCCAGACCATGACGTAGCAGCTTGTCTATCCTGTGCTTCTTTCAACCGACGAACACTTAGACGTCGGTCTGAATTTGCTGAATAGTTTTTCGGCTCTGCTTTTGCTTACATTATGCCGTTGGATACTCCGACTACGCAAATTTCTAAAAAACGCAAGGAAATGGACCGACACTCGCGGTCCGCGGTTTCGGCCGAAACCGCGGTTAAGCCAACCGCGAGTGTCTCGGTTTCGGCTGAAACCGAGTCCACGGTTCTTCCTTCGGCCGAAAGCTTGCCACTTACCGAGGCCTCTTCCAGCCTGGCTGAATCTGCTACTGAAATCCCACCTGCTCTTGCAGGTTCGCAGGATTTATCTGATACTATCCCTTTGCATATTTCTACCCCTGCACGTGGAGCTGCTAGGCCTTCTGCATCCATGTCTGTTAAGGCCTTTGCCAGGGCTAAAGCAGCAAAAACTACCAAATCTGTGCCTGCTAAGACCCCCTCTCACAGGCCTAGTTCCAGTTCACAAATGCTTAGTCTAGCAGAGGATCTCATTTCTTTGATCCGGGGATCCCAACCTCATCCAGACAGGGCCTCTCACCCACCTCCGGAGAAGAGGACTAGAGTATAGCCCCCTGAGCCAGTTTCTTCGGATGGCTCCTCTGATGAGTCAGATAATTCAAACCCTCCAGAGGGCCCCTTTTCTCCTTATGAGGACTCTGATGCAGAAGACTCCATTCCTTCTGCCTCTCCGCCTGAGGAATTTTCTTTTGGGGAAACCTTGCATGCTATGAGGGAACAATTTCAATGGCAGGGCCAGGATTTTTCAGACTCTAGGAAAAGGCTTAGAACCTTTTTGCATTTGCCACAGCACAGGCCTTTAGCCATTCCTCCAGTACTTACTGTTGTGGATGATGCTTTTAATGATGCTTGTACTGCTCCTGATTCTCTTCCTCCGGCCCCTGCTAAGTCCGCCGATAGGTACTACAGGGTTCCGGACACACATTATCATTTGTATAAGGCCCCTTTTGCAGATCCCGAAACTATCTCCCAGGGACCCTAGGCTGTAGCAGCTTCTTCTACCAAAAACCCCCTCCCCTCTGAAAGGGAATCTAGGGCCTTAGAGAGATGGGGTAAAAAAGTTTACACTTCTACTACTCTTTCAGCTAGGGCCTTGAACTGTCAATTCCACATGATTCAGTATCAGGAATTTATGTTAGACCAATTGACTAAAAAACTGTCCTCGGATGAACCATTAGACAAAAAATCTGTACAGGAAATGGTACATAACATTCAGCAGGTCAGTAATCATTCCTTAAAATGCGGCTATGATGCACTGGAGGCTTCCTTTAGATCAGCCATGACTGGCACAGTGATCAGAAGACATGCATGGTTGAAAGAGCAGTCCTTACCAGACCATGTTAAATCAAAGCTCCTAGATGCTCCCATGGATAAGCTCAATTTGTTTGGTTCCCCTGCACAGCAGGGGCTGAAGAAGGTGGAAGAGAAAGCAAAATCTGTCCAGACAGTCAAGGATTTCTTGCAGGTCCAACCTCCAAGGTTTAGCAGGAACTGGCCTTCCAAGAATTGGTCCTTTCCAGACACCTCCAGAGCTCCGAGAGGCAGGAATAGGCGCTCAAGAGGCAGGGGTCAATCCAGAGGTGCCTACAGGGGCCGTCAGTGGCAGGCTAACAACCAGCGAGGTACAGCCACAGATCCAGCCACCACCACTTCCACAGCACAATCACAGTGACTTGGCTCTGGCACCGCCTACCAGGGAACAACTAGAAGCACCCTTAGGTGGGAAGCTAGCCTTATTTTCAGTAAACTGGCATTACATCACAGGAGACAAATGGATTTTACAGACAATAGACCAAGGTTACAGGTTTCACTTCCATACTCTACCAAGGAAGAGAGGAATGCCAAACCTACCTCCAAATCAGAAGACAGAAGCTCTAGAACAAATAACTCACTTACTAAGGATGAGAGCTATAGAAAGGGTACCATCTATGGAACAAGGACAAGGATTTTACTCCAGACTCTTCCTGGTACCAAGAAAAGAAAACCAATGGAGACCTATTCTCAACCTGTCCACTTTAAACACATAAAAATTCAAAATGCTGACCCTACAGCAGCTTCTTCCCATGCTGGGCAAGGAGTCTTGGCTGGTAACTCTGGATCTCAAGGAGGCATACCTGCACGTCCCCATACGACCAAATTGCAGAAGATACCTCAGACTTCTTGCAGGATCAGAGCATTATCAATTCTCAGCATTGCCCTTTGGCTTATCTACTGCACCCAGAGTATTCACGAAATGCCTGGCATCAGTAATTGCTCATTGCAGGCTTCAGGGAATTCAAATTTATCCTTACCTGGACGACTGCCTGTTACAAGCGGACAACAAAAACAAATTAACAAAAGATTTGGAAAGGGTCATTCATCTACTACAAGCCCTGGGATACACAGTCAATATAAAAAAGTCAAGGCTGATACCATCCCAAAGGATAACCTTCTTGGGTGCAGATTTGGACACATCGAAACAAATGGCATTCCTGACAGTAGAAAAACAGGAGCAACTCCCTTTCTACTTCATGGCATTAACAAAGCAGAACCAGCTAACAGCAAGAAAAGTCCTGCAAGCCCTGGGTTACATGGCATCCTGCATAATATTGATTCCACATGCCAGACTACATATGAGAAAGTTACAATGGTACCTAAGGAATTTATGGTCTCAGCACAAGCACAGCCTAGAAACCCAGATTCCAATAATTCCATGCCTGAAACGAGAATTCCAATGGTGGGCTCAGGCCTGTCAATCAAACAAGGGACTGCCCTTCCACAGCACTCAACCAAGCCAGACCATCACAACAGACGCCTCAGACCTCGGTTGGGGGGCGCACATGCTGGACAAGTGCATACAAGGCTTATGGACTCAAGACCAGCTACACCTACACATAAATCAAAAGGAAATGCTGGCAGTAAAACTGGCAATTCAGGCATTCAGACCATTTCTTCGACAGGGTCAACTGCGGATAAGGACGGACAACACCACAGTTATGTGGTACATCAGCAAACAGGGAGGCACACATTCGTACCCTCTATGCCGGATGGCAATGGACCTCTGGAATGTGGCACTGAGCTTCAACATTCAGCTTCAAGCAATTTTTGTGCCAGGCAAAGAAAATATACTAGCAGACATCCTAAGCAGAACTACCACGGATGCCCACGAATGGATGCTGCATCCGGACATCTTCAAAACCATTGCAGGGAAATGGGGACTACCAGAAATAGACTTATTCGCATCCCCACACAATCACCAACTGAAAAAATTCTGCACAAGGACGTACCACCCACTTGCTTGGAAAGTGGACTCCCTATCTTTCAGTTGGAAAAACCTGACAGCATATGCATTCCCACCTCTTCCTTTGATGCACAAGGTGCTATTGAAGATCAAAGAAGACCGTCCAAGGATCATCCTGATAGCTCCAGTTTGGCCAAGGCAACATTGGTACCCATTACTGAGGAGCATGTCTCGGGAACAAATATGGCCTCTGCCCCTAGTTCCCTTGCTGTTAACACAGAACAACTTCAAAACCCTGCATCCAAACCTGAAAACACTGCAGCTGGCTGCCTGGAACATTGCATAAGACCAAATAACCCAGATTTATCTCAAAGGGTTAAAGACATTATCTTGGAGGCTCGCAGACCCTCAACAAGAAAAAATTATTCAGCAAAATGGAAAAGATATCTCATTTGGAGTACGGCAAAAGGAGAGAATGTGTCACTGGTAAACATAGCTAACATCCTGGAATACTTGGCAGAGCTCTTCCACAACGGCCTGTCCTATTCTTCCATTAAGATTCATGCATCAGCTATTTCAGCAGAATACAACTTGGATCCTCCAGTCTTCTCACATCCTCTGCTCAGGCAGTTTCTGAGAGGGATTAAAATGTAAAGCCACCTAGGAAGCCACCATTGCCAGCATGGGACTTGAACTTTGTGCTAGAAAAGTTGACACTCCCTCCTTTCGAGCCAGCAGCAACAGCAGAATTACAGTACTTATCATGGAAAACTGCTTTCCTGCTTGCAATCACTTCAGCAAGAAGGGTATCTGAGCTACAGGCATTAATGGCAGTACAGCCCTTCCTGATCTTCCATCAAGATAGAGTGTCCATGAGAACTAATCCTACTTTTATGCCAAAGGTGGTCTCCAGGGTATCTTTAAATCAAGCTATCCACCTACCTACATTCATCCCCAACCCACAGAGAAAGGGGAGAAAGACTGTTGCATACCTTGGATGTACATAGACAATTACGTTACTACCTGGACAGGACCAGGAGCAATAGAAAGACTGACCAGCTACTGGTAGCATATGCGACAGGAATGGAAGGAAAAGCAATTTCAAAACAGACAATCTCTAAGTGGATAGGAAATTGCATTAGATTTTGTTACTCCTACCATGGGAAGAAAACTCCAGAAAACATCAGGCCTCACTCTACAAGGGCTACAGCCACTACCACAGCTTTCTTACGAGGAGTGGCTACCAAAGACATTTTAGAGGCTGCTACTTGGAGCTCCGTGCATACATTTGCCAAGCATTATAATTTACCTTTACACTCCAGATCCCGAGCAGGTTTTGCCACTGCTGTTTTGCAAGGGATCTTAACTACACCATAATCTAATTTCTCCTCCTCCCCCAGTTTGGCTATGGTATTCTACCCATTTGTAAGGACTGCAGATGCATCCTTGAAGGACATAGTACAGCTTTGTACCTACCATAAATGTAGATGTCCGATAGGCATGCATCTGCAGTCAGGATTACCCACCCTCCTTTCCCTCTGTGGTACTCCTAGGGTATTTGCCCATCTTGTAGCTAGCTGGGGGAATCTATTATGGTGTATTTGTTTGTATATATGTACATACATGCTTATTTTTTGTTTGCTCTCTACTATTTGGAACCATTTGCATTTATCCAAATTTAGCCTTCCTAGAGGGCACCTGGCATCTGGGGCAAGAAACACTGAGGAAAATGGCGTCGGCTGATGCCTTTATACCCGAAGAACTGCCGCTATGACGTCGGGTGAAGTGCGACACCAGTCGAGGCCAGACCCAGACTTTGGAATCCGGCCGACCGAAGGGCTGCCTGATGACAGGACAACCCATTTGTAAGGACTGCAGATGCATGCCTATCGGACATCTACATTTATGGTAGGTATAAAACTGTACTATTCTTAGCCCCCCTGCTGACCGTGCCCACTGGAGCAAGGGACCCCCGGTAGATGCCATGTTGACGGCAGCAGCCACTAAGAGGGAACTCGCTCAAGAGAGTCCCTCAGTTCATCCTCCGAGCAAGGAGTCTCGGATGATGAACCGCTTGGGGAAGCGAATGTTTAGTTCAGCAACCTTCTCAGTGAGGGTGCTCAACTATCTGGCACATGTCATTAGGATGCAGCGCGATCTTATCAAAGAATACGCTGCATCCCCCCAGTGTCCATGTCGGAGGAGGACAAACTTTTGCACTCCACCCGTATGGCCACTCTTCGTTCCGTGACCAATACCTCTATGCTGTTACTTTCCCATGCTACCGAGGGAGCCGCTAGAGCTGCAGGAGTAGGCCTAGTCACGAGACGCCAGGCCTGGCTCCACCATTGCGATTTCACGGAGCCCTTCAAGGCGTCATTCGCGAACGCCCCCTTTGACGGTTCTGCCCTTTTTGGCAAGACGGTTCGCAACACCTTGGTCCAGAGCGAGAAGGACGGGAAGACGCTGTCTGCCGTCGGAGTCCGCTTCTCTGTGCCCCAGAGGTCCTACTCTAGGAACTAAAAGGGCCAGAAGAAGATGTGGTTCCGGAAGTCGCAGCAATCCCAACCCGCTCCGGACAACCAGTCCTTCCGTGGCAGAGGAGGACAGGGAGGACGCCGCCCCAGGGGCAGAGGGGCTCCCAGGAATTTTGGGTCCAGAGAACCTTTCTCTGAACGGCCCTCGCAGCAACCCTGAGGGGTTGCCCGACTGCTCCACTCTGGAGGCAGTTGGGGGACGTTTTTCGGAGCACCTAGCGGCATGGGAGTCCATAACATCAGACCACTGGGTCCTCCGGATTATATCCAGAGGATACAAAATCCCATTTCTTCACGTCCCAAAACTAAAATCCCTCCCCGACGTTCCACCCGATCAGAGGGAGGCCGCTTCAGCAGAAATTGGCTATCTGCTGAGGAAAAGAGCCATCCAGCCCGTCCCCCCAGACCAGATCGGATCAGGGTTCTACTCCAGGCTCTTTTTAGTGCCAAAAAAGACGGGGAACTTTAGACCCATTCTGGACCTGTCCCTATTAAACCTGGCAGTTTCCAAGGAGAAGTTCCTGATGGTCACTTTACAATCCATCCTCCCCCTTCTGGGAGAGAATCACTGGATGTGCTCTATTGACCTCAAGGATGCGTACTACCACATACTAATGGACAGACGGTCTAGGAGGTTTCTTTGCTTCTGGCTGGGAGCCAGTCACTACCAGTTCAGGGTCCTTCCCTTTGGTCTCACCACAGCCCCCAGGGTGTTCACCAAAGTGTTAGCAGTGGTTGCGGCCCACCTGAGGCTTCAGGGGGTGCAGGTCTTTCCGTACCTGGACGACTGGCTTCTCACCGCCCCAACAAGGCATCTACTATCCTTGGCAAGAGACTCCTTTCTTCACCTAGCTCCCTGGCTAGGCATCACGGTAAACGTAGGAAAGTCCAACCTGGCCCCTACTCAGTTGATAGAATTCATAGGAGCCAGGTTAGACACGAGGAGGTTAAGAGCCTTTCTCACAACCGACAGAGTTCGGAATCTGCGACTCCAGGTGCGGGCCATCCTCCACTCCAGCTCGGTTCCGGCGGAATTGGTCCTGAGGGCACTAGGGTCTATGGCGGCAGCGATTTCTCTTCTCCCACTCGCCCGCTTGAACATGCGGGTACTTCAGTGGACGCTTCAAGTACAATGGTCATATCTTTCTCTCCCCCTGCATCACCCCATTGCAATCAGCAAGGCTTGCAAGCGGTCTCTCTTGTGGTGACTCCATTCCACGGATCTCCACGGAGGCCGCCCCTTTTGTGCATCTCCCCCTCTTGCCACAGTGACCACGGATGCCTCCCGCCTTGGGTGGGGGGGTCATTTTGCGGGCCGGACGGTCCAAGGCACGTGGAACGACTCAGAGACCTCCCTGCATATCAGTGTTCTGGAGATGAGGGCGGTGCTCTTGGCGTTGCAAGCACTTCAAGCCTTTCTTCCCCTGGGAACAATTGCGATTCAGTCAGACAGCATGTCAGTGGTCTGGTACATCAACAAACAGGGGGGAACCAGGTCTTACCCTTTATGTCGAGAAGCCATGAGAGTGTGGGAATGGGCGATCTCCACCAACCGCTTTCTCATCGCAACGCATATTCCGGGTCGGTCCAACATCCTTGCGGACAAGCTCAGTCGCACCATTCTCTCCCCGTACGAGTGGTCTCTCAATGCTCAAGTAGCGAAACGTATCTTCGCACAGTGGGGAACTCCTTGTTACGATCTCTTTGCTTCTCCCTTAAACACCAAGTGCGACAGTTTTTTCGCTCTAATCCCTCCTCCAGGGGATTCCCCGAGAGACGCTCTGGTGCATGCTTGGCCTCCCAGTCTTCTTTACGCATACCCCCCTCTACCTCTGATGCTCCAGGTGCTTCAGAAAGCCTCTCGGTTGGGGTGCAGAATGATCCTCATAGCCCCATTCTGGCCTTGACAGATCTGGTTCCCTTACCTAAGGTCTCATTCAGTGAATCCACCTTGGATTCTAGATCCCATTCCGGATCTGATATCACACCCATCGAACCTACCAACTCCGAACCTGGACAACTTGAAGCTGACTGCTTGGCTGCTCCAGTTCCACTCCTAATCAGGACTCCCGGTATCTCGTCCCCAGTTAAGGCCATTCTGGTAGCAGCTCATAAACCCTATACCAGAAAAATTTACCGCAGTAAATGGAAGCGCTTCTCCATTTGGGCGGAGCGGCAGGGTCTAGATCCCTTCACGGTTCCCCTTCCTTTGGTTCTAGACTTCCTTACTACTCTCTTTAATGATGACGCCAGTAGTTCCATGTTCAAAGTTCAGCTAGCGGCCATTTCTCATTACCATGTTGGTCATGACTCTGGGCCACTTATGTCTGCCAAGTTATGTAAAATCTTCCTAAAAGACACCTTTCTGCTTAGACCCCCTGTCAAGGAGACGGTTCCACCGTGGGATCTTTCTTTGGTTCTTCAGGCCTTGACCGCTCCCCCCTTCGAGCCTGCGGCCACAGTAGATCTAAAATTCTTGTCTCTTAAGACTGCATTTTTAGTAGTCATTACTTCAGCCAAGAGAGTTTCTGAACTTCAAGCCCTGTCCATGAAACCGCCTTACTTGGTCTTCCATCCGGACCGCGTGTGCCTCAGGATCAATCCCTCCTTTCTTCCTAACGTAGCTTCGGAAGCAAACATTAATCAGTCCATCAACCTCCCTGTTTTCTTTCCTAAATATCAGAACAAAGGCGAATACAAGCTGCTTTCATTGGATGTTCACAGGCAGCTTCGTTTTTATCTTAACAGGACAGCTGGTCATAGGCAATCCGACCAATTGCTCATTTCCTTTGCCAAATTCAATCTGGGTAAACCAATTTCCAAAGTCTCCTTGTCACGTTGGATTTCCCAGTGTATTCTATTAGCTTACCAAGCTTCTGGGAGGTCCGCACCGGAGGGAGTCCATGCTCATTCGACCCGCTCTGTTTCTACCTCAGTGGCCTTTAAGGCTAGGATTCCTCTGGATGACATTTGTTCAGCAGCCACTTGGGCTTCATCTTATACCTTTATTTCTCATTACAAGCTGGATATCACGTCTAGAGGTAGAGCATCCTTTGGCTCCGCGGTGCTCCGGAATATCCTTCCATGATGGCCGCCCAAGACTCAGGTAGCTGGGGACTCTGTCCCACAGGTTGCTGACAAATGAATTCTCCTACTTCAGATTTAGAAGTTATGTACTTACCATAACGTTCCATCTGAGTAGGTGGATTCATTTGTCTATAACCATCCCGCCCTCCTATCCCCCTGGCCTTGTCAGTTTCCTGCAAATGATGTGTTACCCATTGGTTAGGGTATTTGGTACAGGGCAAACTCGATCTGAGGTCATGTAGGGAGAGCAGGGCATTATGGGTGAGGGGAGGAGCTAGGAGCTCGGATCCATAGCTGGATAAACCATGCCGGTTCGGATCCGATATCGGATCCATACCCACAGGTTGCAGACAAATGAATCCACCTACTCAGATGGAACGTTATGGTAAGTACATAACTTCTAATTTTCTGTGTTCCACCCCTTTCCTCAGTAAAATCTTTCTTTGCCTTCGGCCCTTTGGCCTTTGGACCTCTTCTTATAGTTGTTAGTGTTCCCTTTTTGGGATTCTTGTTATTGGATTGCTTAATCCTATTTACCTTGATATAGTTATTGGTTGCCTTTTGGGGCTGTGTGTGTATTGTGTGAGTTAGTTAGATTTCTTCTTAAATAGCTCATAGTTAAACAGTGTGTTCCATTTTATTGGATTTTGTGAAATGTTTGAATAGAAGGAAAAACATCCAAAGTCTGAGTTTAAAAAATGCCCAGACTGCGGACAGTAAATGTCCGTCATGGATGCCCATGTGCAGTGTGTTTACTGTTTGGGTGAGGTGCACCTGCAAGATTCTTGCAGTATCTGTCACTCCTTTTCACCAGAGTGCTTGCAGAAAGGAAGAGGAAGTTAATTGATAGGGGTATCATCAAACACCCTTTTTCAGAGGCATTGTCTGACCAGGATGGGGCCAGCAAATCATCCAAATCTTCCTCTGAATCCAGGACCAAAAAAGGAAAAAGGTCAGAAAGTGTGGTGACTTCGGCTCCACTGCCTTTGGAGCCGACAGTCTGTTCTTTTTGGAACCAGGACACTGCTCTGGAACCGGTTGCCGAAATACCTCCATCGATACTGCTCCAATCGGCTCCATCTGTTCAGTCTTCCAGGTCTTCTGTCAGCCTTTCCGATCTGGATATAGACCGGCTGGTTCAGAAACTCTTAAAGGCACCAGGCCTAGCTAAATTGCTGTTGGCTCAGACCCAACAGTCGGAGCCGAAGACCACTACTCTTGAATTGTCTGCTCCTCCTCTGAGCCATACTGGACCTTCGGAGCCAGAGGAGGCCGACCTGATAATTGTGGATCCCTTGGAGCCGACACCTGCTCCAGTGTCGTCGGCTCCATCAGCTCAGACATTCTCGGCGACGACCGGGGACTCTAGGAGCCGGCACTCTCCGGTCGGGTCTGGGGAGGATAGTCGCACTGACTTGGTGTTGACTCTTCATCTCTGGGCCTCGGCTCGGGTGAGCTAGGCTCCTACCTCAGGCTCGGAGCCCACGGCCTCAGTGTGGGAAGAGATCGTGGCTCCATCGGATCCGTCGACTCCTTCTCATCGGAACCGAGGTGCATTCGAAGCCATGAGGTGAGTGTTGTCTCCTAAAACTTCCTCATCTCAAGGTCTGGCCTCTTCTTCCCCTAAAGTGCCTGTGTCAGTTTCTATTTCCTCTGGTCATCCCAGGCGTAGAGACCCTGAGCCTCAGGTAGCCCCATAGGGTGCTCCCTGCTCTTCTGAGACCTCTCCAGAAGTTCCCCCTTAAGATGTTCTCACATCGGACACCGACTTGGATGAATCAGAAAGGTCCCCTACATCCCCCTCTGAGGACATCTCATTTGCGGAAATTCTTGAAATTCTTATGCAGAGGGGTGATTGGCAGCCACCAAAAAGGAAATGTCTGAGACTTCCTCGTCTATCCATTCTCCTAACAGAGAATCTAGGATCATAGATAGATATGGGAAACGCATGTTCAGTTTAGCGACTTTCTCACTCAGATCACTGAACTACTTGACACATTTTACCAGACTGCAGAGAGATCTCCTTAAGGAGTTGGGAGATACTCTTCAGGGTGCTGTAGCTACAAGTGTATCCGACAATATTGCCCTCAGCACTCTACCCTCAATTCGATAGTCAACTCGTCCATGCGTCTCATATCTTACGCAGCTGATGGTTTGAGTAGAGTTGCAGGTACAGGAATTGCTCTTCATAGGCATGCCTGGATGCGACTCTGTTTCTTCGTGGAACCCTTCAAGTCCTCCTGTACGAATACCCCATTTGACGACTCATCTTTGTTTGGGCCAAAGGTGAAGGAGACTTTGACCAGGTGTGAGCAAGAAGGAAATACTCTGTCTGCCGTCGGAGTCCGTTTTTCTACCCCCGCTCGACCCTTTCCTAAAGGTCAGAGGGGCGGAAAGATGTGGTTTCCGAAAGCCCAAGGAGCCTTTCAAGGCACACGTGGAGAGGCCCGCTCCAGAGGCAGAGGAGGGGGTTTCAATGGAAGATGCCACCCTTGTGGCAGAGGGGGTCCGCAACACCAGGATGACCGAGATCACTTCTCTGGTCAGTCCTACCAGCGCTACTGAAGGGAGGCCTGGCTGTCCTACTCTGGAGGCAGTCGGGGGTCACTTGTCGTTGTACCCAGAAGCCTGGCTAAATATAACAAATGACATTTGGGTACAAAGTTTCATTTCCAGAGGGTATTTCATACCGTTCTCCACCCAGGCCCTTCCCATCAAAAAAATCCCGGACGTTCCACACAGTCACATGGGACAAGCAGCAATAGAGGTACACCGATTACTAGAAAAGAGAGTCATCCAGCCAGTCCTGGCATACCAAACAGGATTCAGAACTTACTCAAGATTCTTTTTGGTTCCAAAGAAAACAGGGGACTGGAGACCCATTTTGGATCTCAGCAGACTCAGCCAATTTGTGAGAGAAGAGAAGTTCCGAATGGTCATGCAACAGTCCATACTCCTGTTTCTAGGGAAGGACAATTGGATGTGCGCGATCGATCTCAAGGATGTGTACTACCACATAAAGATGGCCAGGCCATCCAGAGATCACCTGCACTTCCGGCTGGGAGCCAATCATTGTCAATTCCGAGCTCTGCCCTTTGGTCTCACTACAGCCCCCAGAGTGTTCACCAAGTGCATGGCAGTAGTCACGGCTCACCTGAGGTGTCTAGGATTCCAAGTGTTTCCGTATTTGGACGATTGGCTCCTTACCTCCACCACCAGGCATCAACTTCTTCAAGCGAGAGAGGCTGCTCTGACACTCTGCGATCGGCTAGGTATTACAGTCAACTTCGAAAAGTCTGCCTTGTTGCCATCACAGCATATCGTTTTTATAGGGACAGAATTAGACACGTCAACCACCACTCTTCGTCTTCCACCAGAAAGGATTTGTATTCTTCGCCAACACATCATGTCCCTGATATCAAAGAACAGAGCACCAGCTGCAGAAGTATTGAAAGTTCTAGGATTGATGGCAGCAGCAATTTTAGCAATCCCGTTAGCAAGGATGCATATGAGAATCCTTCAATGGCTTCTATTCACGCAATGGTCTTACCAGGAACTTCCAATAAGTCATATGATCCTGATAACGAATTCCTGCAAGAAGGATCTTCAGTGGTGGTTGATGTCTTTTCATGTCACAATAGGACGTCCCCTCTCCAGTTGCCACTGTGATAACGGACGCTTCCATGATAGGGTAGGGGGGGCTTTTTCAGGGAAAGACTGCCCAAGGCACATGGACAGATCAAGAATCACATCTGCATATCACTGTCCTGGAGATGAGAGCAGTACTTCTAGCGTTGCAATACTTTCAGGACTCTCTTCTTCTAGGGACAATTGCAATACAGCCAGACAACATGTCAGTGGTCTGGTACCTGAACAAGCAAGGCAGGACCAAGTCTTATCCCCTTTGCCGAGAAGCCCTCAGAGTATGGCAGTGGGCAGTGTCATCCCGGCGCTTTCTGTTAGCAACGCACATCCTGGGCAAATCCAAAGTCATAGCGGACAGACTGAGCAGGGCAATTTTATTGCCCCATGAATGGTCCCTCAAACAAGAGATTGCGGACAGGATCTTCCACAAATGGGGCCAGCCTTCCTGCGACCTGATTGCCAGTCATATCAACAACAAATGCAGAAGCTGTTTTGCCCTGATTCCCACGCCAGGTCACTCCCCGAGGGATGCTCTTGTCCACGATTGGCCCCCGGGTCTCCTCTACGCATTTCCACCAATTCCCCTGATACCCAAATTCTTAAAGAAAGCAAAGTCGCTGGGACGGACGATCATCCTTTTAGCCCCTCATTGGCCTCGGTAGATTTAGTTTCCATTTTTTTACCATCACATTCTGGAAGACCCATGGATCCTGAACCCAGTTCTGGACTTGTTGACACATCCGTCAGGGGATCTTCATCCATCCTTGCAGACACTGAAGCTAACCGCTTGGCTGCTCCAATTCCCTGCATAGCCAGGCTTTATAATCTTTCCCATGACACTAGTCACATTTTATTGGCTTCCCATAAACCTTCCACTAGAAAATTGTATTGTAGTAAGTGGAAGAGATTTTCTGTTAAATAAAATTAAGAATTCAATACACAGGAGGTTCAGATTCAAAAGTTTACTAGTGTACACCAGGAGGCAAAAAAACATACAAGTACAGAATTTTGTCTGACATGAAACAGGAAGCACACAATTTTATATAGGTTTAACATTCAAGCTATGCCCACCTTACTGACGTGATATGTCACAGGGCATCTACATCACTTTAGCTTACAAGCCTCTATTCTTTTAATCTGCTGATACAGTATATTTTTAAAAAACTTTTCCTCTAGATACAATACGGCCTTGCTATCCAGCTGGTCAGTCATAATGTCTTTCTGTAAAGTTACTTGTTCAAGGTTTCATATCAGTTCGAATACAATAGCAGCTTCAGTCTTTTAATGTATGTCTTTGTTCTCTGTTATACTTCCTCACACAGCTGCGTGCTATCTAAGTAACTCATATACAAGGCCAGATCATTCCAACAGGAAAGAGCAGAAGATTTCATTATTTCACACATTTCATTTCCTGACCCAGCAGATAATTACTTGTGAAAAGCATAAACATTAAAACTTGCTAAGCTAGCATTCTGTCAGGGTCAGGGATCAGCTTTTGCTTCAAGCCACACTGCAGTTTCAAAACTACTTCACATTTAGACATGAATTAATTTTACTACTATATGCTTAATAGAATAAAATGCATTATATACTACTTTGCTTTTAAACTAGCATTTCCCATGTATTCAAATACACATTTTTCTAACATTTTCCATTTGGGCTTCTTACTACAGCATTGACCCTTACCAAGCGCCATTGTCTTCTATTTTACAATTCTTAACAGAAATCTTCAACAAAGGATCAGCGGCTGCTACGGTGCGAGTACAGTTAGCTGTTATATATAATTTCCATCTAGGAATTGATGGTTTGAATATTATGGCTCTTCAATTGTCTAAGGCTTTTCTAAAAGGTTCTTTTCACATGAGACCTCCAGTGAAGACACCTTATCCCCCCTGGAATTTGAATTTTATGTTATCTCGTATCATTCTTCCTCCTTTTGAGCCTGCATCATCTTGTGAACTAAAATTTCTATCGTGGAAAACTATCTTCCTAGTAGCCATCACTTCAGCCCGCAGAGTGTCAGTGCTCCAAGCCCTATCCATCAAGCCCCCTTATATGGTGTTCCATGCTGATAGAGTATCTCTCAGGACAAATCCATCCTTTTTGCCTAAAGTATGTTCTGAGGTTAACATTAATCAAGTCATTGAGTTGCCCGTTTTCCTCCCTAATCACACCAACAAATTGGAATATATGTTGTACAAACTCGATGTTCATAGACAACTTAGAATTTATTTGGACAGAATAAAAGACATTAGGAAATCAGATCAGGTTTTTGTGTCTTTTTCTGAGGCCAGGAAAGGTAAACCAGTTGCCAAGGCAACCCTGTCTAAGTGGCTGTCGGATTGTATCACTTACACATATTCTTGTCATAACATGCCCTTGTCTAGTAAGGTGAAGGCTCATTCAACCAGAGCAGTTTCTACCTCTTCAGCCTTTCAAGCCAAATTGCCTTTGGACAACATCTGTGCAGCAGCCACATGGTCTAAACCTCACACTTTTATAACTCATTACAAAGTGGATAAGGCCACCAGGGACAGGGCTTCATTTGTTTCTACGGTTCTAAAGAGTATACTTCCATGAGCCACCCAAGATCAGGGTGCTAGGGACGCTACCCATCAGTGAAGAACGAATGGCGAGATTCAACAACTTTACATAAAGAAGGTATGTACTCACCATAACATTCCATGTGAGTTGTTCCATCTCGCCTTCATTCTCACGTCCCTCCCTCCTTCCCCCTCCTGGCTCTCAGTTGACCTGGAGGCTGTCCTCATCCTGGTTTTTCAATGCATCTACATTTCTAGGTGGAATAATTATTGTACTTCTGTAAGGTACGCAACAAACAAGATTCAAGGTAATTCCAGCAGTGCATTGTGGGATAAAGGGTTGGGTTCCGAGCTACTGGAGAACTTTGAGCTTGCTAGTCAGCCGTGTTGGAGCCAAGGATTGGCACTGAACCCATCAGTGAAGAATGAAGGCGAGATGGAACAACTCACATGGAACCTTATGGTGAGTACATAACTTTTTTTCCCCTTGTGCTGCAGTGAATAAAGTGTTTTGGATTGCTCTTTGGACCATTCGACATTCGTTTTTTTGTTACTTTGCTTACAGTTTACGTTCGTTACCACTTCTTGCGTTTTTTGATAGTATTAGATCTGGGTGAGCAGGTCTGTCCTCATCAACATACACTCATGCCACCCCCTGGCTTATGGGCAGGCACGATCTAAAGGATTCTTAGTAGTTACATATTTTGTTTGTGATCTGTATTATCACAACATTGTTTTCAGAGCACATTGAGTAGAAGAGGAGGTTGTAGTAGCCTGGGAAAGATTCAGATGCTGAGCTGTGGCTTTAGTGCCTGCTGGAGAGGATGGACCTAGTCATCCAGTGCTAATGTTATAGTAAGTACATAACTTTTGTTTGTAATGCTTATTTACCATTTTTATTCAACAAGTTCTGTATACTAATACTAGGTCTGATACAGACAGCTCAGATTTTTACCTCAAGCAGAAGCAAACCTAGTACTGCTTGAGCTTATTTATACATTTTGTTTACCAGGTAGGTACAGTAGAGGAAAGGATTCCTCCCACGTAGGAGTCCCAGTTATCCTCAAGTACTTATGTGGGCTGCTCCAGTCAGATCTAGTATACACTTCTGTTAAAGTGCATCTGTCAGCCATCTCAGCTTGTCTGCCATTGACCCCCTCCCCAATTTCTCATGTTGTGAGATCAAATAATTTCTTAAAGGCGTCCTCCGCATCAGGCTTCCATGGAAGTTTATTCCTCCTCCTTGGGACCTGAACTGTGCTCTTGAAAATGTAACTTTTTTCCTTTTGAACCTCTTTCTACTCCTTTCATCGTCTGACTTGGAAGACAGTTTTATTGGTGGCATTAACCACTGGCAAAACGATTTCTAAGTTGCATGCCCTCATATGTTTTCCTCTCTTCTTAGTCTTTCATTACGATTGCACTACTCATCTGTTGATTAATCAATCCAGCCATCTTACTGTCTTCATTTCCAAACCTACAAAATAAAGGAGAAAGAATTCTACATTTGTTGGATGTCCACAGATAGCTGAGATTCTGTCTAGAAAAGACAAAAACTCAAAAATGTAATCACTTTTTTATCTCTTATGAGGGAAAAAAATTACACCTTCCAGTATCAAAAGAGACTATTCCTGTGTGTTTTTTCCTTTCCACTACATTCTGTTACCCCTTTCTTGGTAAGTCACTTTAGGGGTAGGTGAAAGCCCTTTCTACCAGAGCTATGTCTTCTTCCAGAATCTTCTTCAAGGGTCTTAATTCTAAGTCTATTATAGAGGCATCTACTTGGTCTTCATTTCACACTTTTATAGTACAAGACAAATGCCTTTTCTAGAGCCATTACAACTTTTGCCAGAACCATTATTTAAGATTTATTGGACTACAGCTGTTTTACTTCAGCCACCATCCTCTCTTCTTAAAACCTTTGGGAATCATCAAGTCAGAAATACTTCAACAATGAAGAACATAGTACGGTTGTGTAAGATCTTACCGTAACAGTAAACAGACAACTTCCTTCCCCATGCTTTTGTTTTCCTCTCCTTTACTCCTTGTTTGAGGTGGACCCCCCTCCTTATTTTATCCCTGCTTCTTTCTTCTATTTGCTGCTGTGTCTTTCCTCCGTGAGTGTTAGGCTCAGTCCTGCTCTCTGAGGCAAGAAAGCTCTGAGGATTTTCATGCTCCTGTGTCCCTTAAGCACGAACACATACTCTGATGCATGGGGTCGGACATACAGCACAAGAGGAAGATCTCTAAGCTTTCATAGACTGTTCGGACATGTGGTATCCGTGGAAGGATATGTCCCATAAGTCTGGAATACTGCAGCAGTGATCAATTCAAACATCTACAGTTATGATGAGGTCTTATATGGCTATACTTTCCTTGGCCCCTTACAGATGACCAAAACAAAGTGTGGCAAAGTATGATTCATCCTATCTATTTGTACAAGGGAGGTTGCATTTCCTTGGAGTAAAGTTTAGTGGTGACTGGATAGCTTAGTAAATAGAATTGGTGAATTGTGCTTTGCCAAGTTACCACTCATCATGCTGCTTTTGTTATTGTTGTTGTTTTAACAGACTGTTATCGACAGCTGTGCATATCTGTTTTGTTAGCCCTTGGTGCAAGGCTGAAAAGAGTCAGTGAACAAATGTATAAGTAAACTGGAAAAAGAGCAACAACACCTACCTGGTAAACTGGCATTGTATAATGCCTCTTTGCTGCCCTTCCGCAGCTGTCTGGTATCCACGGCAGTTCTGATGTACTGCGCATGCCTACGCAGTACATCAGAGCTGTGGCCAAAAGCAACGGAGAAAGCAAGATCTCCGTTGCTTTTTACTGTTTCGCTATGTTAAATGGGTTTAACATAGCGAGACAGCTTTAAAATAAGCAACGGAGATGTCCGTTGCTTATTTTAAAGCTGTCTCGCTATGTTAAACCCATTTAACATAGCAGTAAAGCAATGGAGATCTTGCTTTCTCCGTTGCTTTTTAAACCTGTCTCGCTGTGTTAAATGGGTTTAACATAGCGAGACAGCTTTAAAATAAGCAAAGGGGATCTCCGTTGCTTATTTTTAATCTGTATCGCCATTTTAAACCCATTTAACATAGCGAGACAGGTTTAAAAAGCAACGGAGAAAGCAAGATCTCCGTTGCTTTTTACACACTGTGTCGCTATGTTAAAGGAGTTTAACATAGCGAGACAGCTTTAAAAAAAGCAACGGAGATCTCCGTTGCTTTTTTTAAACCTGTGTCGCTATGTTAAACTCTTTTAACATAGCGAGACAGTGTTTTAAAAAAAGACTTATACTAATGGAAAAAGTCCGGGCGACCGGACCTTTTTCCATTAGTATAAGTCGATTTACAATGTGCACACTGGCCAATCAGCGTGCACATTTTGGAATATTAATGGGGGGTCATGGTATAATAATGAATTAAGTAATAACAACAGTATCTGCCCTTTAAATAAATATATAAATACATTTTAAAAACAACAGCCGAACATACATGGTAAACAAAATCTATAAATAAATTTGAAAAATAAAAGCAGCACCTACCTGGTAAACGTATGTATTCATAAATTATAAAAATAGCAACAGCATCTATCTGATGAATTTATAAATAAATTTACAAATAGCAACAACACCTACCTGACAAATGTATAAATAAATTTAAAAATAGCAGTTAACTACCTGGTAAACAAAAACATATAAATAAGTGCAAAAAATAACAACACCTACCTTATTTATAAGGTAAAAATAAGCAGCAGCACCTACCTGTCAAACAAATGTATAAATAAATTTTAAAATAGCAACTGGACCTACCTGGTACGTAAACTGTATAAATAAGTGCAAAAAAATAGCAACAGAACCTGCCAGGTAAACAAATTTATAAATAAATTAAAAATAGCAACGGCACCTACCTGGTAAACAAATTAATAAATACATTTAAAAAATAGAAATAACACCTTCCTGGTAAGCAAATAAATAATAAATTTAAAGAATAGCAACAGTACTTACCTGGTAAACAAATGTAGAAATACATTTTAAAAATAGCAGTATTACCTACATTGTAAATTAATGTATAAATAAATAAAAAAGCAACAACACTTACCTGGTAAACCATTGTATATAGAAATTAACAAAAAATAGCAACAGTGCATACCTGGTAAACAAATGAATTAATAAATAAAGTAAAACTAGCAACAGCACCTGCCTGGTAAGCAAAGGTATAAATAAATTAACATAAATAGCAACAATACCTACACAGTAAACCAATGTATAAATAAATAAAATAGCAACAACACTTACCTGGTAACCAGAGTGTAAATAAATAAGAAATAGCAACAGTAACTCCATTGTAAACAGATGAGTAAATAAATAAATTAAAAATAGAAGCAGCACTTGCAGGTAAGCAAATGTATAAGTAAAGTAAAATAGCACCTGTACCTACCTGGTAAACCAATATATAAATCAAGAAATAAAATAGCAACAACACTTACCTGGTAAACAAATGAGTGAATAAGTAAATTATTTAAAAATATCAACAGCAACTGCCTGGTATGCAAATGTATAAATAAAATAGCACCAGTACTTACCTGGTAAACCAACCAGTAGATATATATATTAGATATATATATATATATATATATATATATATATATATATATATGTGTGTGTGTGTATGTATGTGTCTGTATATATATGTATATATATATATATATATATATATATATATATATATATATATATATATATATATATATATATATGGATCTAGGACGTTTGCTCGACTGAGCAAACATCCAAATCCATAAAACCCGAACACACTTTAACGAAAGTGCTTTTATCCTAAAAGCGCTTTTGTTAAAGCGTGTGACAAAAAAAAAAAAACACTACATTTACATTTTAGCAGGGGGGCTTCGCCTCCCCTGTGCCCCCCACACCCCCCCTACTTTAATATTCTCCCTCCAAGACCGCACTACAGTGGAGAAAGGGGAAATTTCCCTTACCTGCACCGTGGCACAGCCATGGTACAGCCTCAGCAACAGTCATACTTACACAAAAGTGTTTCTTTGGTGAAAAGTACTTTTGCGTAAGTATGCCCTGCCATTTGGATTTATATATATATATATATATATATATATATATATATATATATATATATATATATTAATGTTACTTACCCGTTAAATAGATGAACAAGTAAATAAATAAATGAAAACCAGCAACAGCACCTGCCTAGTAAACAAATGTATAAGTAAATTAAAAATAGCACCGGTGCCTACCTGGTAAATCAATATGTAAATAAAAAATAAGTAAAATAGCAACAACACTTACCGGGTAAACTAGTGTATAAATAAATTAAAAAATAGCAATGGTAACAATCTGGTAAACAAATAAATAAATAAATAAATTAGAACAGCAGCATCTGCCTAGTACGCAGATGTATAAATTAATTAGAAGTAGCACCAGTACCTACCTGGTAAACAAATTAATAAAATAAATAAATATAGCAGCAGCATTTTTATGACAAACAGATGTTTAAATAAATTTTAAAAATAGCAACAGCACCTACCTGTTTAAGAAATGTATAAATAAGTTTAATAAACTAGCAACATCAGTATCAAGTAAATACAATAACTTAACAGAGTAGATATTCCTAGATATAAGTGCAATGGTTTATTGTCTGATTACCCACTTAATCCATTTTTGGGCTGTGAGAGAGTCAAGGCTTATCCCAGTGCTCACTAGGCAAAAGGTAGAGGAAGTTATCTTGAATGGGGTATGAGCCCATCACAGTAAATATAAATGCTGGGGTGATTCAGGAAGGTACTGAGACAAGTACACGTTACGGTACCTTTTTGCTGTTCAGTAACTGCCTTATTATGGTGCTGCAGGTGCTCTGTCATGAAGACATGCAGCATTGTTTACTGCTGGCCCTGTAGCCATGCTGAATGCTAATGAGTCATTCCAAAGGGGGGCATATGCTAATTAGCCATGTGCTCTCTCTCTCTCTCTCTCTCACTCTCTCTTTCTGTCTGTCTCCCTCTGAAACCACCTCCATGAAGCCGTGTATATGCTTGTAAATTCAAATAATTGATGAGCTGTGTATATTAGTATGGCCATCCCCACATCGCATTATTAAACATAGCCAAAAGGCTAATTTCAGCTACCTTCCACGACTGTGGTATGGGGATCGAGGGTTGGGGAAGCCACAAAACACCAGGGATACACTCACCCTAATTGCCTTAATGGCACCTGCATCGGTACATGGATCGGGTGTCAGGGAGACACTAGACACCACAGAGGCAGTATAGTTGAGTGCTGTAATGGCACCAACATCACTATACAGAGTGGGGGGCACACTAGTCACCAGGACATAACTAGATATGTGCCGTAATGGCACTTCAGCTGTCACAAGGATGGGGGACACTAGGCATCAAGGATTCTGCAAATTTGTCTTAACTACATATAAACTATTATGGTGATTAGGAAGGTGGGAGAGACAACAAGGGTGAAGACACATTAGGGGGATGGGTAGGGGGACTGTGGTGTATGTAATGGTTTGTGTTTGAATGTGTACCTGTGTGTCTGTGTGGGAGAGTGACTATGGAGGGAATACCAAGCAGCAATTTACTACCACAACATGTAGACCAGAAATTATCTGCAGGTCACTGTAATAATTGCAATTCAGAGACACAAAAATTAGCCAAAAAGGAGGGTTTATCTTGTCATGGCCATCATGCGTCTGAGTCATGAATTAGCTCATTGTGGGAGTAGGACCTTTTTAGCACTGCTCATACTAGGCCCTTTAATGAGTGTATGAGATACTTTCTTTGTAAGATTATTATTATTTGTAATCAAGGCTAACACGAACTTGGGTAATCCTTGTTACGGAGTTCCAGGCATGTAACATTACAGGCGTTCTATTCAGTTTGGAGTATTCAGCAGGAAGTGAGTTTAGAATAGCCTAGTATTTGAAGCTAGGTAATGTCACCTTTTGAAATATTGATGTGCTGTATGTTTAACTAACCAGATGTGATGCAGCACTGTTAATTGCTAGTTGCATTTGCCTCTGTATGTATATAATGACATCATTCATGATTGACTCGTTACTGTGTACTTTCCTGATTTTTTTATACCTTTGTAATGTCCACTGTATTCATTGTTATGTATGTTCATTAAGTTTTGCTCTGTATTCATTGTATTTTCTTTGGGATGAAATGGCTAGGCTTGAAATGACCTCTGGGTCGACAGCCTAGTAATCTCCTATGATCCTATGTGTATGACTAACCTTTAATCCAAGGGCATGGCTGGAAGAGGTCTTTGGATCAACCCATCTACCTAGTTAAAACAAATAAATACATAAATAAATGAACTATAACAAAATACATAAAACTTCTCAAATGAGCACATTTTCATTTTATAAAGGTTTTACGGTAGAAATGCCTTTTTGGAGAGGGTTAAAGGGTGATTATAATGTTATCAAGTGCCTGTTATATCTAACATTTTTATCTTAGGTGTTCTACAAAACAACTGCTTATTCTTTGGCAGAACATCTGACCCCACAGTTAATTTTATGTTATTTTTCACAAACTCTTAAAAGCAGTACAATTCTATACATAATGGAATGCCCTACAGAAAGATGCTGTATTTCATTTTAGTCAGTTGTGTGTGTGTGTGTGTGTGTGTGTGTGTGTGTGTGTGTGTGTGTGTGTGTGTGTCTGTTGTGCGTGTGTGCCTGCACACACTGGGAATATTATTTTGAAATCTGTTGACTGCTGCTGAAGACTGGAAAAGTTTCAGGTTGTGTCTTTTGTTTTCCAGATGACCGGGCGATATGAGATGTATGCAGAAGAGCTTGCTAAAGTCGTCCAACACGACTTTCAGCCTAACATTGTGAAAGAGTAATGTGGAGCCGTTGCAAGGTCACTAACTAACTGAAGCATAATAAAACTGATCGCTTTGTGTTAGGTTCCGTTTAGGTACAATGGAGTATTACTTCTGTGACAGCTAAATGTTCAACAGATACTTCAGTGAATAATCATTTATTACAAATCTTTGCTTATGTGTTGCGTGCTACAAAACAAACTGGTACTGTTTTAGGCCTCTTGCACATAATTCAAATTTTTTCAGAACTCGTTCCTCATTAAGGAATTTCTGCAAATCATATTTTGCTTGATCATCTTTTTATATTTTCTGTAGCATTAACTCATTATTTCTTTTCATCTTGTATGAATTTTCTTTGTACCTAAATATGTATGCAACATTTTCACTGTAATATCTGTATTTCTTGAGTATGTACTCCTGGGCATGGTCTCAAAATGGTTTTGAGGGATCCAGTGCTCTACCCCAGTTATCAAATCTTAAATTACTAAAATGCATTTGAAGAAACCAAGAACAGTCAGAACAGGCTTTACTTACGTATCTGTTTTAGGAAAATTCCCCTGCTTGCTCTTCACATTTAAAAGGCAGGCAAGAAAGCAATATCTTCATTAATTTATTGACAGGCACAGTAAAGTTTGAATGCAATACTTGAAGGCTTTTGTTGTAAATCTAATATGGAGTCATGTAAAATCAGCCATAATATTTGAATGATAATTTATGGAATAATGTGAATTTAATTAAAAACTGTACAATGGCTGCTCTTTTTGCCTCATCTGTTCTGTGTTACTTTTTGTTTTCAAACACTGACAAAATTTTGTTTTTCATTATTTTCAGTAACTTTCTTCCCCAGGGCAAGAACACACATCCTACCCCTTTCCTCAGTTTTGGCTGTCCATGCTTTTTGTTCTGTCATTCCCCTTCTCTGTGAGAGGCGGCAGAATATTTTCTATTAGCACGTCTGGAACAGCATTTCGTCAGATCAGTGGCTGCAATGCAGTGTAAATAGAATTCCTTTGAAAAAAATGTTTTGCATCTTAGTTCTGTGGCATGTGGGACATTGCTAACCATGTAAAGTCTGTGCTGCAGAAGATGTTAGTTAAGAGCACTGTGATGAGGATGCCTTCTGTTCGTCAGTCAGTGTGAATTTACTCAATGTTTTCTTAATTTTAAACAAAATAGACAAGACTCAGTTGCCTAATTTAGACGTATTTCATATGAACAAATAAACACAAGTAAAAATAAATTGAAAATGTAACAATTTTGTTTTTCTCTCCATTTTAGGGAGCTTAAATTGCAGTTCTTGATATGATTGATATTTATTTGCATTTTCTTACTTATTATCTTTCTGGGACGTTTTTGAAGTTTATGGTGCGGAAGTGGAATTTTCTTTTTGCTGCCCTACCATTTGGGCTGGTGCTGTCCTCCAGAGGTTTCACAAAGTGCTTAGGTTAGCTGTAATGTTTCTCAGGGAAATGGGTGCACATTCACCGTCAACTAGATGACTCTGTCTCCAGGTTTGGTTTTCATAACATTGAGGAGTGTGTGTAGCTGGTGATTCCATTTTCCACTTTGGGATTTCTGGCACCAAGAACAAATGAAAAAATTCAAATCTGTCCCAGAAAATTGATGATATGTCTGAACAGTTTTAAATTTGGCTAAGCAGAAAAGCTTTCTGATCCAGAAGATTCAGAATACAGTCTTCTTGTTTCACTGGGAAGTGATGCAGAGAAACTTAGAATGAATTTTCTAGCACTTCTAAGGCATATATCAGCCACCTAAATTTCAAATTAGAAAATTCACACATTACCTGCATGATATATGAGATCATAGGAGACATCCGGCCATTGGGCTGGTGCTGTCCTCCAGAGGTTTCACAAAGTGCTTAGGTTAGCTGTAATGTTTCTCAGGGAAATGGGTGCACATTCACCGTCAACTAGATGACTCTGTCTCCAGGTTTGGTTTTCATAACATTGAGGAGTGTGTGTAGCTGGTGATTCCATTTTCCACTTTGGGATTTCTGGCACCAAGAACAAATGAAAAAATTCAAATCTGTCCCAGAAAATTGATGATATGTCTGAACAGTTTTAAATTTGGCTAAGCAGAAAAGCTTTCTGATCCAGAAGATTCAGAATACAGTCTTCTTGTTTCACTGGGAAGTGATGCAGAGAAACTTAGAATGAATTTTCTAGCACTTCTAAGGCATATATCAGCCACCTAAATTTCAAATTAGAAAATTCACACATTACCTGCATGATATATGAGATCATAGGAGACATCCGGCCATTGGGCTGGTGCTGTCCTCCAGAGGTTTCACAAAGTGCTTAGGTTAGCTGTAATGTTTCTCAGGGAAATGGGTGCACATTCACCGTCAACTAGATGACTCTGTCTCCAGGTTTGGTTTTCATAACATTGAGGAGTGTGTGTAGCTGGTGATTCCATTTTCCACTTTGGGATTTCTGGCACCAAGAACAAATGAAAAAATTCAAATCTGTCCCAGAAAATTGATGATATGTCTGAACAGTTTTAAATTTGGCTAAGCAGAAAAGCTTTCTGATCCAGAAGATTCAGAATACAGTCTTCTTGTTTCACTGGGAAGTGATGCAGAGAAACTTAGAATGAATTTTCTAGCACTTCTAAGGCATATATCAGCCACCTAAATTTCAAATTAGAAAATTCACACATTACCTGCATGATATATGAGATCATAGGAGACATCCGTTGAACCAGTACGAACGTCTAAGACTACAGATGGAATGCCAAAATGTAGGAAAACCTTTCTGCTGTCTTAACCAGCAAATAACCTGATAGTAGACATCTTGAACTGGCATGTGTTTATGAAGCTGTGGTGGTCTAGAGGATTTGGTTTCTGATGCAAATGAAGATACATATAAGAATGAAATCTCAGTAGTCCTTCTGGCAGTGAAGGCATTCAGAAAATGCACAAGTCCAGAAGTTACAATATCAGTGCACTTAAGTAGCACAAAAAGAAGCGATTGCACAAGGCTTGACTTTGCAGTCTGGTCAGTCAGTTATGGGACCTAACATTGTCCATTGAGATGTGTCAACAGGTGACCTGTCTATGTTACAAATCTAGAAAATCCTGCGGTTTAAAGGGTTCTGAAGAAAGCAGTGAAAGTGAGGGCTTGTTTAATCTTGTAGGTTTTCCATCTCAAGAGTTATTTATTTAACATTTGTTGACCACAAAAATCTGACTAGGATGGAGCCTATTTTCAGTAGAGGCCCAGGAAGAAACACTCCAGACGCATGTCTTTGGAATGTGGGAGGAAACAAGAGTACCTAGAGGAAACCAACATGAACGCAGGGAGGACATGCAGACTCCACACAGAAGACGTCCCATCTGAGAATCAAACCAGAGAACCTCCTGCTGTGAGGCGACGATGTTAACTGCTCCACCACTGCACCGATCATTTTCTTTAGTACTGTGGCACAGTCTTTTCATGCAGCAACAGGGCAGGGTGTAGCATCTGCCTTTGGAGGCTGACTGTATTCCATTTCTGATACTGAGGTTTTGAATCCCAATTAACAGTAAGTAGATGCCTGAAAAAGTTGACAAGGTTAAAAGAACTTCTGTTAGAAAGTATTATTTGTCATAAATACAAGAAAGGTATAATTTTCACAATGCGGAAGAATAGAATGGTGTCACTCTGGATGCAACTTCCCCAGATCTTACACTGTCGTTTTTATGTGCTGTTATCTTATCCATCCATTAAGATGCATTGTTCTGCCTCTTCAGTGTAACTTCTTTGGGACCCCCAGTTGGCCTGTAAACTAATAACTATGTTGTTGGTTAAGAAGATGTTGCATCAAAAACCTGCAAAGAGAAATCCAGCTCTGGGTTTGAACCTTGGTATAGAAACTGTGATAAACCCATCTTTTGAGATGAAATATTCAATGCCATTGAAATTCCTTTCTTGAAAAACAGTTAATGTTATGTTGTCCTATCTTGCCGTAATTCTTGCAGGTTGGGTTCGGAGCCATTTACAACTCTGACTCGGCCGAATACTAAAGCTCGAGAGCTTCCACTGGCTCAAGGCTAATCCATATCCCATCATGCTGTGGGCCACATCCCCAGATCTCGTTTGCCGCTCAACTGATAGAGAAGTGTTCTTGCTGGCTCATTGGCTAAGTGTAGGTTTTTTTCTAATTCTAATTGTCTAAAGTGCTCTCTCTTTGTTACTTATCTTTCTAGATTGTTAGTTTTTGTGTTTTCTGCGTCAGGTGATTGTAGTACTTAGCTTTTCCCCCTTCCCAACAACTAGTGAGAGTTCCGTTTACATTAGAGGGCTCTTGCGGCCCTTTTAAGGTAGAGGGACGCTTCCCCTTAAGGTTAGAATCTGTTTGAGTTAGAGGATTTTTCTACCTTTCCCTTTCTTTCCTTGCTGCTACACTCTTGTTAAAAAAAAGTATATCTATACTGTAGTTTATAGTGATAGTTACAGATGTTCTTCATCTCACATTGCTGCCTCAGTGCCATCCATTTACAGGACCCCTGCACCATATGTCACGGATTCAGTAGCAGGGTACTCCATGAGAGAAAAAATAAGTTGATGGCAAGGGGTTTATTAAAAGGGCTTTTTCAGGAAGGTTTAGATACCCAGAGCTCCAAATCTTCTTCCCCTTCTTTAACTCACACTAAATCACTGAAAGGACCGGCCTCTACAGCTCCAGTTTCATAGCCACCAAAGAAATTGGTATTATTGGAACTGAGGGCTATCAATTCTGACAAGTCTGGAACCAAAGAATGCTCTTCAGCGCCAAGTGTCCATGGACCCGATAGAGATATCAAGGAGTCAGTCTCCTTTATTGGAGCAGATATCTCCAACACTGAGATCTTTTATATTTGAGAGAGGCAGATCTTCTTCCTTGTCCACCCGTTCTTCGAGGAGTTTATCTGATGATGACATAGAGTGGGTGGTGAAGAGATTGCTTTGTCATCTCCGGCCCCAAAGGAATCGGAGCCACCCCATTCACCACCTGACTTTTTGATTCCTCCTCCAATCACCCTGGAGTCTTTGGAGCCAGAGAGATTGGATCCGATAGTTGCAGAACCGTCGGCAGCGAGACCACCTTTGGGATCTTCAGTTCCGACCCCAACTCTGATGTCTTCGGCTCCTTCTAATGTTGAGGAATCTAGGAGTCCAAGCTTGCTAATCAGGTCAGGGGAGGAGAGTCAGCTGATCCAACATTACCTCTCTGTACCTCGGCTAAGTTGAGCTCCGCTCCTACTTCAGTTTCGGAGCCACCAGCTCCGCCTTGGAGTCAACCTTATGTCTCCTTGGAGCGGAGAGTCCCTTCGGAGTGGGGCAGGGGGGCTTTCGAACTGATGGAGAGGGTGCTGTCTCCCCAGACAGCCCCGCTCTTGGAGCCAACTCTTCATCCCTCCCAGGTGCCAGTGTCTATCTCCTCACCACTGCCCCCTCCTAAGCATAGAGACCCAGAACCTCAGGAGGCCCCTGCAGGTGGCGTCTCTTCTGAAACTTCTCCAGTGTACCCCTAGGAAGAAGTCCCTAGGAAGAGACTGTGCAAGAGGAAGCACATAGACTCCCCTGAGTCTGTCACTTCTGATACCGATTTAGATGACTCTGAAGGCTCCCCACAGTCCCCCTCTGAAGATGTCTCTTTCTCTGACATCCTTGAGATCCTGAAACAGAGGGGTGGCTGGAAGTGCACCAATCCTTCAGAGGACTAATCGGTATACCTGGAGACTTTTGGGTCTCACCCTTCCACTTCCTGGGTGACTCTCCCATTTGACCAGCTATTGGGTGTCATCTCTCATAAGGCCTGGACATCGCCTATTACAGTGGAGCCTGTTCCGAGGAGGCCTAACAAATTTATTGCTATTCCTTCAGAGAAGGAATTCCTGATTAAGGGTGCCCCTGTGGATGCGAAGGTGGTGGCAGCGGCCACCAAGAAGGAGCTGTCGGAGACCTCCTCATCTGTCCATCCTCCTAACAAGGAGTCTAGGACTGTGGACAGATATGGAAAGCATGCTTTTTCTTCAGCAGCCTTCACCCTATGGTTGTTAAATTACCTTACCCATTTTACGAGACTTCAAAGGGATCTCCTCAAGGAGCTTGGAGATAGCCTTCAGGGTGCTGTGGTTCAGGGGTCTACAGACAAAGTATCCTCACAGCTCTCCACCCTCAATTCCATAGTTAACTCCTCCATGAGACTCATTTCATATATGGCTGATGGAGCAAGTAGAGCAATAGCAACAAGAATTTCCCTGAGGAGGCATTCCTGGATGCGCCTTTGCAACTTTGCCGAGCCCTTCAAGTCTTCCTTCACCAATGCTCCCTTTGATGGTTCATGCCTTTTTGGACCAAAGGTGAAAGAAACTTTGACCAGGTGCAAGCAGGACGGGAAAACCTTATCTTGAGTCCATTTTTCTGCCCCATCTAGACCTTATCCCAAAGGTCAGAAGGGGGGAAAGCTGTGGTTCTGCAAGTCCCAAAAAGGTTTGTCAGATGCATGTGGTGACTCTTCCCCCAGGGGCAGAGGGGGAAGTAATGGAAGACGCCGACCTCACAGCAGGGGGGGTCCACAAAATCAGGGTGACAAAGATACGTTCTCTGACAGGCCCTTCCAGCGCTCCTGAAAGGAGGCCCTCCTGCTCTTCTCTGGAGGCAGTCGGGGGTCAATTGTCACTGTACCCAAATACCTGGCAAGAAATCTACCCAAGACAAATGGGTACAAACAATTATATCCAGAGGCTATTACATTTCCTATTCCTCCTCCAGTAAACCTGTCCTTACCAGACGTTCCACCCGGTCAAAAGGACTCTGCAACACAAGAGATGCTCTCATTGCTAGAAAAAAGAGTCATCCAAGAGGTCCCTGCAGATGGGATCCTGAACTTACTCAAGATTGTTTTTAGTTCCAAAAAAGACAGGGGACTGAAGATCCATTCTAGATCTCAGCAAGCTAAACAAAGCAGTGAAGAAGTCAAAGTTCCAGATGGTAACTCTGCAGTCAATATTCCCATTTATCAGGAAGGACAATTGGATGTGCTCAATAGATCTCCAGGATGTGTACTACCATATAAAGATGGCCAGGCAATCCAGGAGACACACTTTCGACTGGGAGCCAGTCATTACCAATTTCGAGCCCTGCCCTTTGGTCTTACTACAGCCCCCAGAATGTTCACCAAATGCATGGCAGTGGTCACAGCTCACTTGAGACGTCAGGGATTCCATGTGTTTCCATATCTAAATGACTGGTTCCTGTCCGCCACCACCAAGCATCTACTTCTACAGGTGAGAGACGAAACAATGTCACTTTACGACAGACTAGGCAGCACAGTAAACTTTAAAAAATCAGCCTTGTCACAGATTCAGTATATTACCTTCTTAGGCACAGAATTGGATTCAAGAAATATGAGTGCAAAGCTTACCCCAGACAGAATACACTCCCTTCATCAGCAAATCAGGATTTTGATGTCAAGGAAGAAAGTTCAGGCCAGATATGTGCTGCGAGTTCTGGGTACCATGGCAGCAGCTATTTTTCTTGTTCCCCTAGCATGACTACACATGCGGGTTTTGCAGTGGTTGCTATTTACTCAGTGGTCAATGCAAGATCTTCCTGTTTCACATCAGATTATCATCAGGGATTCTTACAGAAAAGATCTCCTTTGGTGGCTGCAGCGGACCAGTTGTATCAGGGCCAATCCTTTGTCCTTCCTCAACCCAATGCAGTACTGACCACGGATACTTCTCAGATCGGGTGGGGGGCATTATCTGGGGATGACAGTCCAAGGTCTATGGCAAGAATATGAAAGCCACTTGCACATCAACGTTCTGGAGATGAGAGCAGTACTCTATGCGTTGCATGCATTTCAGGACTGTCTACCGACAGGGACGGTTGCAATTCAGACAGACAAAATGTCAGTATTGTGGTACATAAACAAGCAGGGAGGAACCAAATCCTACTCACTATGTTGGGAGGGACGAGTTTGGGAATGGGCGATCACTTCTCAACACTTTCTGATAGCAACGCACATCCCAGGGAAATCCAACATGATAGCGAACAAACTCTGCAGAGCTATTCTGTTGCCTCACGACTGGTCCCTGAAAACAGAGCTTGTGGAACAGATCTTCCAAAAATGGGGCCAGCCTTGCTGCGACTTCTTTGTCACTTCCATGAATGCCAAATGCAACAACTACTTTGCCCTCATTCCTTCTCCGGGGAAGTCACCAAAGGATGCACTGGTTCATGATTGGCCCCCGGGACTGCTCTATGCCTTCCCCCCTTTCCTCTAATTCCCAAACTGCAGAAGCCAGCTCATTGCTCCTTACTGGCCTCAACAGTTGGTTCCCCTTTCTTCGGACTGTCTGCTGGAGGAACCTTGGATTTTGGATGCAGTTCCAGACCTCCTGACCCACTCTTCGGGGGAGTTCCATCCATCTATCCAAACCCTCAAGTTGACAGCATGGCTGCTCCAATTCCACTCTTAGCCAGGTATTACTCCTTTTCCCCCTGCAGTGAGTCATATTCTTACATCTTCCCTTAAACTATCTACAAGGAGGTTGTATTCCAATGAGTGGAAAAGGTTTTCATGCTGGGCTGCGGGACAGAAGATAGAACCTTTTACAGCTCCCATTACTGCGATCCTAGAATTTCTTTCCAAACTCTTTGACGAAGGAGCTGCAGCAGCGACAATCAGAGTTCAGTTGGCAGCCATTTCTAATTTCCATACTGGAGAAATGGGAGTTCTCATTTTGTCTCATAGGTTATGTAAAGCTTTCCTTAAAGGCACTTTTTTACTCAGACCCCTGTTCAAAGAGCCCCCAGTCCCTTGGGACCCAAGTCTTGTTCTAAACTAATTGATTTCACCACCCTTTGAGCCAGCATCATCTTCTGATTTGAAGTATTTGTCATGGAAGACTCTCTTTTTAGTGGCAATAACCTCTGCCAGATGGGTATCAGAATTACAAGTTCATTCTATTCATTCCCCTTATATCACTTTCCACAAGGATAGGGTATCCCTGAGAACTAATCCATCATTCCTTCCAAAAGTCTGTTTAGAGAATAATATAAACCAATCCACTGAATTGCCTCTGTTTTTTCCAAACTACAGCAACAAGGCAGAATATAAATTACACCAGTTGGATGTACATAGGCAGCTAAGTTTTTACCTGCATAGGACAAAAGGCCTCAGGAAATCCGACCAGCTTTTTGTGTCCTTTTCTGACAAAAAGAAAGGGTTACCAGTTTCCAAAGTAACTTTGTCAAAATGGTTGACTGGATTGCATTTCCTTCTCTTACAGTAAAAATAATAAACCAACTACCAGGGAAGATAAAGGGACATTCCACAAGAGCAGTCTCTACATCCTTGGCCTTTCAGGCCAGACTTCCTATAGACTCTATTTGTGCAGCTACCGCATGGGTGAGACTTCATACCTTTATCACTCATAAAGTAGATGTGGCCTCCCGGAACAGGTCTTCCTTTGGATCCACTGTACTGAAGAGTATTTTCTCCTGAGCCACCCTGGGATTAAGGTTCTAGGGATGCTGTCCCAACCTGCAAGAATTACGATGAGATAAGACAACATAACATTAAGAAGTTATGTACTTACCATAACATTCCATGTTTGTTGTCCATCTCACCTACATTCTTGTGTCCCACCCTCTTACCCCCATCCTGCATTCCTGGAGGAACGAGTGGATAAGTCCATTCTTATGTACATAGTTATGATGATTTGGAGTCTCTGAGTTTTTTTGTCTCATACCAAACATCAGTATTTAGATATATTTCCTGCTGTAGTTTTTTGGGTTTGTCTAAATCTATCGCTTGCAAACATGATCTGGGTATTTGGCCCAGGGCATCATGGGATAGGGGTTAGCCTCAGGCCAGTGGAAGCTCTCGAGCTTTAGTATTCGGCCGAGTCGGAGCTGTAAATGGCTCCGAATCCAACCTGCAAGAATGTAGGTGAGATGGACAACAAACATGGAATGTTATGTTAAGTACATAACTTCTTATTCTGTGTGCATTCAGGAACCTTAGGAGCTTAAGTATGTTGAACCGTACACAGTCCTCTAAAAATAAGATAGCTCTACCTTTCTTTTCTGTATGCCTAATATAATAACAAGCACCCAGCTAAATCAAAACACCACCTCCCTCCCTCTCTGCTTCTTTTCCCTCTGTCCCTCCCTACCTCATTTCTTCTGTTTTCATCCAAAAGATGTAGCAGAGCAGATTCTTGACAGAATGGATTAAGCCAGGCAATGACACACGTGTGCTTCCATAACTAAAGACTTCAGAGAATCTGACCAAGTTATTATATAATTTGCAACTACCAAATTGGTTGTCTCACTGAATAAGCAGTTTCCCTTTGAATATCTGATGGTACAGGATTTTTTCTTTGTCTTTTTTGGCTGCCTCCACTACCTTTTCAAAATGTCATCCTTAGCCATCCGTAGGACTGGAATGTGACCCACTATACACACACATACAGGAGACATTAAGGGTTAGATTTGTTGTGCAGAGGTGGAGTTGAATTTGCTACTGGACTTACCCAAGGGATGCTTGTTGCAGCTTCTCTGGTGCTTCTGGACAGGCAGCATTGCACTCGATTTATACAACAATGGTGGCAACAATGAAATATTGTAATGCAGTTATGTGAGGTACTCACTTTACCATCAGATGAAAGATATGCCTCTGTCATTCAAGCAGACTGCCTTTCTCCAGAAACAGACATACACTGACGCAATGATTGGTGACCATGATTATTGTGATGTTTCATATCTGAAGTTCGACACAACAGCAGTATGGAGAAGTAGTATTTAGCCTGGATTTGGTCATAATGAGGGATAACAAAGCTTGATGTTTGTACACCTCTGTCTATATGTTGTGATCTGTGTCTTTGGAATTCAGCCAGACTGGATATATTAATGAAGTCTGGTGGCACACATCACAATGGTATTATATATATTTTTCCCCCAGCAGTCTCTGTGTATGTATGCATGTTGTTCGAGTGGATCAAGTGGTAGACCTTCACCTATCGCATGTCCTCCCTGTGTTCAAGTGGGTTTCCTCCTGGTACTCCAGTTTCCTGTCACTTTCCAAAGACATGCGTCTGGAGCATTTCTCTCCAGGCCTCCACTGAAAATAGGCTCTGTCCTAGTCAGACTTTCCCAGTCAGCAAATTTAAATTAGTAAGGATCTTACCCCGTGTTGCATACCAAACATTACACAGGTAATCCTTCACTTTCTGTTACCCTCCTCCTCACCTACCTCTGTAGCTGTTCATATACATCACCTTCAGATACCCTATCACCAAAATCCCTATAAAAATAGAAGCCAGTGATCAAGGTCTCCTTCCAGCTCTCTTTCCTGTTTACTCCTCTACTTCGTCAAAGTAGCAGTCATAACCGCATTCAGGCTACCACTCTCAGTTGTAATGAACACCCTTTACCAACATTCTGTTTGTACCTTAAGCTCACCTTTCCACATCATTCCCCATCAGTACTTCCGCTCTTCCACCTACTTTATTTTTTTTATCGATTTATTTTTACATTTGTTAACCGGGTTAGTCCGACTGGGTCCAGGGAGCCCTTTTTCAGTAAAGACCCGAGGAGAAACGCTCCAGGAAAGTAATAAAAAAATAAGAAAAACCTAACAGTTCAAGTTGTAAAATACTCAACAGTACAAAAACAGGGAAATGTACAATATAAATATATATATAAGGCAAAAGTACAGTATTTTGAGAATGCAGTAACAATATGTTTGAGAAATTTGGTTAGCATTAAGTTATTTACAAGGAATGTAGCAATGCCTAAAATAAAAAAAAAATAAAAAATCAGAGTAACATGACATACTACAACAAAGATACATTTAATAGCATAGGTACTAACTGCAGACAGAGTAATATATGTAGACAGTTTAGGTAGATACCAGACAGGTATGTTTAACTGAGAGAAGAAGAAAAAAATCATTAGGTAATTTCCTGACAAGTACAGATCCATGCATGTTGGAAATGAATTTTTAGGTGCTTTTTGAATTCGCCTCTTTTGGTTGTGAAGCGAAGGTACAATGGAAGTTTGTTCCATGAGTATGGAATTGAATGACTGTAAAGTATTTTCCCAAGCTCACACTAAATCCCATTTCAAATACCATTTTTACCTCTTCTATTAAAAAATAAATAAAAACACGTGTTCAGAAATCAGTTTATAATTCAAACATACACATTACAGCACACTAAATTCTCCTGTAATTTTAGAAAATACCTTCAGGTATAGCTTTTCTACCTGAAATACAAACAACTTAGATCTGGTGACATTCACTGTAACTCTAGCACTACTCTGCAAATGCACCCCAGCATCCCTCAACTACAACCATTACCCAAACCCAAATAGTACCAACTCTAGGTTTAATGACCTAAAAATAAGCAGCATTAACAAGTGGGCCACTTGTGCTGCCTGGGTTATTACTGAAAACCTAACATAATTCAACTATAATTGGTAATAAACTGTTATAACTTTCACTTTTAGAATGTTTTTTGCCTGGTTAAAAGTAAAATAACATAATAAGGCAAAATCTATTTTCATTGTTATGAATTTACTTTTGTTTATCAACTGCATTTTGTAAAGTATTGTAAAAAAACATTCAGCAAGTATTGTAAATTGGCCGGACTATATTTTGTTTGTGATTTATATTATTTAAATTGGGAAACATTAATTTAATAACAGACATAGTCTTTATAGGTCATATGCTGATTCGTTGTACTAGATCTACCCACACCCTCTCACACACACACACACACACACACACACACACACACACACACACACACAAACCAGTAGCTCATGTGAAAGCATAAAACTAAAGCACCTGTGTCAGTACTGGATCATATTTATTTATTTACTTATTTGTTCACTGGTGAGTGGACTGGTCTATTTTCCCTTTTCAGGCACGACCTAGAAGTAATGTGTATTACTTCAACACCTGTCTATATGGAGGCTGTTGTAGGTCCAGAGGCAGTGACACCAACATAATATGTTGGAAGACTAGGGTTCAAGTCCCAAATGACAGCTGATATTATTTTATGTGAAGTTGTTCATTCTCGCCGTTCATTCTTTACTGATGGGTTCGGAGCCAATCCCTCGTCTCTGATATGGCCAATTGCAAAGCTTGAGGTCTTCAAATAGCTCAAGGCCAAGTCCTACCCCATGATGCACCTGAAATTACCTCAGATCTAGTTTGCTGCAATAGATCGGAGGTTCTGCATTAGCTCAGGCCAGTATAACTGTTTTTTCATTACTTACTTAAAGATTTTTTGCTAGTTAGATAGTTTTAACATAGTTTAGAATAATTTATAAAGCTCTTATAGCATTGGTGTGTTTACCTTCTTTATATCCCTTCCCATCTAGTGTGCATTAAAAATTCTAGTTGGCCTCTTGTTTTAGTCCTAGTTTAACAGTCTTTTCTAAATATTACAGTGTGTTTATTCATTGACCTTTTGTCACAAATTCTACTTATTATATCGACAGAGGGTTGTTGAAGCCTTCATTTCAAGAAGCTTTGAGTGACCAAGATGGATCCAGCAAGTCCTCAAAAGTCTTCTAAGACTTCGGACTCTAAGGAATCTAAAATATCCTTGACTTCGGCTCCACTGCCATCGGAACCGACAGTCTTTTCCTTTCGGAGCCGGTCCCCAGTATTGGAACCGGTGTCCAAAGCTCCTAAGAGTCCATTACTTCAGTCGGTACCACCTTCGGTGCGCTCCTCTCGGCCTTCTATCAGCCTGTCAGATCTGGATGTGGATCGTGTGGTGCAGAAGCTGTTATTGGCACTGGCCTTAGCAAAAATGTTATCGGCTTCGACCCAAATGGCTTCTGAACCAAAGACCATTGCACCAGCTCAAACTATTCCTCCTCTGAGCCATGCTGGTCCTTCAGAGCTGGAGGAGTCAGACCTGATGTTAGTGGAACCCTCAGAGCCGATGCCTGCTCCAGTGTCTTCGGCTCCGTGCACTCTAACATCCTCGGTGCAGATCGAGGACTCTAGGAGCCGACACTCTCTGGTCAGATCCGGGGAGGATAGTCAGACTGACTTGTCGGTTCCAACTCTGCCTCTTGAGGCTTTGGATCGGATGAGCTTGGCTCCTACCTTGGGCTCGGAGACCACTGCCCCGGTGCCGGGGTTGTCGATGGTTTCTTCAGATCCGTCGGTTCCCTCACATTGGAGCAGAGATGCTTTTGATGCCATGAGGAGAGTCATGTCTCCTGAGACATACTTGACCTCAGGTCTGCCTTCCTTCTCCCCTAAAGTGCCTGTGTCTGCTTCTACCTTGCACATCCTGACCAAGCGTAGAGACCCAGAGCCTCAGGAAGCTGCATTGGGTGGCCCCTGCTCTTCCAGAAACTCCCACTGATGAGGTTCCCAGGAAGACATTGTGTAAGAAGAAACATCTAGACTCCCCATGGGAGTCTCTGACATCAGATACTGACTTAGATGAGTCAGAAGGGTCCCCATGGTCCCCCTCTGAGGATATCTCATTCACTGAGATACTTGAAATCCTTAGGCAGAGGGTGACTGGCAGTCCAACAGCCTTACTGAGGATGAGTCAGTTCTCCTGAAGGTTTTCGGGTCTCAGCCCTCCACCTCTTGGATGTCTCCGCCCTTCGATGAGCTGATGCAGCTGGTCTCACGAAGGGTGTGGGAGTCTCCAGATACTATGGAACCTGTCCCTAGGAGGCCTAATAAATTAATCTCTGACCCCCCGGAAAAATCTTTTCTAACAGAAGGTGTTCCAATTGATGCCATGGTGGTGGTGGCAGCCACCAAAAAGGAAATGTCTGAAACTTCCTCATTTATCAATCCTCCTTACAGAGACTCCAGGATTATGGATAGATATGGGAAATGCATGTTTAGTTCAGCAACCTTTGCTCTTCGTTCGCTCAACTATTTAACCCATTTTACCAGGTTACAAAGAGATCTCCTTAAGGAGCTAGGAGATATTGTTCAGGGTACAATAGCTACTGGAGCTTCCGACAAAGTTGACGCCCAGCTTGCGACCCTCAGTTCTATAGTCAACTCATTCATCTGCCTCATCTCTTATACAGCTGATGGAATGAGTAGGGCAGAGGGTACAGGAGTTGCTCTTAAGAGACGCCTGGATGTGCTTGTGTTCCTTCGCGGAGCCCTTCAAGTCATCCTTCGTGAACACTCCTTTTGATGGCTCGTCCCTTTTCGGGTCTAAAGTGAAGGAAACCTTAACCAGGTTTGAAAAGGATGGAAAGACTCTGCCATAGGGGTCCATTTTTCCACCCCTATCCAATCCTACCCTAAAGGTCAAAGGGGAGGAAAAATGTGGTTCTAAAAAGCCCAAGGACCCTTTCAGGGCACACGTGGTGAACCCCCCCCCCTCCAGAGGCAGAGGAGGGGGCAATAATAGAAGATGCTGCCCTCGTGGCAGAGGGGGTCTGCAACACCAGGGTGACAGAGATCACTTCTCTGGGAAGCCCTATCAGTGCTCCTGAAAGGAGGCCCAACTGTCCTGCTCTGGAGGCAGTCGGGGGTCACTTATGTTTGTATCCAGACGGCTGGCTCAAAATAGCAAAAGACAGCTGGGTGCAAAGTATCATTTTCAGAGGATACTTCATCCCATTTACCACACCCCCTCCACTCATAAGAAATATCCCGGACGTTCCACCCAGTTACAGGGAACAGGCAACAATAGAGATCCAAATGTTGCTATCAAAAAGAGTCATCCAATCAGTCCCAGCAGACCAGATAGGATCCGGAACTTACTCAAGATTCTTTTTGGTTCCAAAGAAGACGGGGGACTGGAGATGATATTGGACCTCAGCAGACTGAACAAATATATAAAGAAAGAGAAGTTCCAGATGGTCACGCTTCAGTCTATACTCACCTTCTTAGGGAAAGACAATTGGATGTGCTCAATAGATCTCAAGGATGCATACTACCACATAAAAATGGCCAGGCCATCCAGGGATCATCTGCACTTCCAGCTGGGAGCCAATCATTACCAGTTTCAAGCTCTGCCCTTTGGTCTCACTACAGCCCCCAGAGTATTCACCAAATGCATGGTAGTGGTCACGGCTCACCTGAGGCGTCTAGGATTCCAGGTGTTTCCATACCTAGACGATTGGCTCCTTTCCGCCACAACCAGGCATCAACTCATTCAAGCCAGGGAGTCCACTCTGTCACTCTGCAATCAACTGGGCATGGGCATTACAATCAACTCAGAAAAATCGGCCTTGTCGCCATCACAGCATATTGTTTTTATCGGGGCAGAGTTGGACACTGCCACCACCACACTAAGGCTTCCAATAGAAATAGTCGTTCTTCTTCGTCAGCATGTCAGCGTTCTGATATCAAAAGACAGAGCACCAGCATCAGAAGTTCTGAAATTATTAGGCATGATGGCAGCAGCAATTTTGACTATTCCATTAACTCGTTTGCACATGCGGATACTACAATGGCTGCTGTTCACTCAGTGGTCTTACCAAGAGCTCCCCAAGACTCACACTATAATGATCTCAAATTCTTGCAAAAAGGACCTTCAGTGGTGGTTGACCTCACTTCATGTCACGATAGGATGCCCTTTTGTGCTACCTCCTCCAGCAGCCACAGTGACCACGGATGCTTCCCTGATAGGGGGGAGGCATTTTCAGGGAAAGACTGCCCAAGGCACATGGAACGAGCAAGAAACACATCTGCATATCAATGTCCTGGAGATGAGAGCAGTACTTTTGGTATTGCAGTACTTTCATCACTCTTTCTTCGTGTGGATACCATTGCGATTCGACAGACAACATGTCGGTGGTCTGGTATTTGAACAAACAAGGAGGAACCAGGTCTTACCCCCTTTGTCACAAGGCTGTCAGAGTTTGGCAGTGGGTTGTTTCCACCCAGCGCTTTCTGTTGGCAACGCACATCCTGGGGAAATCCAGTGTGATAGCAGACAAGCTGAGCAGGGCAATCTTGTTGCCCCATGAGTGGTCCCTCAAGAAAGAAATAGTGGACAGGATATTCCAGAGGTGGGGCCAGCCTTGCTGTGACCTTTTTGCCAGTCACATGAACATGAAATGTAGAAGCTACTTTGCCCTGATTCCCCCTCTGGGAGAAGCCCCACGGGAAGCAGTCATACACGATTGGCCTCCGGGTCTCCTCTATGCATTTCCACCAATCCCATTGATACCCAAGTTCTACAGAAAGCAAAAACCCTGGGAAGGACCATCATTCTAATAGCCCCACATTGGCTTCGTCAGATTTGGTTCCTCTTCCTTCAATTTCATCTTTTAGAGGACCCTTGGATTCTGGACCCAGTTCCAGACCTTCTGGCACACTCATCGGGGGATCTTCATCCCTCTCTGTAGTCCCTGAAGCTGACAGCTTGTCTGCTCCAATTCCCATCATAGCCAGGTTCCATAACCTCTACAATGAGACAAAACAGATAATTTTATTTGCTCATATATCTTCTACTAGGAAGCTATGTCTTAGCAAATGGAAAAAAGTTTCTATAAGGGCCTCTAAAAATAATATTGATCCTTACCAAGCCCCCATGGCCTGCATTTTAGAGTTCTTGACTATGATTTTTAACAAAGGAGCTGCAGCAGCAACAGTTCGTGTTCAATTGGCTGCTATTTCTAATTTTCATCCTGGATTTGAAGGATTGAATATCATGTCTCACAAGTTATCCAAAGCTTTTCTCAAAGGGACTTTTCATATTAGACCACCTGTGAAGTCTCCCTATTCTCCATGGAATCTAAATTTTATGCTTTCCCAGATAATTCTTCCACCATTTGAACGAGCTTCCTCTTGTGACCTCAAATTTTTGTCATGGAAGACCATCTTTCAGATAGCTATTACGTCTGCCCGCAGAGTGTCAGAGCTTCAGGCTTTATCCATCAAGCCTTCCTATTTGGTATTCCATGCTGACAGCGTCTCACTTAGAACAAACCCTTCATTTTTACCCAAAGTTTGCACTGAAACCAATCTCAACCAAATTATTGATTTGCCAGTCTTCTTCCCCAACAATTCGAACAATTTAGAGTATATGCTGCCAAACTTGATGTTCACTGACAGCTCAGATTTTATTTGACTAGAACAAAAGATTTCAGAAAATCAGAATAGCTTTTTGTTTCATTTTCGGACTCCAGGAAGGGTAGATCAGTGGCTAAAACAACTCTTGTCTAAATGGTTACCTGACTGTATCACCTTTGCCTATTCAGCTGCCAATATGCCTTTGCAACATAAGATTAAAGCTCACTCAACCAGAGCAGTTTCTACATCATCTGCTTTTTCTGCCAGACTTCCCATTGATAACATTTCTGCAGCAGCCACTTAGTCAAAACCTCATACCTTTATCACTCATTACAAAGTTGACAAGGCCTCCAGGGATAGGGCCTCCTTTGGATCCACGGTCCTAACAAATATACTCCCATGAGCCACCCAAGGTTGATGGTGCTTGGGAAGCTAACCATCAGTAAAGAATGAATGGCTAGATTGAACAACTTCACATAAAGAAGTTATGTACTTACCATAACGTTCCATGTGAGTTGTTCATCTCACCTTCATTCTTACGTCCCTCCCTCCTACCCCCTCCTGGGCTGTTAGATGACCGAGATGCTGGATCCATTCTGGTTACTCAGTCCTTCTATACCTTTCTCTTGGGAGTGAAAGAATGACATATGGTATTATTATACGCAGCAAACAAGATCTGAGGTAATTCCAGGAGCATCATGGGATAGGGACTTGGCCTCAAGCTATTTGAAGACTTCGAGCTTTGCAATTGTCCGTATCGGAGCCAAGGGACCAGCTCCAAACCCATCAGCAAAGAATGAAGGCGAGAGGAAGAACTCACATGGAACGTTATGGTAAGTACATAACTTCTTTTTCACATCTATGATTCTAACAGTAGACATTATCTGTGTGTGTGTGTGTGTGTGTGTGTGTGTGTGTGTGTGTGTGTGTGTGTGTGTGTGTGTGTGTGTGTGTGTGTTGTACACTGTTGCTGGTCCTGCACAGGAGGAAGTAATCTGTCCATACCTTTTTCCTTTTCACCTCCTCACAAACATGGCAGTCACCTGTCATGCTTTGTGCTATGGTATGACACATATTCTCCTATGTTCAGCATCTTTAAATACCTTATGCACACTGCAGTCCTGAGGTCCATTACCAGTCATCCTGTCTGCTGTCAGTATATCTATATGACAGTCTGCATTTTTGTCCACTATGTTCAAATTTCTAAGTTGCTCATCATAACACTGTCTCCCACAATATGGTTTCTTTTTATATCGCACTAAAATGGACCTTGTAGCACAGTAATTTTTCTAGTGAAGTGATTTAGCATGATCATCTCTGGATTGCTGCTATAATAAAATGCATTATCAGCTCCAATCAGTTCTTCTATACTTGCCTGTAACAGTACCCACATGGGAGTTATCCCATGCATGGACACTGTGAAACCCATAGCACTACCTGTCTGTGCTGGTTGCATCTGTGTTGCTTAATGGCCTGCATCATATGCTGTCCAGCATGTGCAGCTGTGTTCTCCAAGCTACCATTTTCCTCCAGTAGGGCATCTATTCATTTCAGCAGGAAACTAAAATCTTCCAGTTGTTGCACAGGGGCAACAGGAAACACCTGTTGGAACAGTATAATGCCCCCATAGGAATGATGCTATTGACACAGGCACACTGATCTACAGAGGCACCATCTTCACCTACTGCATGAGTAGAGTGGAAGACAGAGGGAGAGGAGACAGCTTTCTAATTAAATATTCTCTACTTGATTTCACACTGTATATTCTGTCAGCAGTAGCTGCACTTGTCTTCTATAGTCAGGAATATTTAGTACCAATTACTGATTGTTTTATATTTTACATTGTCTGAGGAAGTAGAATTCAACTGGGTGGCATTTCTAAGGACAGGCTTTCCAGGTGGTGGGGTAAGTGCAGTATATAACTGTATGTATTATAATATTTAAATAAATTGTCATACATGTGCATATTAATCTTTTTTAATTTGTTTCTTTCTTTCTCACTCTCTTATTTATTTATTTATTTATTTAACATTTGTTGAGTGGGAAAGTGTGGCTTAGAATGAAGCCAATTTTTAGCGGATGCCCGAGGAGAAACTCTCCAGATGCATGCCTTTGTAACTTGGGAGGAAAACGGAGTACCCCGAGAAAACACACGAATGCAGGGAGGATATGTAGACTCTGCACAGAAGGCACCCCAGCTGAAAATCGAACCGGAGAACCTCTTGCTGTGAGGTGACAACGGCACCGCTGCACCACTGCGTCGTCCAAAAGATAATCTCCTTCGAGCCGGAGGTTCACTTTTTGTCTTCTACAGGGCCATGATGTCACTCTTCTTTTTGTACCACTCCCCATACCCTGTTTCTGATGCACTCCTTCCCTTCACCAGTTATCTGCCCTTGTCAGTCTGCCACTCTCCATTGTTGCCTTCCCTGTTGTGTCAGTACCTCATCTGTCAGTCTCTGTTTGTGTTGTATGATTACTTGTCTACCCCCTTCTTCTTTCCGTTTACCCTCCTCCATTCCCACATTTACTCCATGCTACTTCCCCCTCTACCCTTCTTACAGAAATGGAAAATGGGCACTTGTACCAGAATAAATATGTCCTTTTCTCCTCACAATGCCTGCCTTTTTTTCTTGTTGATCTTCTTTGTGTTCCTTTGCTTGCTCTTTTCTCACTTCTTGCTTTAATATCTCCCCATTTTCTTTCCACTGGCATAATGACATGACTTGGTACTTTGCTATGGTGGCCTTTTATGGACTGTTTGCATTGCCCACATTGCAGCTATGAGACCCTTTTTTTGCATGTGTGATTGCACATTGTGCTGGGCATGTCACCTCCTTGAGGCTTTCACTTTGGTCACATGCCCGCAGCCAGTTTGGCAGAGCAATTACTGCTGTTATTGCAGCCATGATGTTTTACTCTGCAGTCCCTTCCCAAGCATGATGGCACTACCCCAGAACTCATGCATACAGAATCACCATTGGGCTCCATTGTGCTAAATTCTCTGCATTTAGCGCAGTGTGGTGGCATTATGAATCTTTATGAATGTACTATTGTATCAGCTTTGTAAACATCAACTGATACTCTGTGGATGGCGCAGTGGTGCAGCGGTTACGTTGTCGCCTCACAGCAAGAGGTTCTCCGTTTCAATTCTTGGCTGGGGTGCCTTCTGTGCGGAGTCTGCATGTCCTCCCTGCATTTGTGTTGGTTTCCTCCCATGTTACAAAGACATTTATCTTGAGCATTTCTCCCTGGGCCTCTGCTGAAAAATTGGCTTTGTTCCAAGTCGGACTTTCCTGGTAAACAAATGTAAATAAATAATTTCCCAAACCTAACTGCATTGTATTTGGCCTCCTTTCCTATTCCCTTAAAAGAATGCACTTTGAACTAATATGGTTTAGCTTACAAATTCTGCATTTTTTTTAAATGACAAGAAATGGATTTAGTAAATTTAATTTGTTTTATGTTGTTTTATTATGTTCTGATTTTTGGTGCCCAGTCTGTAATTTTTCATCAGACATTTTTGGGGGGGCATTTCTCTCTCTCTCAATTTGTATTACCTAAATCATAGTTCACTTAGTAAATTTAGCAATACAGCCCCTGTTTAAAACTGAAAGAGATAAAAGTATTGAGAGCAGATGGAAAAAGAAGGGGTTTTTTTGCACTGCATTTTTTTTTTTTTTTTACATTGCTAATGAAGTGCATTTTTTTAAATGAAGCAGATGTATGTGTGACCTCTGCATTCACTCAAGATGGAAAAAGTAATTTTGTGTGCTCATAAGTGTGTGTATGGGGGTGTGATGTAAGACTCTAGCTTGGCTGGGTTATTCTTAGTTTTTATTGAATGGATTGTCTCTCTGACCTTTTTACCCTTTGGTTTGGATGTTATTTGGGACAATTTGCAGGCATCCTAATGTTTATGGATGTCAGGCTTGATTTTAAGCTCTGTCTTTCTAAATAATAGCCAAATAATTTGCTTATGCTGTACTAACGATGTCAAAAACAACACAGAAACATGCATGGCTATAGCATTTGGGGTTTGGCTTTATTGACTTGAATGTTTCCCTAAAGACTTAAAAAGTGAAAAGTCATGAGCATTCAGAAGCCATGTAGCTGAAACACTGTTATGTCCTTAAATGGTCATTTGCATATATCCCATGGACCTCCACTACTAGAGGTTTAAGATATTATACAGTAAAGACTCAGCTTGGCTGGGTCTTTCTTCCAGTTTTTACTGAGTGGTTTGTCTGACCTTTTTACCCTTTGGCTTGGATATGTATACATATATACGTAATACACATACACATGTATATGTATATTTAGGGTGCCTGTCAATACATTGATCACAATCTACCAATAGGCAGAATAGCGAATGACCAATATCTGACATAAGAGGTGTGAAAGTGAATGGCAAAACATCAAGGAATACTATGTTTCAGCATTCAGGATGTGAATTTACGAGGTTTAGGGTGTGCGGTAGGGAAGTGGATATATGTCCTAATATTCTAGGGTACAGGTACTTGTGTGTATGTGTGGGTGTGTACATGTGAGTGCATGAGATTTACAGTATGGGTTAGGGAAGTGGATATGTGTTCTAATATGGTAAGGTACAGGTACTTGTGTGTGTGTGTGTGTGTGTGTGTGTGTGTGTGTGTGTGTGTGTGTGTGTGTGTGTGTGTGTGTGTGTGTACTTGTGAGTGTACAAGGTTTAGGGTATGGGTTAGGGAAGGGGATATATATCCTAATATGCTACAGTACAAGTATTTGTCTGTGTGTGTGTATATTGTTTAGTGTTACTGTTAGGAAAAGGTGATTTTGAATGTAATATATAGGTTTGGAGTTAGGGTTAGCATGTATGAGTAAGGACAGAGCAAGGAGGCGAAGATTCAGACTGGTCACACATTTAACATTTACTGTTTGCCTGTCAGGATGTTGTATTGAAGTGAAAGCTAATAGATTTACTGTCAGATACTCATATGTGTGGATGTGCATGTGTTTAAAGATAGATGTATGTATATTTATATATATATATATATATATATATATATATATATATATATATATATATATCTATGTGTGTGTGTGTGTGTGTGTATGTATGTATGTATATACACACACACACACACACACACACACACACACACACACACACACACATATATATAGGTCTACCTGAAAACGCCAACAGTGCACAACGCCGACGACGAGAACACCGACACTGGAAGATCGACAATGGAGAAGACCGACAGTTGAGAATCCCGATGCTGAGAACACCAACATGTTAAGGTAAGTGTGTGATAGGGACAGATGTTAGGGTCAGGGTGTGGGTAAGGTAAGTGTGTGATAGTGACGGACGTTAGGGTAGGGTGCGGGTCAGGTAAGTGTGCGATAGTGACGGACTTTAGGTTTAGGGGCAGGTTAAGTGAGTTAGGGTGCGGGTAAGGTAAGTGTGCGATAGTGACGGACTTGAGGGTTAGGGGCGGATTAAGTGAGTTAGGGTGCGGGTAAGGTAAGTGTGCGATAGTGACGGACCTTAGGGTTATGGTTTGGGTTAAGGTTAATACATAGATAGTTGTGTATGTAAGGTTTAGTGTAGGTTTGTAAGGTTTTTGGTGTGCTTGTGTTGTGTGTGTTTTTAGGGAAAGGTATTTGTTTTGTTGATTGTCGGGATTTTGGTTTGTCGGGCATGTGATGTTTCGTGTTTTTGAACTTTCTTTTTGTGTCGTTTTTTTCCTGTTGGTTATTTCGTTGTTGATGTTTTGGTGCATCAGTGTTATCAGGTAGACCCATATATATATATATATATATATATATATATATATATATATATATATATATATATATATATATATATATATATTTATTTATTTATTTATACATGTCAGAAGATCGAAGTTCCACAACGTAACAGCCAAATTTGAACTTGTGGCCAAACCTATAGACCACAATAGAACTAATCCAAGGACCCTACTGAGTTTGTAGAGAAATTAAAGGTAAGTTAGTCTAATACAAACAAGAATTGTAATATGAACTGTGCGAAAAACAGGCTTATTGTATATTTAGAGAGAAAGCCAGGGAAGAAAATTTGATAGGAGTAAGGAAGTAAGTGAAGAAGGGAGAGTAAGGAGGTATAATGCATGAAAAGGTACTTGTTCACATTAAGGAATATAGTTGATTCTGGTTTTGAGCAAGAACAAAGCCAGATTTTAGCCAGGAGATCTTTCAGAGTGGTTTTGAAAGATGGGAGGGAGGGTATTATGTTTTCTGAGTTTTAGTCACATGGATGGTTATTATTTTATCAATACCAGTAAAAGTAAAAATAGCCCCTTTATGTTTAAGCTGATGTTTAAATAGGGCACTTATTTCTCTTTTACCTCTAAGTCACTCAATAGAGTGATACGTTCTGTTTTCACACGACTGATGTTTGACCCACATGAAAGCACCACATTAGCATATTGCTATATACACTAACCAGTCACTACTTGATTCCATAATAAGATTTAATACTGCCCTAAAAAGCCACCATCTTGACAGCCAAATTTGCCCTGGTGGCCAAACCTATAGACCACAATAGAATTAATCCTAGGACCCTACTGAATAAATCTGACTCTTCCTCTTAATCTGACAATTATCAAATTACCTGTGTGCTTTTACTTCTCAATATAACTAATCTGTATTTCTTTCACTGTCTGTTATTTCTTACAGTCAATAGCCTAAATTACTAAACTCTATTCTAACACAGTATTTAAATGAACAGATTTCTATCAACTGTTATTCTTCCTGGAATATTGTCATGAAAATACAGGATATGTAATAACATCAAAATACTATACATGTAATACCAGCATCTTACCTAACTGTACAAAATGTTCTTAGTTTTATTTCTAATTGTTAAAACAGTATAAAAATTATCACTGTTCTATAATTATAATAGTATGCCTTTGTAGTAATCCTTGTACTGTAACTGCAGCTTTTTCTCCCCGGGCCTCCACTGAAAATGGGTCTCTGACCCAGTGGACTTTCCCAGTTAAATGTTAATAAATGTATTTATTTATCCTTTATTTATTTATTTGACATTTGTTTACTGGGTTAGTCTGACTGGGCAAGATGCCCTTTTCCAGCAGAGACCTGAAGAGAAAAGCTCCATTACAACATTTAGCAATACAGTGATTAATACAAAAATTAAAGGAAAAGTATGATTGATCTTTATACAAAGCAGCTAATAAATACATAAAACAAAGAAAAGAACCTATAAGTAAATCATAGCAACATTTTACACTAAATATGAAAGTCAAAGATTTAAAACAATTTGTGACATAAGAGAATAACTATTTGACATAAATAAATATTTATTAAAATTTGATTACTGCAAAAGTCCGACTGGATAGGAGCCAGTGTTTAACAGAGGCCCATGGAAAAATGCTTCAGAGTATTACAAAACAGTTTTTAGAACAATATTTTTACAATCTTCAAAATAATAATAAAAAAATCTACAGTTAAAATAATTATACCAAATCATAATTAATAAATACCCTGATGCCATATGTATATGTGGTGTTAATTGATGTAAAATATTTTGTATTACAGATCTTATCACACTGCGAAAAAATCCAAATGAAAAATAGCCTACATTATCAGTCTTTAATTTTTAGGCAGCCTTCACATTCTTCTTAAATCCAGACAGAAACTGAGCAACACTACACCCCTAGCCATTTTACATCTGTCTTCCATATTTATTCAAAACCTCTTTAATCTTAAACTTATTATTGCCTTACATTGTAGTAAACCTGAACTTCAATATCTTTTTTCTTCATTTTTTTATTTATATTTGTAATATATTTTGTCCAGCTTGTATTGACTTTGTTTAAGCCATCTTCTAGTTCTTGCATATTGTACTTCTTTGAAGCAAATTGTTTCTTCATTCAATCCCCTTATTAGTACAAATATGTCTTAAACTTAAAAATTGGAAATAAGGGACATTTTTAATCACATGATTTGGATGGCAGCTGTTAGTTATTAATAAGGAATTTCTATGAAATGAAGTAGTAACTAAACCATCTATTAATTTAATAGCATTAACATCTAAAAATTGACTAACAATCAAGATATAATTATATGTAAAATCTATACCCATAGTAATACTATTCAAATATTTAAAAAAATCATGTAAGTCTTGTACACTACCTCTCCGTAAAAATCAGCAGTCATCCAAATATCTTCTCCAAACTTCCAAGTTCTGTAAAAAGACATTCTTCATTTTGCTGTAAACAAATTTAAATTCAAAATAGCTCATAAATATATTGCATTAATGGGGCAAATGTAGCCCCCATTGCCGTACCTTTCAATTGAAGATAATATTTCTCTGAATAGTAAAACATTTTTATAAGAACTTTTGTATCATTTTCAAAAATTCTGAAAAATCCCTAATGTACATTTGGATAAATTCCAAATGACATTTCACTGCTTCCAACACCATCTTTATGTGGTATAGACAGGGTTACCACCTGTATGTCCTGCAAAAAAAAAAAAAAAAATAGCAAATGTCCCGAGATTTTAGGACAAAAGGTATTTATTCAAATTATCTTTAATTGCATAAAACAGTTGTTTTATATCTGAAACACTTAAATGCTGTATGAAATAGCATAAATATCTCAAATGCCACAGTAATAAGCTTTTATTTTGGCAAAAAAAGTGAAGCCCTGTCCATTGTACTGTCCATATGTATGTTTTCTCCAGCAAAATCACAAGTTTCTACAAAAAAATGTCCCACTTTGGACATTTGAAAAGGTAGGAACCATAGGTATAGAAGTGTTTAAGGAAGTAACATCCAAAGAAACCATATGGGTATTGAAGTGTATGTAAATAGCCTCCATAGTTTCCAAAACATTTGCCAGAGCAAACCTAAACAAAGGCATAAAAGAGGCAAAGAGAACCTACAGAGGACAAATTCAGGGTCACTTTAATGACAAAAGGGACTCTAGATGTCTATGGAAAGGCATACAAGTCATAACGGACTACAAATCTGTACCCAACCAGTTTGATGAGAATACAGAATTCTTAAATGAACTAAACAACTTCTTCAGCAAGTTTGATGTGGACAACAAAACTGTGGCAAATAAACTACCTGTCAGTCAGGATGAGGAAGTGCTATGCCTCAACACAGCTGATGTACTGAAAAGTCTGAGACACATTAACCTAAGGAAAGCAGCTGGTCCAGATAACATTATGGGCAAGGTTCTCAGGGACTGTGCTGCACAGCTGGCATTGGTACTCACAGACATTTTCAATACATCACTGAGATTAGCCATCATACCGAGGTGCTTTAAGAACATGACTATCATTCCTTTACCCTAGAAACCACAACCAGCACCTATAGGTACTCTCCTCAGATAGTACCCACTTTACTATCCCTGACCTCTATTTCACAGATTCTGATAACCATGGATTTACAATTTCCTATGGTTTCTCCTGCTAGTCTGGTTGATATGGGCATCCTGAGAAACTGTAGCAACTGCCTTTTGTACACAGACAACCTTCTACTGCTATCACCTAGGAACACAATATGTGAGAGATGCAATTACATTAAGAAGCTAGAATCCTTGCTGTCTCAGTCACGTCAGTACATCTGGCATTGAGAAGGTTATCTGCACAAACACTACTAATACCACACCTCTGACATCACCCACATCTGTACAACACACTCCTACATATGTGGGGGTTCTCAACAAAAACATAACTAAACAGAATGGATCTCCAAAGCAAAAACATACATTCATATCACAACCCACATCACCAAGCCAAGCATCACAAATAGTACACACATCTGTGTCTCACAGCCTCTAAGGCCCAGCCACAAACCCAACATACCAGTCATAGGAGAGACTACTGTGAGACACACAGATGTGTCCCTTACCAGGCTAGACAAGGAGCAAGTCACAGTAAGTTGCTTGTCAGGTGCTAGAATCTACCATATCATGCACGCACTCAAGTCTCTTAACATACTGTTATGACTCTGTCATAGTCCATCTTGGTGTGAATGACTTGAGACTTACCTCTCTGGACTGTATGAAGAGAGACATGATTGAGCTTGCTGAATATGTGTCCCAGGCAGGTATGTCCCTAGCCTTAAGCAGCATCCTACCATCACCCAGAGTGATGCCTCAGTACAAACAGAAAATGATTGACTTTAACAATTGGCTTAGTTTCTGGTGTCATTTCAAGGGGATCCAGTACCTGACAGCCTGGTAGGACATAATTGACAAACCACAATGTTTTGCCAGAGATGGCCTTCATCTGTCTCTCCTAGGCTTCAGGTTTCTGGCAAAGGCTCTTGCCTCCCACATAGTGCCTTTTTAGGCAAATTCATGAGCACAAAATTACCAATATGAAAAATTATTTTAAATAAAATTTAAAGGTCATGCTGCTAAATGCTAGGTGTCTTAACATGAAACTGCACTCATTGCAAGCATTCCCTGCTCTGGAGGATGCTGACATTTGTGCAGTCACTGAAACCTGGTTCAGAGCTGTGGAGAGCACCTCAGCCTTACCAGGTTACTCATCCTACCATACTTTCAGACCCCAAATGGAGGGCTACAAATTCAAAGGAGGTGGAGTTTCAATATTTATCAAAGACATACACACCTCCAGGCTGATCAAACAGTATGACACACAGGAGACACTCCAAGTGCAGTTAACTCTTGACAAAACACCCATTCAAATTATAGCTAGCTACAGACCCCCAACCATGACTCAGGACGACCACTCTACCTATCTGGACTTAATTGAATCCATCAAGATTCAACCCTCTACCCTGATCCTGGATGACTTTAACTACGCAATCATAGACTGGAAGACCTATTCTAGCCCAAAAATGAATGCCCAGAGATTCCTCAACATTGTCACTGCCAATGCATTGGATCAGCTGGACAACACCCTTATGAGAGGTAAAAATATCCTGGACCTGGTCCTAACCAACATGAGTAGCAACTGTAGCACCCCTACAGTGTCATCCTCCTTGGTAAGACCCGACCATAAAATGATCACTTTTGAAGCCACCATCTCCCCTGACCCCCCCCCCCCCCATCAGGGTCAAACAAAAAAACTTTTCCAAAGCTGATTACAATCTCCTCAGAGCAGGTATAAGCAGCTTCACAATCACTGTCCCGTCAGTTGGAAATAGAATTAATGTCCAAGCCAACACCAAAAAACTATATGAGCACCTACATAGCTGTTTGGACTCAGCAATACCTGACAGGACCAATTCATTTTCCTCAAGGAAGAATATACCTGTCTGGTGGACAGCAGCAATAAACAAACTCTATAATAAAAGGAAAAAATTGCTGTCCAGGACCAAGAAGGAGCAAGTGCCAAATTGGAAGCAGTATCTCCTTTGTCTGAACAAGCAAATAAGGTCACTGGAGAAATCCTCTAAGGCTAACTTCGAGTCCAAATTGGCCACATCCACTAAGGACAATCACAAGGCCTTCTTCACATATGTCCGCAGTCTCAAAGGTAACACCCAAATCTGCTCTGAACTGGTGGTCAATAACACCACATACACAAAAGCCATATATATATAGCCAACCTGCTGGCACACAGGTTCAGTGAAAACTTCACCCCCCTGCCCCCATCAGTAAACCAGGACATCTCCAGCACCTGCCCCCCTCCCCTCATCACCAGGGAGCAGGTCTTTAATGCCCTCTCAAAGGCAAAAAATACAGTCTCCATGGGACCTGATAACAGCCCTGGCTGTATCCTATATGAATTCAGGTATGACCTCTCAGCTTCATTAGGCACCATATTCAACCAAACCTGAGCACCGGCTTCATCCTTGCCGAATGGAGGACAGCCACTGTCTCCCTCTACACAAAGGTGGAGCATCCACTGACCCAGGCAATTATAGGCCCATCAGCCTAACTAGCCTGCTCTGCAAGGCCATGGAATGCATTATCATGGCCCTTATACACAAGGCATTTGGCAACCTCCAAACACTTCACCCCATACTGTTTGGTTTTGTCAGAGGGAGATCATGCCTGTTAAACCTGGTAAACTTCTTCGAAACAGTCACCAAAGCAATGGATGAGAGGGAAGATGGTGCACACCCCCTACCTTGACCTAGCCAAAGCCTTTAAAACTATTCCCCACTCGGGCATAGTAGATAAACTTTCCCAGCTAGGCATCAACCCATATGTTACTAGATGGGTAGCTAGCTGGCTCACTGATAGAACCCACTCAGTCAAAATAGGGGAAGCCACCACTAGTAGTAGACCCATAATGAGTGGTGTACCCCTAGGATTGTCCTTAGGGCCTCTACTGTTTGGGATATACTTTCCTGTGGTGCAAGCCAAACCCAGTGGTCTGTGGTTAACCAAGTTTGCAGATGACTGCAAGCTGGATGCTGTCTTAAATTCCCCTAGTGATGTGAACATCCTCCAAGAGGGCTTTAACCAAACTAATGACTGGTGCCAGAAGCATGACCTCAAACTGACTACTAAGAAATGCGTCATTATCCTGAAAACACTAGAGGGGATAAATGTATCACCAAACACCATCATACTAGGTGACTTCAATTACCCTAATATAGACTGGGAACACTACTCAAGCCCAAACACCCTAGCCCAAAAGTTCCTGGAATTCATAAACTCAAATGCCATGGAACAACTAGTCACCATCCCCACAAGAGGAGAAAACATACTTGATCTCATCATCACGAACATGGGAGCACAATGTTCAACACCGGAAGTATACCCCTCACTGGTGAGATCAGATCACAAACTAATCTCGCTGGAGGTCCTCATCCCACCCCACCTGAAATAAAAAGACCACAGTAAAGAACTTCTCGAAGCCGACTTCACACTTCTAAAGACTAGTGTGGTCTCCTTTAAGGCCCCGAGCCGACGGAAAACAGTACTCAAGCCGCTGAATCACTTACAAATGCCTTCTACCAGCACCTGCAGGACTGCATGGATAAGGCAATCCCAAGCAAAACAAAGACTCTTTGTACCAAAGGCAAGCGTCCACTCTGGTGGACCCCAGCCATAAACAAACTCTACAACAAAAGGAGGAAGCTACTACAAGATAGAGCAAAATCCTTAAAAGGTAAGACACCCTTGATCACTATAAGTAAAAAACTAAGAGCTCTCATAAAATCATCCAAAGCAAATTTTGAGAGAAAAATAGCTAAAGACTCAAAAGACAATCATAAGGCCTTCTTTAGCTATGTTAGAAACCTGGGAGGAAACTCCCAGATATGCTCAGAACTAGTTCAAAATGATGTGAAGATTACTGATCCTACAGACATTGCCAACATACTGGCTGACAGGTTCAGTGCAAACTTCTCCCCTCCCCAAAGGAGAGATATCTATACCAAGCGATTGCAGCCCCCAAACATCTCCAACGCCCAAGTGAGAACTGCTCTCTCCAAAGCAAAAACACAGCATCCATGGGACCTGATGGTGTCCCCGGCTGTGTGCTCCACAAACTCAACGAGGAATTAAACCCACAGCTAGGACAGCTGTTTAATCATAGTCTTACCTCTGGATACGCACTCCAGGAGTGGCGCACTGCAACTGTGGTCCCACTTCACAAAGGCGGTGCCTCCACCGACCCTGGAAATTACCGCCCATTAGCTTGACAAGCCTTATCTGCAAAGCCATGGAGAGGATCATAATGGACCTCATAAATAAAGACATAGGAATTTGCAGACTTTGGATCCATCCCAGTTTGGCTTTGTCAAAGGCAGATCATGCCTTCTAAACTTGGTTGACTTTTTCAAACAGTCACCAAAGCCATTGATGAGGGAAAGGCAGTCCATACAGCCTACCTCGATCTGGCGAAGGCCTTTGATACAATACCCCACTCGGGTATCATTGAAAAACTCATCAGCTTAAATGTTAACCCATACATCACAAGATGGGTTGCAAACTGGCTGAGTGACAGAACCCACAGGGTCAGAGTTGCTGGCGCCATGTCAGACTCAAAGCCTGTCACAAGTGGTGTACCACAGGGCTCAGTCCTGGGCCCACTCTTGTTTGGCATCTACTTTTCTGAAGTACAAGCAAACACAGGAGGGTTATGGCTGACAAAGTTTGCAGATGACTGCAAACTGGGCGCCATAGTAGAAAACACATCTGACACAGATATCCTTCAGAAGGCTCTCACAGAAACGGATAACTGGTGCCAGAGCCATGGCCTAAAGTTAAATGCCAAAAAATGCATAGTCATACCCTTCGGGAAAAACAAGGTTACCCCTAGCTACCAAATAGGTGGCAATCCAGTGAGTACAGAAGAAGTTATCAGGGACCTGGGGACCCAGGTTGATAGTAGTCTGTCATTCGACACCCATGTAGCTAAAATAGTTAGGAAGACCTTCTACATTGCCCACCTTATCATGAAGGATTCTCATCTAGATCAAGGGAGGTCATAGTCTCCCTATACTCATCACTCATCAGACCAATGATTGAGTACAATGCCCCATTCGCAATGTATCTGACCCGACACTTGCAGCAGCTGGAGAGGCCACAAAAGTTCCTCACCAAAAGGATAAAGGGTCTCAAACATCTGTCCTATGCTGCCCGACTGAAAGAACTCCAGCTCTATTCAGTCGCCACCGCTTGCTCAGAGGTGACCTTTGCCTAACATACAAGGCCATGTCAAACCCAGATTTGATGAATATGCTTCACCTCAAAAAATCTAGATCCATCAGAGCCACAAGGGCGGGAGACTTAAACCTCGACACGGCTATTAATAGGACGTGCTGGAGGGATAGATTCATCACCCAAAGACTCCCTATGCTGTGGAATAAAATCCCGGTATATGTGAGGCAGAGCACCTCGCTGGCCTTGTTCAAGAGAAATCTTGACCAATGGATGGGAGATCGCAGATATACCCCAGGGATTACCTCAGTGTCACTGCTCAACAGAGGCACAGCAAAATAATGGGTATAGTTCCCCATACTAAAGGGGTGGCGTAAGCCACAAAACTATGGACTAGGCTTGTAAATGCCCTCGGGCAGATAGCCTAGTATGAACCTATGAACCTATCCCCTTTGAGGAAAATGGCATCCCCACTAATTATCACATTAATAACACCGTACTAAGCATGCAATCAGTTGTGAAGGACTTGGGCACCCAGGTTGATAGCAATCTGACATTTGACCACCACATTGTCTCCGCTGTACAGAAGGCTTTCTAAATGGCCCACCTCATAAATAAGGGAATTTCATCCAGGAACAAGAAGGTCATAACATCCCTGTACTCCTTCCTTATTAGACCCATTACAGAGTACAATTCTCCCTTTGGCATGTATCTTGCCAAGCACATGGAGCAGCTAGAGAGACCACAGAGGTTCCTGGCCAGGAAAATCCAGGGTCGCAAACACCTATCCTATACAGATAGTTTAAAATTCCTGTCCCTCTACTCAGTCTCATACAGACTGCTCAGAGGTGATCTGTGTCTGGCATACAAGGTCATCTCAGACCCAGCCTTAATGGAGTTGCTGCATATCTGTAAGTCAAACTCCACTTTCTCAACCTGCATGCAAGGCCTTAACCTGGTCTGTGACATTAATAGAACTTGTTGGGATAGACTTGTGTCCCAAAGACTCCCCCATGTGTGGAATAGGCTCCCTCCCCATGTCAAGCAGAGTATCTCTCTAGCCCTCTTTAAGAGGAACATGGACGACTGGATGGGAAACAGAAAAAGCACCCCTGGGATCCCACCTGTGTCTCTGCTGGACAGGTGAAACTGGTGCTGACGTTGAGGGAACGTGGTCCCAAATTCTTGGCTAGGCTTATAAGGGCCTCCGGCCAATAGCCTAGTATCATCCTATAAATCTATGAACCTAAGTATGAATGATTATCGCCCAGTTGCTCTAACATCAATGGTAATGAAGTGCTTTGAGTGGTTGATCAAGGACCATATCTCAGCAAGCATACCTGCAACACTAGATACATTGCAGTTTGCCTTGAGGTCAGACCGCTGCACAACAGATGCCATCTCTTTAGGACTTCATGAAACCTTGACTCACTTAGAAAATAAGGACTGCTATGTCAGGATGTTATTCATCGACTTCAGTTCCACCTTTAATACTTTCTTCCCCCAGAACCTAGTGATGAAACTAACCCAACAGGACATCAACACTCCCTTATGCAATTGGATACTAGACTTTCTCACAGACAGACCCCAAAAGGTATGTGTGGGAAATAATAGCTCTAAAAGCATAATTCATAATAAGTCCTATACTATTCACCATGCTTACAAATGACTATGTAGCAAGATATGAATCCAACAGATTTATCAAGTTCACAGACGACACCACAGTCATAGGTAGGTACTAGGCTCTCTGCCCGAGGGCATTTATAAGCCTAGCCAGAGTGTGTCGGCTTTTGCCACCCCATTGATTAAATAACTGATCCTTTGTCAAGCAGAGCCAATGAAGTGATCCCAGGGGTGTATTTTCTGTTACCCATCCACTCGTCAAGGTTTCTCTTGAAAAGTGTTAGTGAGGGGCTCTGCCTAATGTAGTTTGGAATTTTGTTCCAAAGCACGGGGAGTCTCTGTGACAGGAATCTATCCCTCCAGCATGTTCTATTTATTGTTGTGGCGAGGTTTAGCTCACTAGAGCGCATGGCTTGCAGTGACTTGGATTTCTGTAGGTGGAGCATGTCCATCAATTCCGAGTTGGACATAGCATTGTAAGTCAGGCAGAGATCACCTCTGAGTAAGCGATATGCCACTGAGTACAGCTGGAGTTTTTTCAGTCAGGCTGCATAGGACATATGTTTGAGACCAGTAATCCTCTTGGTGAGGTACTTTTGTGGTCTTTCCAGCTGTTGGAAGTGTCTTGTGAGGTACATCCCAAATGGGGCATTGTACGCTATGATGGGTCTAATGAGTGACGAGTAGAGGGGCACTATAACCTCTTTATTTATAGATGCAAACTCTTTAGTAATTAGATGGGCCACATAGAAGGATTTCCTAACTACTTTGTCAATATGATTGCCAAAGGAGAGATTACTATCTACCTAGGTCCCCAGATCTCTTATTACCTCTTCTGTATTAAGGGGGCTGCCACCTATGTGGTAATTTGTGGGTGTTTTGTTTTTCCCCAAATGGGATGACTATGCATTTTTTGGCATTTAGCTTGAGGCCATGACTTTGACACCAGGTGTCCGTCTCAGTAAGGCCCTTTTGTAGGATGTCCATGTCAGCCAGAGAGTCAATTATGGCTCCCAGTTTGCAGTCATCGTCGAACTTGGTTAGCCATAGTCCTCCTGTGTTTGCCTGTACTTCTGAGAAGTATATGCCGAACAGTAGGGGTCCCAGGACTGTGCCTTGTGGGACACCACTTGTGACTGGTTTAGAGTCAGACCTGGAGCCCCCTATTCTTACTGTGTGAGTTCTGTCTGTAAGCCAGTTGGCAACCCATCTCGTGACGTAGGGGGTTATGTTCAGGCTGGTGAGTTTTTCTGTAATACCTGAGTGGGGAATGGTGTCGAAAGCCTTGGCAAGGTCAAGGTAGGCTGTAGGAACCACCTTTCCCTCTTCTATGGCCTTGGCGACCATCTCGAAGAAGTCAACCAGGTTTAGTAGGCATGATCTGCCCTTAACAAAGCTGAACTGGGTCGGGTCAAGTGTTTGGAGGTTCTCAATGTCTTTGTTAATGAGTTCCATGATGATGCGCTCCATAGCCTTGCAGACCAGGCTAGTCAGGCTTATGGGGCGATAGTTACCAGGGTCAGTTGTGGCCCCTCCTTTGTGGAGAGGAATAACCGTTGCTGTGCGCCATTCTGTGGGCACATAGCATGTGGAGAGGCTGAGGTTGAACAGCGTGTTTAGGTGGGGGGGGGTTAGTTCATTCTGTAGTTCGTGCAAGATGCAGCCTGGGACACCATCTGGTCCCATTGACACTGTGTTTTTGGCTTTTGAAAGGGCTGTTTTCACCTGTGCATCTGTGATTTTTTGGGACAATAGTTAAAGAAGGCTTTGTGTTATCTTTTGAATCCTTGACTATTTTTCTTTCTAAGTTAGCCTTGGATGATTTCATGAGGGACCTTAGTTTCTTACTGATACTGATCTGGGATGTCTTTCCTTCTTGGGATTTGCTTTTTTTCTGAACTAGTTTCCTCCTTCTATTGTATAGCCTGTTTATGGCAGGGGTCCACCAAAGTGGTTTCCTTTGCTTAGAGGAGTGAGTCTTGGTTTTGCTGGGGGCAGCAAAAGCCTTGGCCAGTATTCGAAAGCCTAGGAGTGACAGGTGTAAGTCATCTTTTGCGAAGCAACGTGGCTTGTTGGGCATGTCGCCCCAGGCTGACAGACACTGGATCCCCTTTGAATGACACCAGAAGCTTAGCCAATTGCTGAAATTGATCATTTTTTTATACTGAGGTATCATTCTTGGTGAGGACAGGATGCTACTCAGGGTCAGGGTCATACCAGCCTGGGCTGCATGATCAGAGAGCTCTTCTATGTCTCTCTTCGTGTAGTCCAGGGAGGTACATTTCAAGTCATTCACACCAACATGAACAATGACAGAGTCATATTTGTACTTTTTCTGGAGTGACCTGAGTGCTTATGTTATGTGGCGGATTCTGGCTCCTGACAGGCAGCTAACAGTAACCTTCTGCTTGCCTAGCCTACTGAGTGTGACATCAGTGTGCCTGACTATAGAGTCACCTATTACTAGTGTGTCAGGTATGTTATTTCTCCTTAAGGGCTGTGATTGTGCGGCACACTGATTTTGTGTTTTATGTGTCTGGTTTGTGACGGGAGGTGCAGGTTGTTTGGATGTCTCTGATGCTTTTGCAGGTTTTTATTTAGAGCCCCTGAGTATGATTTTGTTCCAGTTTGGCTGTATAATTGCATCTCTCACATATGTTAGTGTTTTGTGGTAGGAGGAGAGGGTTGTCTGTGTACATGAGGCAGTTGTAACATTGCCTCAGGATACCCAGATTCACCAGCTGGACTGGAGAGTACACCTGAAATTGCCCTTTGGTCATGCCTGAATAGTAGGGTGAGCTGCTTAGTTGCTTGGTTGGTGAAGGGTGAATAAAGAGCCTTGCCCTGCTGGGCAATCAGTGTCAGGGTATATTAGTGCTTGCTATTAGGTCTGAGCAAGCGCTGAGCTGTAAGATGCTTTTTGAGTGCTTAGTTTGAGAGTCAGACTAGTTTCAAGGAAAAAACTGAAGAAGAGACTTAGTGGAGCCAGGAATAATTTAACAGTAGATAACCGGCACTGCCAGGTGTGCAAAACCGTGCAAACGCAGTTTTTATAGTAGGGAAGTGAAAGAGATAGAAATTAGCCCAAAATGGCCAATAAACTACTAACTTCTGGGCTGGAACCACTCCTCCAGGGACAGATAGGTTGCTCAAAGCTCTCCTCTCGCACAGGTGAACAGAGAAACTTCCTTCTATCCAAGTAAGATATGGGCAACTCAGAAACTAGTATCACAGCCCTGAATTCAGCACTAGCCTGAAAACTGGACTATACTACCTTAGAAAGGCGGAAAACAAGGATTTTTTTTGTTTTTTTTGTTTTTTGAAAAGATAAGGAAAAAACAGAAAAAATACATGTAAAACAGCTCTAAACGACTACAAACGATCAGAAAAGGCTATCACACTTTAGTGTGTAGCCTACAACAGTTAAACAAATTATTTAAACAAAAAACTTTTTAAAAGTGCAGGCAGTCAAATAAGTACAATATGTGAAAAAAACAAGCTTTTAAATCACAATAAATGCTGGAAAACAGTTAAGTACAGCAAGAAAGTACAGAAAACTGATACTTAATCACTCCAAAGTCTCTCTTCTAAGCTAGAAGGCTTGTATCAGTTTAAGGTTTTCTAGTGCTACCCAGTAGGTTAGTTAGAGGAAAGATGGGAAACAAGTGCAGATGTGGTCTTTTAAACCAGAAAGTTGAAAGAGACGGACAAACTGTCCAAATGGTCAATAAACTACAATTTCTGGGCCAAGAACCTCTCCTCTCATGGTAGACAGGCTACCTAGTGCTTACCACTCCCACTAATAAGCTAGAAGGCTTTCCTCCAACACAGAAAGGCTTGCAGGGCTCAGAAGCTTACCAACAGTCCTGGATACAGCAACTCTGCATCTGGACTAGGCTAGTTACAGGAAAGGTGGGAAACAAGCGCAAGTGTGGCTTTTAAACCAGAACATTGAAAGAGATGGAAAAAAACAGCCCAAACGGCCAATAGCTAATTTCTGGGCCAGGAACCACTCCTCGTGGTAGATAGGCTACCTAATACTTACCAATCCCACTGATAAGCTAGAAGGCTTCCCTCTGACACAGAAAGGCTTAGGGGGCTCAGAAACTTACAAAGAGTCCTGGATACAGCAAATCTGTACCTGGACTAGACTAGTTACAGGAAAGGTGAAGAACAAGTACAAACGCAGGCTTTTAAGCCAGCAAGTTGAAAGAGGTGGAAAATGCCCAAACAGCCAAATAAACTACAATTTCTGGGCCAAAACTGACTCTTCCCATGGATGATAAGCTACCTAGTGCTTACCACTCCCACTGATAAGCTAGAAGGCTTCCCTCCAACACAGAAAGGCTTGGGGGGGCTCAGAAGCTTACTAACAATCCTCGATACAGCAACTCTGTAACCAGACTAGGCTAGTTATAGGAAAGGCAGGAAACAGGCGCAAGTGCGGCTTTCAAACCAGAAAGTTGAAAAAAATGGGAAAACAAACTGCTCAAACAGCCAATAGCTACAATTTCTGGGCCAGGGACCACTTCTCTTGTGGTAGATAGGCTACCTGATGCTTACCACTTCCACTGATAAGCTAGAAGGCTTCCCTCCAACACGGAAAGGCTTGGGGGGCTCAGAAGCTTACAAAGAGTCCTGGATACAGCAAATCTGTACCTGGACTAGACTAGTAACAGGAAAGCCAGGAAACAAGCGCAAACACTGGCTTTTAAATCAGAAGGTTGAAAGAGATGGAAAAGCTTCCCAAATGGCCAATAAACTATAATTTCTGGGCCAGAAACCACTCCTCCTGTGATAGATAGGTTACCTAGTGCTTACTAGTCATATGTCTTGTCAGGAAAAGCCTGGAAACAGCATATAGGAGTGAAGTGGAACATCTGCTATGCTGGTGTGACAGCAGCAATCTGGCATTGAATGCCAGCAAAACCAAGAAACTGACTGTGGATTTTAGAAGGTCTCAGGGAGCACATCAACCTCTGGAAGGCGAGGGAGTAGCAGTAGAAAGAGTCAAGAGCACTAAGTTCCTGGGTATACACGTCACCTGTCTTGGTCAGTGCACACCAACCACACTGTCAAAAAAGTGCAGCAATGCTTGCATCCTCCAGACCTTCAACAGGGGAACCATTGAGAGTGTACTGACAAACAACATCATTGTTTGGTATGGGAACTGTAATGCCTCAGATCGCAAGGCTTTCCGGAAAGTAGTAACAGCAGTGGAAAGAATCATTGGCTCTTCAATGGCATCCTTGGATGACTTATGTGAATCTCAATGTATTGGAAGAGCTAGAAAGATAATAAATGACCATACTAACCCTGCTTGTGGTATGTTCTCCCGCCTTTCCTCAGGTAGATGTTACCAAAGCATGCATTCAATAGAAGCTTTTCCACCAGATTGCTGAAGTCTAACAACAGGCATGTTAGAAGCCATTCTTCCCTTTCAACCAATTAACTGAATATTCTCTTGACTAAATCCTGTAAATGACATACTGTCATGTCCATTTATTCCAAGATCACTATTACTAGTAACATACTTTAGTGCAAAATCCAAAAATCTTCAACTGTCCTGAAACTTGAATGTGCAATACTCTATGCAATAGTTTTGCTTCACATGTATCCGTTAGTGTGAAATTTCAAGTTTGTGCAGTATCTACTTGTGCGATACCATAAATAGGACATGTTTTATACATGTGATGCCTGTAAAGTGTCTGTCCTAGTGTTATTAAATAGTAACTGTATTTTTGTATGTTCTTGCACTGGGCATGAAGCAACACAATTTGGTTTAGTTGCACAACATACAGATCTAAATGACAATAAAGTTTACTAAAAACAAAAAAAATTGTGGTGTCCTTTATACAGGTTGTAAAATGCACAAGTAATGGTTTCAAACAACAATGGGACATCCAGGAGTGGGTTTTGCAAATTGTGCTCCTTTGGCACTAAATAAAAATATTGTTGCACAGGATCATCCTCTGTTAAATACTACTGCAAACTTCATGGAAGAACATTTTTTTTATTTTCCACATGCATTTAGATAAGCGTCCATTTCCAGTTTGCTCAGTAATAAATCCGAATACAAGGCAGTTGCTTTTCAAATTCAGCATTATATTCTGTCCAATCCCAGACCACCTCAGCTCCTCTTTATCTGCCTTAGTAATAAAGTAAATCTTTATTTTCTGCTAGCTGATTCAAAGTTTGCTTTTTCCTATTTTTAAATTACAAGTTTAGTTTCTGAAAATAGATTTACATTCTAAGGCTAACAGATGCATCACTTGTTCTAATAGCTTAACTACTGCATGGTAGAAAACTTTGAAATCAGATTTTTTAATTTAAAATGTAATGTTTGATTCTGTTTAGAATGTTCCTGCTGTAAGGAATGTGATCAGTATTTCAGATCCACAACGCCCTACTTCTACAAGTTTACTGAGAATTTTGTCTATAATGTAAGAACCTTGCTGTGTATTAACTTTAATCAGTTAAATAAATTGCCTGCAATGTGATTAAAAGTCTCTATGAAACAGTCCGTGCACTCTTAGGACCTCTTACTAAGCTGGTCAATGTCTCCTTTTTCTTGACCAATAGACCATACTGCATATGCCAGTTATTTAGTCTCAGGAAATGACAGAACACCTGATTACTTTACATCTCTTTAATTGCATTTTACTAGCTATAAACTGGCTGCTCTTAGTTATAATTTGAACTGAGTGTGAGAAGCCCACTACAATCCCCTACCCTACCTCCAATTCCCACATCTTACCCTAATATTACACTTCCTACATACATATTTCAGATGTGACTCATTCCAAACCCTCCCCAAATGGCCTTGCTACTTCTGTACATATGCTTCTGTTTTTTATTTCCTGCTTCCCTATCTCTATTTACTTTTTAGCCCCATTCCCAGCTATCTTTGTCTTTCCCATACTGCTTTGCACTATATCCATTCTTAATCAAAACCCTCCCTAATAGCACCTATCTATTCCGCTTTGAATATTTTACTTTTCACAAATAAACCTTTATTTCTTATTTTGACTACATCATTATACTCTAGCCTTTCGTGTCCCTCTATTTCTTATGTTCCAAAGAAGATACCAGGACAACCTAACTCTCTTCTTTTATAGAAAATACTTCTCTCCTCACCTATCCTCTACCAGCTTTTAGAATCCACCATCACTGAATCTCCTACTACCCTGCAACTTCTTGTTTTCTTCTACATTGCTACTCCCCCACTACCTGACATCTATAAAATACAGATTCATGTACTTAATTATGCTACTCTTCAGCTTCTCCTGTATTCGTCTCCTCCTACTGTGCCATCTTTCATGCTATCATGACAATAATATCTCTCAACATCCCTCCATCTCTGTCTCAACCACCTATCCATACTTTCTCTTTACACTTTCCACACATTGCACCAAACCTATTTATTGCCCCTCACCTTTATGTCAAATATAGAGTGATTAACTGTATGTCAACTCAACCCAAAACAAAATTAAGTGCAAGAATCCTCGCCAAAAATACAAGTATGCATAATTCCTCCAATAAGCTAAAATCCTTCTAGGAGGAGATATACACCCTAATCCTGGCCCCACCTATCACAATGATCACAATGATAATTCTGTCCCATACACTTCTCAAACCCAACAACAGCCAGTCCCCAACCCTGGTCATCTAATTTTTGCTGCAATAAATGTTAGAAGCATAAGAAATAAAATGCCTGGATTACCCAACATAAGCCTGACATTCTCGCTGTAACTGAAACTTGGCTTAAACCCAACATAAACGACTCTGAAGTTATACCTCCTGGCTATAATATAATCCATAATGACCATATAAAGAGGAAAGGTGGTGGTATTTCTTTAATATTTCCCAACACCTACCACATTTCCCCCTATAGCAAACCAATACCAACATTCAGTTCGGTATATCTTCTTATTGCATTCCTCAAAATAAACAATTATAAACAATGTATTACTGTCTTTTACATCCCTCCTGGCAATCATAGAGCTATACTGGAAGATATCCTACATTGGATATCCATAACATTTACACAAAAAAAAAAAATATTACTAGGTGATATGAATGTCAATTGGTTGGACATAACCTCCAACTCTCCTACATCTAGCATGAACTTATATGGTTTCACACAACAAATTAATAGCCCCACAAATTATAACAAGACATCAAATTCCCTATTAGACTGGATCCTACTATCAGACCCTAGCAAGCACTCCACCACACGTACAATGTCAGACACTCTCAGTGATCATCTCCCAATCTATATGATCAGACATCTCGCACATCCAGTTAAACATATTTATAAAACAACACAAAACCTTTCCAATTTTAACCCAGAAATGTTCATTATATACTATCATCTATTAAGTGGAACTTCCTAAAATTCCTCCCCTTAGATAATGCTATAAATTAATTCAGTACAACTTTTCTAAGTATTCTAAATAGCCTTGCACCTCCAGAAGGTAGAGACTAAAAACAAATAAGGCTAGTGCAGGCTAGAGACAATATATGGAAATAATGACAGAAATATAAAGCACCTCAATATCTTGAAAACTTCAGAATGCTTCACAATCATAGTAAAAAGCAAATAAATGTAGACAAAAAAACTGTACTATAATAACTTTCAGAATAATACTAAACGCAAACCTAAAAAATTTTGGACATCCATTTAAGAAATCTTACATCCTGGCCAAAATTTCAACCCAAACTCCTCTCCCAATAACGCACCACTTAAAACTGTAATCCAGTTCAACTCTTATTTTATACATCTCTAACCAAGGATTCCTCAACATCTGATACTAATCCTGCCCAACAGCCACATATCACCACATCTACTTTCACCTTCAAACCTGTGCCCACATCCTATGTAAAACTATTCTTAAACAAACTGTGCTGTTCCACAGCTGATGACCTTCCAAATGAGTACCAAAAAATAGCTGACAACATGGTACACCTTCAAACAATTACGCAGGAATCTTTAGTAGCCACTGAAACATGGCCTTGTAACTCATAACTCATGCTCAACCCCAAAAAAAGATCAAAGTACTACTTTTTCCCCCAAATCCCTCTTGCATGAAAAAACTACATTTAAAGTCCTCTCTCTTTAAAATATAACCATTGAAGTCACTTCTTATAGCAAATTATTAGGGGTGTTAGTGGATGATAATCTTACATTCAACTTGCAAATACAAAGTTTCATAAGAAAAACTCATCAGAAACTAGGGATGCTTTACAGTGCCAAAACCTTCCGTACCGACACAACTAAAACTATACTTGCCACTACTTACCTCCTCCTCTCTCTTTATGGTACTTCCAACTTTACTAATCTCCAGGCTTCACAAAAATGAATACTTGAACAATTATATAACAAAGTTGCTAAATTTTCAGCAAATATCCCTTTTAGAATCCACCACTGCCTAGCACTTAAAAGCCTAAATTGGTTAGAACCTTCGTATCAAATAACATATACACAGCTTCTTACCTCCTATAAAATTATCCAGCATCCATCTGCCTGTCCAGCACTAAAAAAAAATCTACACAACTAAAATCTGGCTCTGTTCTTGCTCAAAACCAAGATAAATTATATCCTTAAATGTGAACAAATACCTTTTCATTCCTTATACCTCCTTATTCTCCCCTCGTCACTTACTTCCTTACTTTTATCAAATTCTCTTCCCTCTCTTTCTTTCTACATATACCATAATCCTTTTTTCCCCTCTCACTTCATATTGCAATTCCTGTTTGGTTTAGACTAACTTATCTTTAATTTCTCTACAAACTGTCCAAAATTTCTGTTAATATTAAATGATTGTCATATAACATGCATCAATTCTTAACCAATGTTTTTATATTATGTCTAATTTGTTATAATTATTTAAACTGCAGATGTTTTTGTTTTATTTTTGAAGATTCTAAAATTATTGTTCTTAAAATGGTTTGTAATAAATTAGAGCTTTTCTCCCTAGGCTGCTGCTGAAAATGGGCTTCTACCCAGTTGGACTTTGCCAGTAATCAAATGTCAATAAAAAATAAATAACTGCCTAGAGAATGTTTTTTAAATCAAAAACAAAAGATGAAAAAAGAACAAAAAGTATAGGCATAAAATTTAGTCCTTCATTATGTAAAGTAAGTTCATGTTTACTTGGGGTGTATGAAGAAATATTTGCCACCAAGTTTTTAGTTTCAGTTGATGAATACATTTCTAAATATGTATTTAATTTTTTATCATTGGTATCATTTGAGACATCCTTCCTTTTATATTTTTAGCTGTGAGCTCTATATCTGTGTCTGGATATGAAGAAACATCCATATTAGAACAAGAACCAGATGCTTTAGTATAAACCGGTTGAAAGTTACAATTTCTTTTTCCTTTAAAATTAAAAATAAAGAAATTAAAAAAAAAATTTTAGAAATCTCACAGAGCAGGTTTGGCCATTTTTCTTCTTTCTGCAATCTGCTGCTCTGCATTATTTCCTGGCTGGCAACATTGTTGCTGGCCATGAAATGTCACTTGTATTTATGTAAATGCAATGCGCAGCATGCATATTGAATTAGTGCAGCTGCTGATCTCTCTAACATGTAAACTCCATGTAGGCTTTGTGTGAAGCCTACATGGAGTTTATTGAATCCCCAGGATAATCTCTTTATTTCCCTTTTTTACTAGCTGGGAGGATAGCAGTAAGTGCTATATCTGTGTCTGCATATGAAGAAAACATCCATATTAGAACCAGAAATAGATCCTTTAATGTAAACTGGTTGAAAGTTATGTGTTCTTTTTTATTTAAAATTAAAAATAAAGAGTTGAGTTGTTTTTTTCTTCAGAAGGATAAGGGGTAGAAAACATACAAAAAGGAAGGATGTCTGAAATGATACAGTTAATGAAAAAATAAATAAACATTTAGACTTTTATTCATTAACTGAAACTGAAAACTCGATGGTAAAAATTTCTTCATATACCCCAAATAAACATGAACTTTCTTTACTTAACAAACGACTAAATTTTGTGCCTGCATTTTTTTGTTCTTTTTTTATTTGCTGTGCCTGATTTAAAAGAATTAGGCAGTTAAATTTGAAATATTGGTTTCATTCTCGATCTCAGGGACATTTTGAACAGAATCAAACAAATTTTAAATTTAAAAAAAAATATGATATTTGAATAGTACTACTCTGGGTATACATTTTATACATACTTTTGACTTGTTTGTTAGTCAATTTTTAAATGTTAATGTTACCAAAGTAATGGATGGTTCAGTTACTACCTCGCTTTATAGAAAACCATTCCATAGAAATGCCCTATTAATAGCTACTAGATGCCATCCAAGTCATGTGATTAAATATATCCCCTAGTCCCAATTTTTAAGATTAAGACATAATTGTAAAAATAAGTGGGATTTAATGAAGAAGCAATTTGCTTCAAATACGTATAACGCACAAGAAGTAGAAAGTGGCTTTAACAAAGTCAGTACAAACTGGAAAAAATATAACAGTGAAGAAAAAAGATGCTAAAGTTCCATTTTACTGCAGCTTATGGCAATAATGTCAGAAAATTATTTTTTTTATTAAGATTTTGGAAGACAGATGTAAAATGGCGTAGTGTTGTACAGCTTTTGTATGAATTTCAATGGAATGTAAAGGCTGATGAAAAATTAAAGATCAATATTGTAGGATGATTTTTCATTTGGAAATTGTTTGCACTGTAATAAGATCTGTAATACAAAATATTTTACATCAGTTAACACAACACGCGCATATGACATCAAGGTATTTATTAATTGCAAGACAAATTGGTTAAATTTGCATGCACCAAGGTGTTTGTAAGGCAAATGTGTAGTAGCAGGTAGACATTTACAAAGTCGACATTTTCTGGATTTTGGGTAAGTCAATTAAATTCAGTACATCCCTATGTGTATATGTGTGTGTATATATATATATATATATATATATATATATATATATATATATATATATATATGTAAGGTGGATGGTCACGCAGTTTTTAGTATCTGTAGAACTCATCAAACATATTTCAAGTCCTGGTTCATTAGAATGAGACCAAGTTTATATATATATATATATATATATATATATATATATATATATATATATATATATATATATATAGATATAGATATATATATATATATATGTATGTATATGTATATATATCTATATATATATATATATATATATATATATATATATATATATATATATATATATATATATATATATATCCATATCAGATCCATATCAGATCCACGAAAGAGCACTTACCTGACAACCAAATCAACGAGACCACATCACTGACAGATCACATCTAAGACAATGGTAAGTATAAGTACCATGGAATGAGATGTCTTCCCGTTTCTGCAATAAAAACAAAAAGAAACATGTATATAGCAGGGGAGCAAGCCTCCCTGCACACCCCCCACTTAAATATACCAACTCAGAGATTGCACCACATTGCGGAATCAGGAATACATCCTGTTCCGCACTACTTATATATTGTCTGAGATCTGCTCTTTCTGCAATGTGGTTTCATTGATCTGGTCATTGGGAAAGTGTTCTTTCGTGGAACTGATAGGTTCATATATATATATATATATATGTGTGTGTGTGTGTGTGTGTGTGTGTGTGTGTATGTGTGTGTCTGTGTGTTATCTGTGTGCTCTTGCATATGTGCATACTTTCACACACACACACACACACACACACACACACACAAAACTTTTTGTACTGCATTAACCAGGAATATAATATCACATATGGATGGCAAAATGGTGCAGCAGTTAATGTCGCATCACAGCAAAAGATTATCCGGTTCAGTTCTTGTGTGGGGTGCCTTCTGCGTGGAGTCTGCATGTCCTCCCTGCATTAATGTGGGTTTCCACCAGGTACTCCAGTTTCCTTCTACATTCCAAAGACATGCATCAGGCCTGCTCTGAAAATAGGCTCTGTCCTAGTCAGTCTTTCCCAGACAACAAATATTAAATAAAAAAAACCCCATAAAATGCCATCACCAAAAGTTGTCAAAAGTCTAGATGATTTATTTAGTGCTTTTGTTCCTGTATTAAAAGTGGAAGTTCATCAGAATATTAACTTTGTTTTACCATCCTTCTTTAAATAAATACATGACCACACCATTGCACTGACAACTCTGATGCCACAAACACCCATGGTATCAGTGGTAAATTGTCTATTAGTAGGCTGTTAATTAACAAAAGGGCCAGGCTATAAAGACGTTATCATTTTACAGTGTTGGAACATTAGAAACTTTAATATGCAATTTTTAAAATCTTTTTTTTAACATCTTTATGTATTTTTGTGTATGTTATTTTTTTACAGGACTTTATCTTTAAGGCATTGTATTCAACATGATCACACGTGCGGTCATGTATGGATTTAAAGATGCACTGTAAAAGAGTTATTATTTTAATTAAGTTCCAGTTTTAATATAGGAAATAAAGGTATATAAAGGTAAATGTAATCTAACGGTATTACTGCTCAGAGCTAGGAGTCTAAACAAAAAACTCCACTCCCTAGAAGCTCTCTTCACCCTAGAGAAAGCTGTCGTCTGTGCAGTCACTGAGACATGGTTTAAGGCCGCAAAGAGCACACCAAAAGTTCAAGATTATAATGCCTTCCACACATTCAGGCCAGCTACTTCACAGGCAGGGACTAAAGGTGGAGGTGTCTCTATTTGCATCAAAAATAAATATACTTCAAGGCTGTTCAAACAGGATAATGCACTTGAGCTGCTCCATGTACAAATCATCATAGGTAAAATCAAATACCACTTCCTTGCAAGCTATAGATACCCCTCTATGACCTAGGAAACCCATAACATGTATTTAAACTTATTAGAAACACTAACCATCCAACCCAATACCATATTCATGGGTGACTTTAATTATCCCACTACTATTAACTGAGAATCCTATACGACAACAAACATACATGCACAGAGATTCCTGGATTTTGTAAACACAAACTCCCTGGACCAGCTAGTCAATACACCAACCAGGGGTACAACCATACTGGATCTGGTCCTCACTAATATGGGAGACTGCTGTACACCCCTACTGTGATGCCTTCCCTGGCAAGGGCAGACCACAAAATGGTCTCCTTTGAAGTAAAAATAAAACCTGGACCCCCAGCTAAACCTGGAATATTCAGGAACTATTCTAAGGCTCACCTCCTGCTATTAAGTGAGAACCTGGCAACATTTCAGGCCCTCATAAACCCCAAGAACACTGCTGCCTATGCAGAACTGTTCACAGAAGCCCTGTACAATCATGTTAATAGCTGCATAGAGGCAGCTGTACCCACCAGGAAGAAGAACAGAACTAACTCAAGAAACAAGCCACCCTGGTGGAATCACAAAACAATCGGCTGTATTACAGAAGGAAGAAGATCATGGCAAAAATTAGGAGGTGCAGCACCCAGCAGGATAAAAGCACTCTCAACAAACTAAACAAACAACTCAGAGGACAAATAAAATCTACCAAAGCCACATTTGACGTACGTTTGGCCTCCCTACTAGGTTTCGATACTTTAAGTAGGTGTTTGTTGTTAGAGCGTAGATTTTTGGATGGGACGTAAAGTTCAATGATATTTTTCAGGGAAGGCTAACACTCGGGTTTATAAACGAGTTTATGGGCAAAGGTAAGTTGTATGTAATGTAGGTAATGTCCAAATTCTAGCCAGTTTAGTTCTTTAGTGGCCTGGCAATGGTGGGTGCTGTTTGGTTGGGATGATGTGAATTTTGCAGTCTTATAATAACAGGACTGTAGTTTGTGTTGCAAAGAGTTGTGGAGATTGGTGAAGATAGGAGACCCATATAGTAAGGCTGGAAGGAGAAGACTTTTTGAAAGTTTTATTCAGATGGATTTGTCTAAGTATTGTTTGACTATTTTGAAGTGAGTCTTTTTTATTGCATCATTAATATGCAAGTCAAAGCTAAGTTTGCTGTCAATAGTAATTCCTAACAGTTTGGCCTGATTTACTAACTTTGTTGGGGTTTTGTTTATGGAGAATATAGTAAAGCTATGTCTGCAACCTCAAAGGCAATACACAGTTGTGTGCAGAGCTCACTGTAAATGGAGCCACCTATACTGAGCCAGAAGATATAGCAAACCTCCTGGCTGATAAATTCAGTTCCAACTTTACCCCTCTCTCCCCCTCAACCTTCCCTCAGGAAATATCATCAAATATAACTCCCCCTACTATCACTTAGGAACAGGTCCTTAATACTCTCTCTAAGACTAAGAACACTGCATCAGTTGGCCCAGACAGTATCCCAGGATGCCTTCTAAATAGCATGAAACATGCTTCTTGCCTCATGAATGGAGAAAGGCAACAGTTATCCCTCTGCACAAAGGGAGCCCATCTACAGACCATGGAAACTACAGACCCATATATCTCACTAGTCTTATATGTAAAGCCACGGAAAGAATTATCATCGAGATGATCAACAGAGATATAGTAAACCTCCAGATACTGGACCAAACTCAGTCTGGTTTCATCAAGGGCAAATCATGCCTACTCAACCTGGTGGACTTCTTTGAGGAGGTCACCAAAGCAATGGATGAGGGCAAAATCATTCACACTGTCTACCTTGACCTTGCCAAGGCATTTGACACAATACCCCACTAGGGCATTGTTGACAAACTAAAGAGATTAGGTACAAACCCATATGTCACCCAGTGGATAGCCAAATGGCTCACAGACAGGACCCAGGAAGTTAGAATTAGGGAGTCCACCTCTACAAAGAGGCTGGTCACAAATGGAGTCCCTCAGGGAACAGTCCTTTTTGGCATTCACTTCTCAGAAGTCAAGACCAATATTGGTGGTCTCTGGTTGACTAAATTTGCAGATGACTGCAAATTAGGAGCTGTCATTGAATCTCACACTGACACAAATGTTCTTCAGGAGGGGCTGACACAGACAAACAATTGGTGTCAGAGCCATGGACTAAAACTAAATGCCAAGAAATGCATAATAGTATCCTTTGGGAAGTCATCCATCCCTGGTAACTATCATATTGACAACACACCCCTTAGAGCTGACCCAATAGTCAGGGACTTAGGGACACACAGAGATAGTATTCTAGCCTTTGATCATCACTTGTCTACAGTGGTAAGGAAATCATTCTATGTTGCACAACTTATAAACAAAGGTATGGCATCTGAGTTTAAGGAAGTCATTGTTCCACTGTATTCTGCATTCATCAGACCTATCATTGAGTACAATACCCCCTTTGGTATGTACCTAACCAGGCATATCCAACAATTGGAATGTCCACAGAGGTTACTCACTAAAATAATACAGGGCATAAATAAAATGTCCTATGCAGACCACCTCAAGGCTGTATCCCTGTATTCTGTCTTCAACAGGCTTTTAAGAGGAGATCTATGCCTAACATAAAGGGCATTGTCAGACCCCACTCTGATGGCCCTCCTGCATATCCACAAAACAAACAGCACCAGAATTACCCATTCTAAAGACTCCACCTTTCCTGGGATGTAAATAGAACTGCTGGAGAGATAGGTATGCATCTCAGAGACTACGCCGTCTATGAAACAGGCTCCCAATCCATGTGAAGCAGAGTTTTTTCCTAACTCAATTCAAGTGCAACTTGGACAATTGTATGGGAAACTAGAAATTCATCCCTGGTTTGGCACCTATGTCTTTAATGGACACAGGTAACCTGTAAATGGTTCATCTCCCTGAGCCATGCTTAAACTTATCAAAGGTATCAGAACTTGTCAGAGATTTGGGATGCATGGCTAGGCTTAAAAATGCCCTTGTGGTCATTAGCTTAGTAAACACCTATGCACCTATGAATGGCAGTGCTAAATAAATTATCTAGATCTCTGACAATGTTTGGTGATGGCGTTTTATGTAAATGATCCAGCACCAAATATTTTAAGTGCCAGCTTTTTTTTTGTCTCACTCCAATGAAACAAACAATAACCATCAGACAACAGGTTCAGCTGTACAGCCTCTTCAGTGCTGTTAAGCATACCTACAGTTTTACATAGGAAAATACTACTCCACGTGACATCACATCACCCAACAGTGATGATAAAACAATACTGTATCCTTTTAAATTATCCCTGCATATGAAGAACATATTCAGACTGAAACATCATAAAAATAGTGCATAACAAATTTAAAAACAATATATATATATATATATATATATATATATATATATATATATATATATATATATATATAATATATATATAGAGAGAGAGTGTGTGTGTGTGAATAAGTATAATTACCTGGAAATTCGATTGTGTCAAAACCATATAGATTGTTCTTCAAGAATAAATACATAATGAAAAAATACTTAATTTCAAAGCTATACTGAAATGTTAGAGCTTGCCCTACTGTGCAACTCTAATACTGACATGATATGACACAACAAATTAATTTCTAAGTAAATCCAAAATATTATATAGATAAAGAGGGGTCCAGATGGAGAGATTATAAAATCAGCAAGCAAAGGAGAGTAATATTGCTGAAAATGAATTCCTCCTCAAGTCTTGGTGAGTATCTTCACTAGGTGGACCCTGTTTTTCACAAAATCTCACCAAGGTGACAGTGATATACAGACTGTATTTATATAGCATATATCACGGACAGAAGTAGGTTAAAAATTAAAAAAGATAGCTGGGTGCACAAGTTTTGGGATAAAAAGTGTCCAATCCTGGTAGGCGCACTATTGCCAAGACTGTAAAAACGACAGTGTAGAAATCAGAGGAAAGAAAAATACTTGCACGAGAAAACCTGTCAGAAGCTTGACATGCATATTTGTGTTCATTAATACAAAAGATTCTTGAAAAAACACTATACAGACCAAGAAACTTTGGGCTGTTTGGAACAGGAAGTAGCTGAGGAAGTGTGAAAATATAAATAACAAAACCTAGAGATTTTTGAAAGGTATAAAAAAGAAACATGGGCGGGCGGCCATGGTGGTTAGCATTGCCGCCTCCCAGCAAGAGGCTCTCTGGTTCGATTCTCGGCTGGGGTGCCTTCTGTGCGGAATCTGCATGTCCTCCTGTGGTCACGTGGGTTTCCTCCGGGTGCTCCGGTTTCCTCCCACATCTCAAAGACATGCTGCAGGTGGATTGGATACTCTAAATTGGCCCTAGGTATGAGTGTGTGCATGTGTGTACCTTCTGTGGAAGGCTGGGCGCCTGGCTGGCAACTCGACACCATAAAACTCCACTGCCAATCATGAGCAGACAAGGTGATCCGCTGTGGCGACCCCTAACTGGGAAAAGCCGAAAGAAGAAGAAGAAAAAAGAAACATGGGCATGGGAAAGAAAGAGAGCTCTGACATGGTATAATATTTATGAGAAGGAAAAAGTCAGACCAATCAATACAAAAAAGCAGTTCCCAAGATATTTGAAGAAAAATAAAGACAAAGGCACACAGATAGGGAAAATTGCACAATGCAAAAAATAAGATCACAAAGGGGGAATACAGAACAGAAAATTAGTAAAGCAGAAGTTAAATAATTTGTTGCTATTATCGCTTTGGTGGAGCTTATCTCCCCGGGCCTCTACTGAAAATGGACATATATCCAGTTGGACTAGCCCGCTCAACAAATGTAAAATAAATAAAAAGCTGAAGTTATGGATTACCTCCGAAGTGCAGAATTTAGTGCAGAAAGTCTAACATGGGTTATGTCACAGCATGATGGAACAATGAGTCTATAAAGTATGGAGAATCTGGTGGAGCAGAAGACATCTGAAGAAGAAGAAATATGGACATGGAAAGAAAAAGAGATTTAATATGGTGCAATATTTATGCAAAGGAGAAAGCAAACCTAATCAATACAAAAAGAGCAGTAGCAAAGGTAAATAGAATTACAGACAAAGTCATCCTGATATGGAAAGTTTTACAATAATAATAATAAAAAAAAAAAAAAAAAAACCCACAAAGGATGAAAGCAGAAAAAAAATGAGTAATGGAGACATTAAGGAAATAGAAACTGATGATGTTAAGTTGTCAATCTCGCCTTCATTCTTGCTGGATGGGTTCGGAGCCGATCCTCGGCTCTGACTCGGCACTTGCTAAGCTTGAGAGCTAATTTTACCAGCTTGAGGCAACCCTATATCCCATGATGCAAGGCGGAGATTACTCAGATCTCGTTTGCCGCTTCGCTAACGAGGTGCCTTCTTTTACCAGCTCTTGGTAAGTGAACTTTTCAGAGACTTTAGTCTACCCCCCTTTAATTTTATATATATATATATATATATATTATATTGTTGTTAGTTATCGACTCACCTTAGCCCTATTCCCGTCAGTGTTCCCTTCTTTTGACTAAATATTCCCTTGTCCCTAGTCAGGCCTTAGGCCTTCCCCTCCCTAAATTTTTCCTGTCAGGGATTGTTTGTGTGTGACGGTGTGTTTTCCCTGGTTAATGTAATTTAATTTGATTATTTTAAATTATTTTGTTGGACTGAGTGTTTTTGTGTGTGATTGTGTTACTGTTCATCGACACAGTTATGTCGAGGGACACTAAGGTCTCAGGCTTCAAGAAGTGTGACTCGTGCTGTCAGAAGATATCTCTGACAGACAGTCACACTTCTTGTGTTTATTGCCTGGGACCTTCGCACCTGCAGGACTCTTGTGCTATCTGTCATGCTTTCAGCCCAAGAGTCCTGCAGGAACGAAAAAATAAACATATTAAGGGGCTTATTAAAGCCCAAGAGCTCCCCGACTAAGTCGGTGCCGGGGAAGCCCTCGAAGCCTGTTAAGCCTTCGGCTCAAGCTTCCAAGCCGTTGGCTTCAGGTCCTTCATCACCAGGCTCGAGATCGGCTCCGGCCGGAGCCGATCTTTCCATGTCAGTCTCAGCATTGGCTCCATCCGGCGCTGATACTACCAGATCCAGACACTCAGTGTCGGCTCCGGCTGGAGCCGACGTAACTTCGGCTCCGATGGCTCCATTGATCTCAAAAAAGAGATCTCGATCCCCTTCGGTGGAATCCATACATTCGGCTCTGAGATCACCTTTGCTCTCGGAGCGGAGCCATCGGAGCCGATCTTCTCGGTCATCCAGGCTATCTGATCATGACCTTGAGAGAGTGGTGAGTAGACTATTAAAGTCTCAGGCATTGGCCCAAATACTCCATAGCCCATCTCAACAGACGGTAGCTATATCACATCCACCGAGCATTCCTCCTCCGACTCTCTTACAGAGTTTGGAGCCGGAGCTCCTCGGAACCGGTAACGTTGTGACTTCGGAGCCGATACCACCCCTTTCGGCTCCATTGTCCTCGGCTCCGATTTCCTCCTTGAGACCTTCATTGGAGGGATCCAGGCGTCTAGTCTCTCTTGTCGGCTCTGAGGGGGCGAGTGGCATCGGACCCTTGTCCGACCCCATTCTCCCTCTCGGAGCTTCGGCGTTGGTGAGCTCGGCCCCGACATCTGCCTCGGAGCCTTCCCTCTCGATGAGGCCTGGGGTTCCTATCTCTTCGGAGAGGGAGCTTTCTGGTCTCTCTGACGGGGGAGCCTTCGAGGTGATGAGGAGTGTACTAGCCCCTAGGCTTAGTCAACGGACAGTTCCATCAGCTCCTCCCACTTCAGTGCCTGCTGACGTCTCCTCCCACTCTCTTGCTCCCGGACCCAGAGATCCAACGCCTCAGGTTTCCCCATTGGGAATATCTTCCTCTTCAGAGGCTTCTCCTGATCCATCAGGAGAACCCCCGTGTAAGAAGACATGTAAGAGGAAACATTTAGACTCCCCTGAGTCTACTACATCAGATACTGACTTGGATGAGTCGGAGGGATCCCCAAGGTCCTCCTCTGAGGATGTCTCATTTTCAGACATCCTTGAAATCCTGAAACAGAGGGGGAACTGGCCTTCCCTTAATCCCTCCGAGGACGAGTCAGTATACCTGGAGGCGTTCGGATCTCGACCCTCCACCTCCCGGGTGTCTCCGCCTTTTGACCCTCTCATGGAGGTAGTGGCTCAGAAGGCGTGGATGGCTCCAGATTCGGTGGAACCTACCCCTAGGAGACCTTCAAAATTTATCACTGCCCCACAAGATAGACAATATTTGACAAAGGGTGTCCCAGTTGATGCCATGGTGGTGGCTGCTGCCACCAAGAAGGAATTAACTGATCCTTCAGTACCTGTCCATCCTCCTAATAAAGATTCTAGGACTATGGACAGGTACGGTAAGCGGATTTTTTCTTCAGCGACTTTTGCTATGAAATCGCTGAACTACTTATGCCACTTTATTTTTATTTTATTTATTTATTACTTACTTTATTTATTTTTTTACTTATGCCAAGATTAGCTCACAGCTAGGAATCCTTAACTCCATTGCTAACTCCTCCATGCGGCTCATTTCTTATGCAGCCGATGGAGCGAGTAGGGCCGCAGGCACAGGAGTAGCTTTAAGGCATCAGTCCTGGATGCGGCTTTGTAATTTTGCAGACCCCTTCAAGGCGTCTTTCACAAACTCCCCCTTTGATGGCTCGACCTTGTTCGGTCCTCAAGTGAAAGACACTTTGACTAGATGCGAACAAGATGGCAAGACTCTTTCTGCCGTAGGAGTCCGTTTCTCCACCCCTTCTAGACCTTACCCCAAAGGACAGAAGGGAGGGAAAATGTGGTTCCGCAAATCTCAAGGAGCCACGCCTGATGCACGAGGTCAGTTTACCCCCAGAGGCAGAGGGGGTAACAACAACAGACGCCACCCTAGGGGCAGAGGGGGTCCGCAGAATCAGGGTAGCAGAGAGCCTCTTTATGACAAACCCTTCCAGCATCCCTGAGATGTTGCCCGATTGTCCGCCTTCGGAGGCAGTCGGGGGAAAACTATCGCTGTACCCAATAGCCTGGCTTTCCCTTTCTCAAGACAAATGGGTACAGTCAATCATATCCGAGGGTTACAAAATTCCCTTTATTCAAACCCGAATTCAACAAAAGGGAACCCTTTCAGACGTTCCACCCGGTCTAAGGGAATTAGCAGTACTAGAAATATCAAAACTGCTAGTAAAAAGAGCCATCCAGCCAGTCCCAGCGGACCAAATAGGATCTGGAATCTACTCAAGGTTCTTTTTAGTTCCAAAAAAGACAGGAGACTGGAGACCAATATTAGATCTCAGCAAACTCAACAAGTTTGTAAAGAAATCAAGATTCTGGATGGTCACGCTTCAGTCCATTCTGCCCTTTCTGGGCAAGGACAATTGGATGTGCTCGATAGATCTTCAGGATGCGTACTACCACATAAAAATTCACAGACGCTCCAGAAGATTTCTCCACTTCCGGCTGGGGACCAGTCACTTCCAATTCAGAGCCCTGCCCTTTGGACTCACTACAGCCCCCAGAGTGTTCACCAAATGCATGGCAGTGGTTACGGCTCACCTGAGACGTCAAGGATTCCAGGTGTTTCCATATCTAGATGACTGGCTCCTCACTGCCACCACCAGGCATCAACTTCTCCTAGCCAGAAATTACACCATTCACACTTACAGAGGGCTAGGAATTTCTATAAATTTTGAAAAATCTGCCTTGTCGCCTTGTCAATATATTACTTTTATAGGCGCAAGATTGGACACCGTACAACTTTCAGCAAGGTTGACAGACCAAAGGATCTTGGACATTCAAAGACACATCCAAGTGATTCTATTCAGCAAAAAAATTCAGGCCAGATTTGCACTGAAAGTACTGGGTCTTATGGCGGCTGCCATAACACTTCTTCCCCTCGCCCGCTTTTACATGCGGCTTCTACAATGGATGCTATTCACCCAATGGTCCTTTCAACAACTTCCCATGCGTCACGAGATCATAGTAAATCCAACTTGCAAAAGACATCTAACTTGGTGGATATCGTCCCCTCAAATCCATCAAGGCAGACCATTTGTTCCTCTTGCCCCGGTTGCCACAGTTACATCGGACGCCTCCCTGATCGGGTGGGGGGGGCATTATCAGGGCAGAATGGTCCATGGCACTTGGCAACCTTTCGAGTACCATCTGCACATAAATGTTCTGGAGATGAGAGCAGTGCTTTTAACATTGCAAGCCCTCAACGACTCTCTTCCCCTGGGAACTATTGCAGTCCAAATGGACAATACGTCCATAGTGTGGTATATAAGCAAACAGGGTGGAACCAAGTCCTATCCACTGTGTCGAGAGGCTCTCAGACTTTGGTAATGGGCAATCTCCTCTCACCGGTTTCTGATAGCAACGCACATCCCCGGGAAATCCAACATCATAGCGGACAGATTGAGCAGAGCTATTCTCATGCCTCACGAGTGGTCTCTCAAACAGTCAGTGACGGAAGAGATTTTTCAGAAGTGGGGTCTTCCTTGCTGTGACCTTTTCGCTACACCTCAAAACAGCAAATGTCCAGACTTCTTCTCTCTCTTCCCCCTTCCAGGCCATTCCCCCAGAGACGCTCTAGCCCAAGATTGGCCCCGGGGACTTCTTTATGCCTTTCCTCTGATACCACAAGTAATTCAGAAAGCAACCGCCTTGAGAGCCAAGTTGATTCTCATTGCCCCTTATTGGCCTCGACAGATATGATTTCCGTTCCTACATCATTACCTCTTGGTACAGCCATGGCATCTGGACCCCGTTCCAGATCTTCTGACCCACCAGTCGGGTCAACTGCACCAATCCATACCCTCTCTTAACCTTACTGCTTGGTTGCTTCACATCCATCCTTAGCCAGGCTTCCTATGATTTCTAATCCTGTACGGGATATCATAGTAGCTTCCCTAAAATCTTCTACCAGAAAGATCTACACTAGTAAATGGCGACGTTTCTCTTTCTGGGCAAAAGCTAGGAACATAGACCCCTATACTGCTCCAATTCATTCGGTATTGGACTTCCTAGCTGACATTTTTCATTCAGGATCCTCTTCTTCCACAGTGAAAGTTCAACTGGCAACCATTTCAAATTTTCATATAGGCTTTTTGGACCACAACATTATGTCACATAAAATTTGCAAGGCATTCCTTCGAGGTATCTTTTTATTGAAACCTCCGATTAGAGACCCCCCACCACAGTGGGATCTAAATTTAATTTTAACATCCTTGATTCTTCCCCCGTTCGAACCTGCAGCTGCCTGTTCTTTGAAATTGCTTTCTTGGAAGACACTTTTTCTAGTTGCCATTACTTCTGCCAGGAGAGTATCTGAGCTTCATGCTCTCTGTATTCGCCCTCCCTATCTAATATTCCACAAAGACAGGGTATCTCTAAGGACTAATCCATCTTTCTTACCAAAGGTGGCATCGCAGACTAACCTAAATCAATCCATTGATCTTCCAGTATTTTTTCCAAACTATTCTGATAGAGCTGAACAAAAGTTACATTATCTCGATGTTCACCGTCAGCTCAGATGTTATCTGAATAAGACAAAAATTTTTAGGAAATCTGATCAACTATTTCTATCCTATGCAGAGAACAGGAAAGGCCTTCCAGTTTCTAAGGTAACTTTATCTAGGTGGCTGTCTTTTGTGATCACTTACATTTATCAGCTCAGAGGCAAAGAGTTGGTTTCTAACCCAAAAGCCCATTCTCTCAGAGCTCTAGCTACATCTACAGCTTTTCAAGCTAGACTTCCAATAGACACTATTTGTGCAGCAGCCACATGGGCCTCTCCTCATACCTTTGTTTCACATTACAAATTAGATTTGGTCTCCAGAGACAGAGCAAATTTTGGTTCCACCGTTCTCAAGAGTCTGTTCCTTTGAGCCACCCAGGATAGAGGTGCTAGGGACGTGGTCCCATCCAGCAAGAATGAAGGCGAGATTGACAACTTAACATTTAAAAGTTATGTACCTACCATAACGTTCCATGTTAGTTGTCTTCTCTCGCCTTCTTTCTTGCGTCCCGCCCTCCATCCCCCTAGCCTGGTCAGACCGGGAAGTTTATACATCTTCTATTAAGACGTTATTACCTTTTTCTAGCTGTTCAACTCCTAGTGTCACTAGATTATGTTGATCCTTTTTAGAGGGTTATGATGTTATTTAGTATCCTTATTTTCTTCCTCCTCTTAAGTTGGAAGAAAATACTGCTATTTCTTTAGCTACCAAACGAGATCTGGGTAATCTCCGCCTTGCATCATGGGATATAGGGTTGCCTCGAGCTGGTAAAATTAGCTCTCGAGCTTAGCAAGTGCCGAGTCAGAGCCGAGGATCAGCTCCGAACCCATCCAGCAAGAATGAGAGTTGTGATTGAACAACAGAATGTGATTAAGTCTAAATATCCACAGTGCCATGTTAATAAAGGTATGGAACGTATTCTTGATAATTTGCAAGTGTTTGAGAAAAGACTGTTGCTTCAAAAGAAGGGTAAAATTACAAGGGATACCAAAGATTTTTCTCTCGGCCATGTGTTCACTTGGCCTAAGTCATTTACGAACAATTCCACTATGAATAATCCTATCTTGAACTCTGTAAGTAACATCCATGTTGACAAGTCTTCACCCTTAATACAAGAAAAGACTAGCGATGTTTTGGCTGGTGCTTTGAATGATAAGACTGTTACTAATGGACTCGGGGACATGAACTCTAAGGGTACTTCAGAAATACAAAATGTAAAGGTTAATAAATCTTCTGTGGTTGGTTCTGTGATTATACACAATGAGAGACAGAATGCTGGTAGTTCACTTTTGCATGTAGGTTCTTATGACACTGGTAATACTACATCTAGTGTGTTTACAACTGAGCCTGTAGTTAGACCAAAAGAACATCATGTACATAGTACACGTACTAACACCACTAATGAACCCCATCCTTTCCCCATTGTGGTGCCTCACCCCACAAATTGCCAGAGATCCTTCAGTCAAGGCAGACAGAAAAGGAAAGGTTCTGGGGGGGGAACACACTGACCCCACGCTCAAACGCATGTGGGAAAGGATAGAGAGTCTATAGTATACAATTTATCTAGTAGACCGCTGTCTGAATATGAAGTTCAAGTGTTAGAGAGAGGTCTATCATTTATACCTACTTGTGGTAGTGATATTTCAGATACAATTATTGATACTAAATTATTTACTCATAATGTTCAGTTGAAAGCTGATTTTAATAATTTTACTGATGGTATTAAACACCAAGCCAATTTTAAACTACCTAGCACTTACATTCCCATGTTGAACCCGTATTTAGATATTTTTAATAAACTTGTAGAAGAATATTTGCATAAATTACAGTCTACGGGCAGTTTTAAGAATCAGAAATATAAGAACTGGAATTTGAATTTGAAACAAAGGCAAGCGTTAGATATATTGAAGAAGGACTGCTCCATCATTGTAAGACTAGCCGATAAAGGTGGTCCTATGGTAATTCTAGATACGGTCCTTTATATAGAAAGTATGAATTTATTACTTCGAGTTGATAATTTTTACATGACTATTAGTTTACAAGAGGATGAAAGGAAAGTAAGTAATGTTTTTAATATGTTAGATGATTTATTTTTAAGTAAAGACATAGATTTTGAAATGTTTTGTTTCCTAAAAGTAGAACACCCTTTGATTCCTGTTATTAATGGTCTTCCCAAAATTCACAAAGATGCAGTATGTCCTCCCATGAGGCCTATTGTATCGGGCAGGAACTGGGTTACTGAGCCTTTATCAATATGTATTGAACATTTTTTGAGACCATTAGTGGATACTAGGAAACAGATTTTAAGAGATAGTAAACAGTTCTTGATTGAGTTTTATGAATATTTGAAACCTCTTGCACAAGATATGCCTTTCTATTTTGTAACCTTAGATGTTACGAGTTTATTTACAGTTATACCTAATGCAGTAGGAACTGGATACGTTAATCATTTTTTAACTTCACATTCTAGTTTGCAACTTAAACAAATTGACTTAATTTGTTTATTTCTAGAAACAGTTCTAGAAAACAATGTGTTCATGTTTAATGGAGACATCTTTTCCCAGCGTGATGGCGTAGCCATGGGTACACCATGCGCAAATAGCTACGCCAATATTACAATGGCATGCTGGGAAGAACAGGACCTGTTTGCAATGGACAATTTTAAGGCATCTGTAGGTTTTTACCGTAGATTTGTGGACGATTTGTTTTTAATTTGGCACAATGATGAGGAAAGTCTATTGAGGTTTTATGAGGAGATTAACACTTTGTCTTGTTTTTTGAAGTTCACTGTAAATTACTCTAGGAGTAACATTTCTTTCCTAGATGTTAATATATATAGATTTGATAATGGTTTGGTCAACACTGGTATACATAGGAAAACATGTTTTCGGAATACTTTATTGCATAGAACTAGTATGCATCCGAGACATGTCTTTAGAAGTGTTGTCAAAAGCCAAACCATGAGAGCCTCTAGACTCAACCCATTACCTGCTAGTTATGAACAGGAATTAGATGATCTGAGATGTAGGCTGTTAAACAGGGGATATAATTCTATAGAGGTAAATGAGGTCATTCTGAATACAAGGGCTCAGAGAACCACTATAGCATGTCCTTATTTCTCTGAACAACATGCTAATACAGAGGTTGCCCATTCTGACAATCAACCTTCAGTTAAGATATCAGTATATTTTACTTCGGACATACATTCCATTATGGGAATTTTCAGGAAACATTGGGGTATCTTAATGCTCGATGAGAGTATTAGAAAATTGGTAGGTAATGAACCTAGGTTTGTGTTTAAGAATAAAAAGAACCTTAAGCAATTAATATGCCACTCAAGCATACTACCACCCCAACTTGAGCATCATGAGGAAACCTTAGGAATAAAACCTTGTTTAAAGTGCAATCAATGCACTTACATAGATGATGCTGGAGTTTTTGTACATCCAGTTACTAATATATTATATTCCCTTAATACCACAGCTAACTGTCAGACAAGGAATGTGATTTATTTAGCTAGATGCACGAAATGTTTTGCGTTCTATATAGGGAAAACTAATAGAAGATTAAAGGAGAGAATAAGAGAGCATATTTATAATATAATGCTAGGAAATGAACATTATGCTCTAGACAGACATGTTAAACATACAGATTTTACACATCAATTTAAGTTTTCAGTATTACAAGTTATATATCCGAATGTTTGAGGAGGTGACATTATTAATTATACTGAATGATGTGAAATTAAATGGATAGTCAAATTTAGAGCCGATAGATATCCTGGTTTGAATGATAAGGTCCCACTCAAACCAGTTTTATGTAATAGGAAGCGTAAAGTTTATAAGCATTGAATATCAGATACGTTCTAGTTTGATCTGCTTTTAGCTTGCTGTATCATGAAGTTCACATTCTTATTAAACACCCACTTTTAAGCTTAATGTATATATATTTTTTTTATTTTTTGATTTCTATTTATTAAATGGGCGTTATACATGTTAAGTGTTTTTTTGCAGTATTTGATTTTTATGTTTGCGCTATTTTGCATTTGTGATTTTTTAAATATGTCTGTCTTTGTTCTATGATTCAAGCTGCATTCGGTATAGTTTACTTAATACAGCCACTTCTTACTTATGTTTGTCTAGATAGTATGATAAATCAGTAGTACTGTCTTAATTTTCCTGTTTAACTAAGAAGGAAATGATGTCATGTCCCTCAATCAAATCTGTACTATTTAAATGAATGATTAGATGTTTGTTGTAAGTCTGATGAAGCCCTAGTGGTGAAAGCGCTCACTTCGTGTATTAAATACTTTTGCTATTTTTACAAGTTTGGGAGTCTGGTATTTTGCTCCATGATACCATTGCTATTTTTTATCAGAGCATATTACAGCATTTGAGCATTTGTTGTTTCCATCATTGAACTGACTGCCGTGGTTGTCCCGTTGATGCTACAAACTGTTTGGATTGTTATTTCTTTATTTATAGCTCTTATGGGACGTTTATTCCTTTGGAGCCACTTGTCTCTACAGCTGTTTTTTTCTAGTTTTACATATCTGGTTTAAATATTTGTACTAGTCTGATATGATGGTAGTGTGGTTTAATTTATTAGTTGCTGATTTAGTATTTGATTGGCTTATTTGAATTTAAGAATGTATAAAAGGATATGATGTTATGTCCTTTAGTGAGGTCTGATGAAGCAAATGTTTTTGTGAAAGCGCTAACCTTAATAAATTACTGTGGATTTATTTACTATCTGACTGTTTTTCCTGTTGATTTTGCCTATCCTGCTTTTAGATGTGTTTGCCGCTTTTATTTGCCATTTTTAAATTATTGATTTAATCTATCTTCCTTCTGTAAACTGTAATTCTTATGGTATGAGCCTGAGTACTGAAATTTCGTGCAGTGATATGCACTTTTCCTCTGTGTTGATCTGTATGACAATAAAGTTTACTTTGACTTGACTTTGACTATAGTCCCTGTACAAGCAGGTAGGCTTTAGAAACCACTTATTCTCACTGTTTAGTTAGTTCCCCTGTGCATATAAAGGGGACGGTTTTGGTACAGATTTGATATTACTATTTTTCATTCTTCATGTTGGGTATATAGAATTCATAGCTATCAGTCCCTTCTCTCTATCTTATTTTTTTACAGGTTTCTAGAATCTAAGCATGCCTTAAAAGTAGGAGTGATTGAGCAGATAGTGTGTCTAGGGCCTCTGCTTCTGCTGCTGTTTGAAGGGGTATGTCTGGGTACAAATTCAGATGTTTTCTGTTGAAAAGAAGTCTGAAATTTTTAATTCAGCTTCGGAGAAAATGGTTTATTTTGGTCCATCTGCGACTTAGGTCCACCATCAAACTGATGAAAGAGGAGAAACAGTTTAAGGAGTTTATAAGATGTTTCACCCCCCCCCCCCCTAGCAATTTTGATATCCCATGTATCTCCGTTTCGTATCACTGTTGCCATATTCCTTAGAGTAGGGATCCCCTGTCAAGGGCAGCCCAATGTGAAATCCCATGTATCTCCATTTCGTATCACTTTTGCCGTATTTCTTACAGTAGGGATCTCCTGCCAAGGGCAGCCCAATGTGAAATCCCATATAGCTCAGTTTCGTATCACTGTTGCTGTACTCCTTACAGTAGAGATCTCCTGCCAAGGGCAGCCCGATGTGAAATTCCATGTATCTCCGTTTCGTATCACTGTTGTAGTATTCCTTACAGTAAGGATCTCCTGCCAAGGGCAGCCCAATGTCCGGCCACTGTACCAAAGCATTTAGCTTGCAATAGGGACACCATATGTCACATGTATGCTCCCCACACTCAGCATATGGCATAAAGGTGACACACGGACGTCCCTTCGTCAGAGCTTCTTTGCCGCCAGTCCAAATGCCATCTCTGATCATTGGTCTGAACACTCCTTGTCTGCTGGTTGTCAAGCCATTTTCAGATGAGTGTCCCATTGGGGTTTTTCTTCTTATCTTGTTTTTTCTTTGGTTGTTGGGTAACATGCCATCCAGAAAGGGGAACTGCCAGTGCAGGAGACAGATTCCCCATAAGGATGTCATGAGCAGTGTTTGTTTTGCTAAGGTGTTCTCAATACCATACATCTCATCCTGTTTGTCAGGCGTTTGTCCCTAAAACTTTGCATAGTCATCTTTCCTCTTTAGCTATTTACTTAGAGAACCAATGTCTTAAATAGTTGGCTCAGGGTACAATGTCAGAATTGTCTTGGCCAGAGGGTCAGCTGTCCATGAAAGCCCAAGAAAGTTCGGTTGGATTGTACTGCTGTACTGCCTCCACCGGACGTCTCTCTTGAGGCTGGCAAAAGCCTAGAGGATTGTCTGGTTCTCCAGTCAGATTCTTCTGTCACAACCACTTTGGAGGCTGTCATGGACCAGATTTCCTGCATATCTTCAGAGGCTCTGCAGATGTCCATTTTGGATGTTCAGGATGAACTGAAGCTGATTATATCCAAAGAGTGCAGGGGTGTTCCCATTACGCTGACTGAGTGTAGCCAGAGGTCTGAACTGCCTAAAATCTTTAGGGCTGGCATCCCTTTGAAAAAGAAGCAGAAGACTGAGCATATTTTCCCTGCTCCTGAGCATCCTCGGTGTGAATGGCAGGATTTCACACCAGGTCTGTTTAATGCTGTTATGGCTTTGAAACCCCATCAGGGAGTTTCTGTTCCTGCCCCACCTTGGTCTTCTACACTCCTTACAAGATCTAGGGAGCAGGAGACTTCTGATGAGGAACTGGATTCCGATGAAGACTCTTTGACCTATTCTTATCAGATTCCCTCCCCTTTGGAATATAATTCTAAGGGAGAGCACTCTATTAGTCCAGACTATCCTTTTGAGGAAATTTCTGTTGGGGATACTGTTTCCCATATGATGGAGTTTTTCAAGTGGGGTTGTTCCCAGGTTTCTGATATCCAGAAGAGATATTATGACCTTCTGAAAATGGAGTCTCCTAAGCCTTTGACTGTGCCTCTTGTTCTTGCTGCCTTCTTAGACACCTTTCCAAAAGCTTCATAGGCTCTTGATTCCCAGCCCCTGCTCTTAAAAAAACTGATAGGTTTTATAAGGTGCCTGATGATTGTCTCTCTGCTGATCCTTCTGTTTCTGTTTCTTCTGATAAGTCTTCCAAGCTTTTGCCTTCTACTAAGCTGCTCCTCTCTGACAAGGATAACAGAACCATGGAAAGATTGGGTAAGAAGGTGTACACCACTGTTATTCTGGCTTTTAAGTCTTTGAATTACCAGACCCATATGACCAGGTATGTTTTGGCCATTCTGTTTCAGGCTTTTCAACTTGTTTATGACTTTCCTGATTCTGAAGGGAAGGCTTTGTCCCGTTTATTTTTGGGATCCTCTTCTCAAGTAGCTCACCATTCCATCAAATGTAGGTATGATGCAATTGATGCCTCCTTAAAGCTGCTGCTTTTGGTTCTGTGTTGTGGACATATTCATGGCTTCACCTTCAGCCTTTACCTGATGCATGTTCCTGTTGACAATGAAAAATCTCTTTATTTCTTCAGCTGCCAACCTTTTAAAATCTCTTCAGGAAAATGGTAAGGCTTTACATGACTTGAAACATTTTTTGTATCACCTGTTCCAAAATTTTAGAAGAATTATACTGCTAAGTCTGCCTTTGTCTGTAGGCAGTCATACCCTCCTCCCAAGGGTAACAAGGGGGCTAGAAGGGCTCCTGTGTAGTCTACACAGACTACTTCAGCTCAGAAGCCTCCTTTTCATGGCAAGCCAGGTTCATGACTTACTATCCTGCATCCCTTCTGAACCAAGTTCCTTTATATATTTGTCTTTCTTTGTCCCTTCTCAGTTTGTTAAAGATCACTCAGGATTCTTGGGTTCTCTCTATCATCTGTCAAGGGTATCCCATGGTTTGGAAATCCCCTCTCTCCTTTTTGGGCATTCCTCAACCTCTCCAGGAACAGCTGCCCTTTATTCCAGATGATCTTTACAGCCTTTTGTCTCAAGGAATCATCCAAGCAGTTTATGCTCTTCAAATGGGGAAGGGGTTTTATTTCAAAATGTTTCAGGTTCCCAGGAAAGAAGGCACCTGGAGACCCATTCTGTTTCTCTCCTAGCCCAACACTTTTTTGAAGGTTTCTTCCTTTTTAATGCTATCCCTTTAAACCTTGTTTCCTCTTCTTCTTCCGCAGGCTTTCATAGTGTCTCTGGATCTCAAGGATGCCTATCTCCTAGTCATTCCCATTTCAGGAAATGTTTATGTTTCTCTGTTTCCTCCTTGCATTTTGGGTTTTTTGCTTTGCCCTTTGGCCTCTCTACTGCCCCAAGGGTCTTTATCAAATGCCTCACTCCTGTGATTGCTTTCTGCAGGATATGAGGAATACAGATCTTTCCTTATCTGGATGACCTGCTTATTTAGGCATCCTCTCCAGGGATTTTGCTTCATCATCTTCACTATAGTTTTTGTCTTCTACAAAGTCTAAGTTTACAGTGAATTTCCAAAACTCCTATCAGACTCCTTCTCAGGATCATATTCTTATCGGGTGCATGCTCCAGACCATTCCAATGTTGTCATCCTGGCCTCCTTGCAAGGCTTTGACTATGAATGCATCCTTTCAGTCCATTCTTCCTCTGGCATCCATTACAGCCAGGGAGTTCCTAAGGGCTCTGGGTTACATGGCTTCCACCATTCCTATGCTTCCTCTGACCAGGCTTCAAATGAGGAAGCTTCAGTGGTTCCTAAGTCAGTCTGGTTTCAACATTCTCATAGTTTAGACTTTCCAATTCCTCTTCTCATGTGTCAAGTTGGAGCTTCAGTGGTGAATTCATTAACTGTCCATCAAACGTGGGCATCCTTTTCAGCCTCCAGTCTCTGCTCCAGAACTGTTTTCAGATGCCTCAGACATGGGTTGGGGAGCTTCCTTTGGCCACTGAAGGTTCAGGGCTTTTGGTCCCTTTATCAAAGAGTTATTAGACTTTGTTGTGATAAACACAGGTCTCTACCTGTACAGTAGTGCTGTAGAGTGTCTTTTAGTACTGGACATTTTTGTGGTATATGTATCAGATTGTGTGTAGCAATAAATTGTGAGTATGTTAAATAGTTGGGTATCTCAAGCCATTTTAGTTGATAGTTAATGATGTTCTGCGTGTAAGCATTGTTTGTTGTAACAAGTCGATGTAAGTGTAGGTTTGCACTAATAGGTGAGGCATATCGTAGGGATGGAAGAAGGTAGGTAGATGCTAGTGTTGCCTGGAATCAGGTAGTTTTTTGCTGTATTATGGGAGCTGAGTGTCTGGTGTGTTTTTTAATGGCTTGATATATGTGTTAGTCAGATCTGAATTTCTTGTCTGTTTAGACATGCAGGAGTTTGGGTGAGGTTACATTTTCAATTTTTGTGTTCATGATGAGGCCATTTTGAATAAATTTCGTGTAGTTTTCAGAGTGAAGCTTTTTTTTCTTAGGATTTAAAGGTTTATTTGCATCTTTCAGCTAAGTTTCAGTATTACTGAAATAATTTTGAATGATGTCCTGAAGTGTTGACAGGGACGAGCTGCACATAAAAGGGGTGACTCATCAGCCTATTGAACTATGGTAGTATGGTTTATTTACTAACATTTGAATACTGGGAATGTCCGACTGGGTACAAGCCAAGCTTCAGTGGAGGCCTAGGGAGAAAAGCTCCAAAATATTTCAAAACATTTTAAGAGCAATAATTTTACAATCTTTAAAAATAATACAAGAAGCAACTTCAGTTTAACTAATTATACTTAATATGTATTTAAGAATAGACACAAGTTATACGATAATGATTTAATACTTAGTGAAATTTTACCCAGTTTACTGAGAAATTAAAGATAAGTAATTTTTGATAAGTTATTTGAGCAAAAGTTGCTTTTTGGATGGCACAGTGGTGCAGCGGTAGCGTTGTCGCCTCACAGCAAGGGCTTCTCCGGTTCGATTCTTGGCTGGAGTGTCTTCTGTGAGGAGTCTGCAGGTCCTCCCTGCATTCGTGTGGGTTCCCTCCGGGTGCTCCGGTTTCCTTCCACATTACAAAGACATGCATCTGGAGCATTTCTCCCCGGGCCTCTGCTGAAAATTGGCTTTGTTCCAAGTCAGACTTTCCCAGTTAACAAATGTTAAATAAATAAATATTAGGATACAAACTGGAATTGCAATATGAAGTGAGAGAATAGCAGGTTTATGGTAGATTTAGAAAGCTAGTGAAGAGAAAGTGAAAGAAGTAAAGAAATGAGTGAGGAAGGGAGTGTAAGGAGGAGTAAGGTATGAATACGTATGTGTTCACATTTAGGGATATAAATTTATCCGGGTGTTGAACAAGAACAGATTCTACTTTTGGCTAGGAAGTCCTTCAGAATGATTTTGAAGGCTGGCAGTGAGGTTCTTGACCTGACGGATACAGGCAAGGAGCTCCAGGCCTTAGCACCATGATATGCCCAGCAAATTTGATAGCTTCATGGACAGACAGGAGTTTTTGGTCACTGGATCATAATGACTGAATGGGAACATAGTTGTGTAGAATGTTATTTAGTGCTGGGCAAGCAGATGGATTCTGGATATTTCATAAGTGGTAAGAAGCTGTGTAAATTTAAGCTGAGGGGGCAGTTCTAACCAATTTAGGCTTTTTGATGTTTTACAACGGTGGTTTCTAAAAGGGGTATTTGCTGCAAGTTTAGCAACTTTGTTATAGCATTGTTCAAGTTCTGATTTTTGTGATGCCTTCATGTTAGTAAGGATGGGAACTCCATAAAGAAATGTGTGGAGGAGATAAGTAATGGCAAGTGAGTTAGCTGTGTTGGTGTGAATGCTTTTGGCTCTATAAAGCATCCCAAGTTTTTGAGGAGTTTTTCTTATGCAGTTTGATATGTGCAAGTCAAATGTCAGATTATTATCCACTTTCATCCATAATCATTTGCTATAAGAACTGTCTTCAATAGTCATATTATCAAGAGAGAGGACTTTAAATTTTGTTTATTCATATGAGAGGAATTTATGGAAAAAAGCAGTATTTTTATTGGGTTGAGCATGAGCTGTGAGTTACAAAGCCATTCTTCAGTGTCTATTCAAGCTTCCTGAATAACTTTTTGGAGGTGTGCCATGTTGTCAGATGTGCCAATGTGTGTATGTGGAGTCATGTGCATATTGTGCTAGGGAGTCCTGTTATATGGATGTGCAGAGAGTGTTGGTGACAATGTTCAAGAGTAGGGTACTGGGGATAGATAGAGCCTTGTGGTGCATCAGTGGTGACTGGATAGCATGGAGAGAGGGTGGAGTGCCATTGTACTGATACCTATTGGATAGATAGCTTATGAACCACAGAAGGGTGGTCTGAGAAAGGGTTAATGTGGACAGTTGAAGTAGAAGTTCACTATGACAAACTGAATTGAAGGTTTTACACAGGTCTCAAAATAAAGAGAATACTAATTTGCCATTACCTCTAGCTAGATTGACTGTATCTATAGGTTTAGAAGTGCAGTGTTAGTACTAAGGGAAGGATGGAAGACATTTGTGTGTGGGATGGGAGTTCTTCTTCCAGAGATAGTTTAGCAATTGTTTTTGAATACATTTTTCAAGTGTTTTTGGACATGGGGGATAAGATAGATATAGGTCAAAAGATAATAATGTGTGTTGAATTCCTTCCTTTGTACAGAGGGATAATGAGTGACTTTTTTCCACAGAGACGGAATCTGAGATTCCTGAACTAACCTATCTAAAAGGATTGAGACAGGACAGGCAATGCTATTGGCTGCTATTTGATGTCAGTGTGACGCCTGCACACTGGCCCAGTAATCAAGAAGCCTCAATCCTCACCACTAGCACCATTGAGGGGTGTGCACTTTATGGGGATAACAAGTACACACACAGTAAAGTACAATTTCCCTTAAGAGCACACAGAGATCATATTCAGTCTGGTGCTGGTTTCTCCCTTTCTCTTCAGATCCCCAATAAGATCCTCCACTGGCACCACTATAGGGTTCAGATCTCAGACTAATGATCAAGCCAAAACCTTCAGCACCCTCTCTGTCCAACCAGTGCTTCATGTCCCTGCCCAAGTAGCTGACACACACACACACACACACACACACACACACACACACACACACACACACACACACACACACACACACACACACACACACACACCCACACTCTTTGAAATTTGATTTAGATACAAACATGCAGACACTCCTGGGGAAGGCTGGCACAGGTTCTCCAGCTGTGCCCCCTTTCTGCCCAGACTATAAGGTAGTACCAACTGCCACCAACCACTAATATCAGATACTATAAGGCCCTTCCCAAAGGGTGACCAATTTCACTGTGTAATATTACTGTTATCCAAATAGTAAATGTGCAGAACAGCAAGACTATTGGGAGTGGCTTGGACAGTATCACCAAATACATGCAATGTACTCTAAGAGCTTAAATTATCTCTACACAAAACAGCCACAGTTGAAAGGTTTAAAATATTTAATAATAAATAACAAGACAAATCTCATCAATTCAACATAGTGCTAATCAAGAGTTCAGAAATCACAGGAACTTTAAAACAATATTGTAGGATAGTCTGACATAAACATAGAAAACAGCTAGACTAATCTGGCTAAATTCCTATCTAACTCTAAGAGAAACTGTGTCCTAAATAACTTTACTTACAAGGCAAATTGCTGGTGAGTTGTTGTCAGCTTCAGACAAAATCCAAAATGTTCATTCTTTTTCTCTGAGAAAGTCTTAAATTGATAATACCCAGTACTGCAGAGTCATTTCACATTACATCATTTTTATCACTTCTCCTTTAGTTCCCAGGCTAACAGAAATTCAGAATTTACATTTCTTTGTAAGCTGCACCTGGCTAGGAAGCCACAACAATAAAATATACTTTTACATGTAAAATCAAGTAATTATCTCTGTCTTAATAACAATAGAAAGAATTTGCTAGCCCGGACATCCTGTCTCTGAACTTGAGATCAAACACAGTTGTAATTCTTTACTTAACAGCTTTCTTCCAGCAGGGTGCACTGTGGTTACATTTTTGAAGTTCAGCATATAACACAGTTTTCTTACATTTAGTTTTCTTACATTTGTAAAAGCAAGCCTGTGGGTTATATTAATATTTACAATGACATAGAATTTGATCTGGCTGGGCTGGCAGCCCCTCAGTTTTTCACACTCAGTATGCAGTTAGTTTATAAGAATGTTGAATAAGAGGGGTCATGATATTGATCCTTGTGAGGCATAGATAGTAAGTGGCAGGAAGAAGGAGAGATTTTGTTTTCATTGATCTGCTTGCTGTCAATCAGATAGCTAAGGAACCATGAGAGAGGGGACTGGGCTATGCCGAGGGAAGAGAGTTAGGTACAAAGATGATGGGATAAGGTGTCAAATGCTTCTGTTAAATCTAAGAATAGTGAATATACCAATATTGCTGCCAGTTCTGTGCTAATTTATGATCTTGGTGAAGTTGAGTAGCACAGAAGTAGTAATATGGCGAAGTCTAAAACCATGTTGGGCTTTGGAGAAAAGGTTGTTAGAGTTTACTGCCTAAGTTATGAGTGGATGCATTTTTATATTAATTTTGACTGACAGGATATGGTGACAATAAGTCGATAGTTTGAAAAGTCTAATTCACCACCTTTGTGAAGAGGTATTACATATAATTATTTATAGATTCATAGGTATATACTAGGCTAGTGTCCACAAGGTCATTTTTAAGCTTAGCCATATATCCCAAATGTATCAGACAGACGTAATGCCCTTGAGATAATTTGTAGGAGTATGTATAAGTTAGGGCATGCATAGTCAAACATTTACCCAGGTGGGACTTTTTTTTTTTTTACTTCAGTTGCTGAGGGACTGTTACATTTACTTTTGGTAAAGTTTTTAATAGAATCTAGAACAGAAGCTGCAGTTAAAAAAGGAATAATTAGTAAAGCATATAAAATACTGCATGATAATTGCAAGAATCAATCAGAGGAGCTTAGAAAGGACTGGGAAGAGAGATTAGATGAGCAATTCACAAAGAAACAATGGGAGTATATATGTAAATCTCCCAAATATGCAACAAAGTGTAGAAGATTTAAGATCTTTGTCTGGAAGTGTTTACGTAGGTATTTTTATACCCCAAGTAGAATTTTTCCTCTGGTGGATATCAATTGTTGGAGGTGTTAAAAAAATTAAAAAGCAGTCAGGAATGCCATGGCAAGGCCAGAAAGAATTCATTAAGTTGCTTTAATCCAAATGCACACTTTTCATTCGGCTCACTGGTCGAACTTCCTTGCTTTAATCCAAATGCACACTTTTCATTCGGCTATCTGGTCTACATTGTTTCTAATTGTTGGAGGTGTGACAGGCAAGGAAGAAGTGGGTGGGAACATATTTTTTGAGAGTGTAATGAGCTGGCAGACATAGGGATTCCCTGCAGACCGCTATGTTGGAGATGCTGGGTGAGCAGATTGGATTGACTTAGGAGATGATTTTTTTGAGCTATGATACAGAATCGGAATTGCCTAGACATAGAAAAGCCTTGCTGAGTCTAGCTATGGTGGCTTCCAAAAAGCAATTACTAGAAAATGGAAATCAGAGTTAAAACAACTGTAACTGTTATCTTTAGAAAAGGAAGGGAGCAAACTACATAGGAAAATGGGAATTGTGGGAACAATATATACAGAGCAGGAACAAAGTTTAAGAGGCAGGATTTGAATGAGCTATATAATGCTTAACTGACAATGACTGGATGGTTTATAAGTGATGTATCATGTTTGCAGCTACAGCTGTTTCAGTGGTGTCTGTGATGTAAAGTGTTTGCAACTAAAGTGGTGTCATGTTTGTTTTTCATTTGTATAAATTTAAGATTGCCTGTGTCATGTGAAAACTTAATAAAGATGCTTGTTGGAAAAAAAAAAGTTTTTTGTTTTTAAGGACATTCTTCCTGAAGAATGGTCTGGTTGCACACATCTGCCACATCACGTCTGTCCGTGCATTGTCACACAGACGTCCTGTTTAGAGCCGTATTCCAGGGCATAGTTTTAGTAAAACTTTCCCCCACTGCCACGTATTATATACTGAGTGGAGTTAATAGGTCGGTATATGTTAAAGCAACTTTTGTATCTGGATGAGGGTTGCAATTTGAAATACTGTAATAACCTGTCTTTTTTATATGTGTCAGTATTGTGAAAACTGAGTATTTATTCTGTGCAGGCTCATGTATTTTATTGAGATATTACATCTTTGAATTACTCTTTGAGGAAGCAATAGCAACTGTACGTTTTGTAGGATAGATCAGTTTATGAGCAGTACAGTTACTTTACATACTGCAATGTGTATATAATGTGTATATAAGCTCTTTCTCTTTATTTATTTATTTTATTTATTTTTGTTTACTGGGGCATTTTTGTTTACTGGGGTAGTGCACTGATCAGTACTGATCAGTTTCAGGCTTGACCTTTTCAAGGACAACAGCCAAGATATTTGAAGCTTTATTGATGTCAGGTCACTATGTTAATGATCCTTGATCTACGTATGCCTACCATAGGTTCATAGGTTCAGAGGTGTGTACTAGGCTAATGGCCCTGGAGCCTTTACAAGCCTAGCCCACAGGATTACCCTGGCATCATGCCACTCAACCTTAGTTCCCAGTGCCTCTGTCGAGTAAAGCCACTGGAGTGATCCCTGGGGTGAATTTTCTATTTCCTATCTACTCATCAAGATTTCTCTTGAAGAGGGCCAGTGAGTTGCTCTGTTTGACATATATGGGAAGTCTATTCCATAGCATGGGCAGTCTCCGGGTTATAAACCTGTACCTCCAGCACATTCTGTTGATTGTGGTAATGAGGTTGAGGTCTCTGCAGCATGTGGTGTGGAGGGATTGGGATTTCTTTAGATGTAGCATTTCTAATAGAGCTGGGTCAGACATGGCTTTGTAAGTCTAAGTAGGCAATATGAGAAAGAGAATAGTTGGAGTTTTTTGAGTCTGTCCATATAGGACAAGTGTTTAAGGGCTAGGATCCTCTTTGTGAGGTACTTTTGTGGCCTCTCCAGTTGTTGCAGATGTCTAGTCAGGTACATGCCAAATGGAGCATTGTACTCGATGATTGGCCTAATGAGGGAAGAGTAGAGGGGGACAATGGCCTTTTTCTTCCTGGATGCAAAACCCATAGTAATGAGATATACCACATAGAAGGACTTTCTTACCACAGTGGCAATGTGGTGGTCAAAAGAGAGGTTGCTGTCAACCTGTGTTCCCAGATCTCTTATAACACCTAAATCTTTAATCATAAAGGCACTTGCATTTCATTTAAACACCTCCAAGCAGTTAGTATATTAAAGTACTGCTACATGATACGTAAAAATATTTTACACACAGCAGCATATTTTTTTAACTTCCTGTTTTAGATTGCCTTTCAATTTCAGGGTGCAATCTGCAGATAAAACTATAAAAAGGTAAACAGAAAGAAACTATACCTATCACAATTGTGTCTGCTAAGCCTGAGTTATTTTAGTCTGTGACTCGTAAATAAAACCAAGAGCTTCTCTGTGTATTAGGCTTCATGTTGTCAGCTGCTTGCTAGCCCACAGAAATGCACAGGCTTATGCAAATAACTACGGCTATTTCTAACCATCTTGGCTAGTCCTGAACCTCATTATCTCAAGTGGCGATCGACATCTGTCACAGTATTTTCTAGTTAATCATATCACGCTTCCAACTTCAGCAGCCATTTTATTTGAAACATGCACATTTATGGACCTGCTTTTCAAAGTATGTGGGAATTCTAGTGCTCCAGTAAGAATTATCATAGAGTAACCTTAGGGTGGAATGTTCATTCAGCAAGAACTGACTTAACTGTATTAATTTTGAATAGTAAACTATGGCAGGGTGTAAGTCATCAGGTAATTTACTCCCTAATGGGATGTTTGATCGTGAGGGCAAAACTCTCTAGTTTGGAGAGAATAAATCCTCTAATAATCCCTTCCATTCTGCCATGGATTATTGCTGTTATACCACTGTTTTTCTAGTTTAGAATTTAATTGCACAACAGAGTAAAACCTTCTTCTTTTAATGTTTTGTTTCAGTTGGGTGAGTGCTGTGTATTATGTACTGATGTCCTTTTAATGGCTTACATTGGATTGCTGTGACAAGGTAAGGTGACAGCTGTCACTGTGTGTGTTTATTTTGGAGGAGGAGTATGATGCTATGTTTGTTTTACACTGAGATCAGTGACTGTGTGGTGGTCTGAATCACATTTTATGTGTACAGTGCAATATTGAATGAGTTTTCTCATCTTCTAATAACTGACGCTGTTTTATTTTCCACCAAATGAAAAAGAATTACAACCATATTTTTTTTTTATTTTATTTATATGGAAATTATTTATACAGTTGTGCGAGAACTAATGTGTGTGTGTGTGTGTGTGTACGTGTGTGTACATATAAGTTTGTGTTTTAAGATCTATGCTGCTTGTGAATGTAACTGCAAACAGATTGGTATGATAAAAATATTCTCTGTTTACTAGAGTCAGGGTCTTCAGGTATATCAGGTGTGAGGACTGCAGTACTGTTTATGAGAAAAACACTTTATTTTTCATTGTTTATGTAGGGAATTATAATGTGATTGGGACTGGGGTACATTCATAGTCAAACTAGAAGCATGCAACATTCCTTATGCCAAAACCCATAATGTGTAGCTAGGCAGTGATTCATAAAAATCAGTACAAGGCATGCAACTACCTAAAGCATGCAGAAAAATTGGTATGAAGATTACTATATATGGCATACAAATGAAAAAAATGCAGTCTATTGAGTGCATAATGACATATAAATGAGGAAAGTGAGAAGCAGGTTGTGATTAATGGCTGAAGGTGAATCAAAGAACACATGCATGTTTGCATGGTCCTAAATATGTGTGCAAGGGGCCTATGATTTGAAAACAGCCCAAAGGTAAACTTTATCTGCCACTGGCCAGATGCATTTTCTTTGAGTGTGGGTTTCAGTGCTGTTTCAATGAATGTGAATTTCAAGGGCAGAGAAGTTTTAATGCTAAGTCTGTTTTTTGTTGTGAGACTATACTACTTTGTTTAGCAAATGCCTATCAGTGTTTGTGCTATAAATTTTAAAATAAAAGTTTTAAATTAAATCAAAATAATTATTGTAGAAGTAAAGCAGAAAATGGTATGCACATTACAGTCTTTATGGTAAATGGGGAGAAATAACCAAGTAATGGGATACTGGAATGGCTGCAGGGGGGAAGGGCTGTGTATGGGGGGGGCCCATTTGACCAAGTTTTGTGAGGGGGGGGCAAACTCAAACACAGCCCCGGGCAGCACAAACTCTAGCTATGCCACTGTGTTTACTCCCTGTATTCTTTTGTAAGAAATCTCTGTGGAAATTCCCGTTAATGTTTGTGTCTGGTCAGGCACATACTGACTATGGCATTATACTCTCTGATGGGTCTGATGATGGCTGAATACAGTGGTTAGATGACCTCTCTGGACATAAATGCAATGCCGTGGCTTATAAGCTGAGCAACATAGGTGGATTTTCTTATTACTTTGGGCACATTATTCAAAGCCTATGTTACTATCTATATACGTTTCCATGATCCCTGACTATTTTATCAACGTGTAAGGGTGTTTTATTGATGATGTAGTTACCTGGATGGTAGACTTCCTAAAAGGTACAATAATGCATTTCTTGGTATTGAGTTTTAAGCCATGGCTTTAACACCAAGCATTTGTCTCTATTAGACCTTCCTGGAGGGTGTTCTCATCTTGGTGGATTCAATGACTGCTCCCAGTTTGCAATCATCTGCCAACTTGACCAGCCAAAGGCTTTTTGCATTTTCTTTGACATCTGAGAACCAGATTGCAAAGAGGAGTGTTCCCAGCACAGAGTCCTGTGGGCTTCCTCTGGTGACTGAACTCTTTGTGGAGGTGGCTTCACCATTTCTAACCTCCCGTGTCCTATCAGTGAGCCAGTCAGCTGTTGAGTATGTTAAAAATGGGGTTTATACCATGTATCATAAGTTTGTTCACAATGCCCAAGTGAGGGTATTTTATCAAATGCTTTAGCCAGATGTAGGTAAGTGGTATGCACCATTTTCCCCGTATACATTGCTTTAATGACCTGCTCAAAGAAGTGCGCTAAATTCATTTAACATGACCTTCCTTTGACAAAGCCAAACTGGGATCAATCCAGTGTCTGGGGTTCTCCTGTGTCTTTGTAGATAAGTTATTTATTTATTGACATTTGGTGACTGGGAAAGTCCGACTGGGTCAGGAACCCATTTTCAGTGGAGGCCCAGGGAGAAAAGCTACAGTAGTACAAATATAGACAAATCATAGATATACAGTAATAACTTAAGAAGACATTATCCTATGTGTCCAGAAAAGATGCAGACAAATATTTATACAATATTGCCAAAAATATACATCTATTACAGTAGACTCTCTTACCCGGTCTTGCTGGGACTGGACCTTAGGCTGGATAAATGAATGGCTGGTTAATCCAAAAAAAGCATACAAAATAGCATTGACAGGTTGTAAATCAGATTAAAAATATGTATATATGTTGTATTGATTACCAGTGCTCTTATTTGACTACTTTACTTTACTGTCTGGACGTAGTAATACATTGTCTGTGAGTACAGTGCACTGTACTTTTTCCTAGAATTGGCAATGAAAATTTGATTAATAGGAAAAAATCTTGACAAAAATATGGCTGGTTAAAGGGAGACTGGATAAGAGGGAGTCTACTGTAGTTATCATGTGGTTTAACATACAAGTGAAAAATTCAGCGAGTAGTACGTTATACAGTATTTGTTAGGAAAGAATCGCATTAGTTTTGTCTAGAAATTGCAGGCAGAGTTGGGGATAGCCTGCATAGGCTATGTAAGTATAGGATGTTAGAAAGTAGGGGGGGTGTGGGGGGTGCAGAAACTAGAGCTAGTAAAGATGTAAGTGAAAAGAATGACGAGAAGAAAGGGAGATAAGTAAGAAGGTTGTATATGACATATCTGAGAAAGATTATAGTGGGGGTCTTTGTGTAAAAGCGTAAAAATAAGGGATGTCTGTGGTAAATGTGAGAAGAGGGGCTGTGTAGTTCTGGAAAGACAGACTAAAGACTCGTCGCCAAGTGATAGTTTAAGGATTTGATTGAAGTTCTGAAGAAAACAGAGCAAAGAATAATTGCCAGGTGATAGTTTAAATGGCAGATATGAAGAGGGAGGGGGAGGGGGGAGTTGAGGAAAACAGATTAAGTATCATATTTTATGCTTAGGAATATAGGCGGATATGGGAGTTGAGGTAATGGTTTTTCAGATTAAGTCTGAAGGACTTAAAGGATTTAAATTTCCATGATAATTTTTTCCATGGCTTTGCAAATAAGACTATTCAGACTAATGAATCTGTAGTTTCCAGGAGCTGTTGGTGTTCCTCAATTATGAATGAGGATGACCGTTGCAGCCCTCTATTCACGTGACACAAAGCCTGTTTTAAGACTGTATTTATTTATTTTATTTATTTAACATTTGTTTACTGGGAAAGTCCAACTTGGAACAAAGCCAATTTTCAGAGTAGGCCCAGGGAGAAATGCTCCAGATGCATGTCTTTGGGTCTATGTTAAATCAGCAAATGCTTAAAAAAGTGAACGCTGATTTAGCAACCCTCTTTAAGTGAAACCTTAAAATGCCGAGCACTTAGAACAGCGATTTTTTTCCCAGGAAAAAAAATCGCTGTTCCACAAAAAAAAAAATTCAAAACAGTAAATAAAGTGGGGGACTTCGCCCCCACATCCCCCCTACATAAATATACCCCCCTACTTAAATATACCAACTCCGAGATTGCACCACAGTGGAGGAAATGGCAAAGTCCCAAAAATGGACCAGCGACTTTTTTCCCTGGGGAAAAAAATCACTGTTTCAAGTGTTCAGGATTTTCAGCTTTCACTTAAAGAGGGTTGATAAATCAGTGTTTGCTTTTTTAAGTGTTCGCTGATTTAAAGTAGACCCTGTCTTTGTAACGTGGGAGGAAAACAGAGCACCCGGAGGAAACCCACACGAACACAGGGAGGACATGCAGACTTCACAGAGAAGGCACCCCAGCTGAGAATTAAACCAGAGATGCTCTTGCTGTGAGGCGACAATGCAACCATTGTACCACTAATGACTCCAGGGGTCCTGACAAGTCATACTTAAACTATTCAGGAAGCATCCTGTTGGGGCCCATCGAGGCTGTGTTCTTGGCATAAGTGAGTGCAGCTAGTACATGGCTCCCTGTTTATAATTGGAGGGGGTTATGTCTAAGGGTATTTTTTTCAGGAGATGGTTAGGGTGAGAGGGGAATAAAGCTAAAACTGAATGTGTTTGTTAGCATGATTGCTATATTAACAAGGCTCAGTGAATGTGGCACCATTAACCACAAGTTCAGGACATTGCTGTGTGCTGCCTTTGAGGCTTTCTGACATAGCTTTAAAAGTCCTTATAGTTACATTTGACCTGGAAGGCTATCTTAGTCTCACAACTGGATTTTCTTGACCTAATTAACACTCTTTAGTTGCCTATTTAATTTGATGAGCCATTTTCTGCCTTTGTGGGAATTACTACTTCTGAATGTTGCTATAATATTTTCCTTTTTTTAAACCCTATTTAATTTAAGATAGCAAGATGGCTGGTTGTTCTGACAGTGAGTCAAAGGCTTACTTCTGGTAGCTAAAGCAGCATCTCTGCATCCATTGATACGGTTGCACAGAGTCTCTGACAGCAATTCGGCTGCTGTGTTCTCCGGGTTTGGAGGGGCACTGAATTGTTGCAATCCATCATTTAATAAAAGGTCATTTGCCTTGGAAAAGTTCCTAAGTGTTACAGTTTTAATAGGATTATGGAGTTAATTTTGATTTTGATTTTGAAGGAGACAGCTGTATGGTCAGACCTTACCAGGGAGGATGAGACATTGGAGGAGGTGCAGCGTTCTCCCTTATTAGTCAGCAGAAGATCCAGTATGTTGGATCCTCTGTTGGGTGTATTCACTATAGGGTATATTCACTATTAGCTGTATTCATTATTGGGTGTATTCACTATTTGTTCAAGGGTGTTTGTATTTATGAAGTCCAGGAATTTCTGTGCCTGTAAATTTGATGTCATGTAGGCCCTGTCTACAGAGGGGTAATTAAAGTTTCTCAAGAGTAGGGTGTTAGGTTGTGTGCTAAGTGTCTCCAGAAGGCCCAAGTATGCATAGTGAGCTTCTTGGGACATGGATGGTGACCTATAGCTGGCTAGGATATGGTACAGGATTTCTTCTATGGTGATCGGCACATGGACGAACTCAGGCACATCATCCTGTTTGACCACACTGGGAAAACTCCTCCTTTATTCCTTGTATGTGAAACTGCTAGTGTAAACGTCTGGAAGGCACCAAAACCTTGCACTGCTGGGCTACTCTCTGCCACTTTAAAAACATAACCCTGTAACTGCACAGATGTCTATATTGAGTGTGAAGACTGTATTTTTTGTTCAGGGTCCTGTCATTGAGTAGTAACACCATGAGATTCAACTGAGTTGACTGTGCTATGTCAGTAGGTTTGGCAGTTTGGCATTGACTAAAGAGGCAGTGTGGGCGAAGTTTTAGCCAGTATTCCAAAGTCTAGAGTAAAGAGGTACAGATCATCCTCGGCAAAGGGTTGAGGTCTGTTAACCAGGTCTTCCCAATCTGACAAATACTGGATCCCCTTAAAATGACACCAGAAAGACAGCCAGTTGTTGGACAATAATTTTTTGTTCATATTGTGACATCATCCTTGGTGATACATTGTATCATTGTATCATCCTCGGTGATGGTAATACGCTGCTCAATGCACTGTGACATCATCCTCGGTGATACATTGTATCATTGTATTATTATATCATCCTCGGTGATGGTAATATGCTGCTCAATGCTAGGCTCACACCAGCCCCTGACACAGTCTGAAAGCTACATAATTTCTCTCTTCATATACTCAAGGGAGTCTTATCTGAGAGCATTCTGGCAATCCAGCATGTAACATAGTTTATCTAATTTCACAGCTAAAAGAATACAGGGCATAAGTAAAATGTCCTATGCAGACTGTCTCAAGGCCCTATCCCTGTATTCTGTTTCCTAAAGGCTGTTGAGGGGAGATCTATGTCTGCCATACAGGGCATTGTCAGACCCCACTCTGATGGACCTCCTGTATATCCACAAAACAAACAGCACCAGAATTACCTCTTCTAAAGACTTAAAACCTTGCCTGTGATATAAATAGGATCTGCTGGAGAGACAGGTATGTATCCCAGAGACTACCCAGTCTATGGAACAGCCTCCCCCATCCATGTGAAGCAGAGTTCCTCCCTAACCCAATTCAAGTGCAACTTGGACAATTGGATGGGAAACCGGAAATTCATCCCTGGTTTAGCACCTGTGTCTCTAATGAACACAGGTAACCTGTAAATGGTTAATCTACCGGCCCCCTGCTTATAAATGTTTCATCTCTCAATCACCTGCTTACACTCATCAAGGGTACCAGAACTTGTCAGACTAGCCTTAAAAAGGCTCTTGTGGTTGTTAGCCTAGTAAACACCTATGAACCTACGAACAATGCCAAGTCAGTTATTGTATCAAATGCTTTGGCCAGGTCAAGGAAGGCAGTATGCACTATTTTGCCATTGCCTATTGCCTTAACCGTCGTGATGAAGTCTAGCAGATTAAGTAGTCATGATCTTCCTTTGACAAAACCTCAGTTTGATCCAGTGTCTGAAGGATTACAGTGCCATTGCTAATAATTTTCCAGATAATTCTTCTCCATGGCTTTGCTAATGAGAATAGTAGTACTAACGGGTAGGTAGGTTCTGGGGTCCGTAGACGTCCCACCTATATGCAGAGGGATGACTATATTGCAGCTCTCTAGTAATGTGGCACAATGTCTGACCAGAGGCTATGGTTAAATAGTGACTCCAGTGTCCCGATAGGTCATGTTCCATGCTATTTAGGATGCATCGTGGGATTTTATCAGGGGTGATTTATGCATTGTCCTTGCCCTTGGAGAGTGTGGTTAGTAATTGTTCCCTAGAGGGGGGTGGGTTGTGTGCAATGTTATTTCTTGATGGTTGACTGGGGGGACTCAAACTGGATCTGAATTTATTGGTCAGTAGATTTGCTACATCTTCCGGCTTCATGTAATTGGCTGCATTCACAATTCACTCTGGACATTGTTGTGTAGAGCCGTTGAGGTTACAGGCATTGCTAAAGAAAGCCTTGTAGTTATCCTTGCCTTGGGAGACTATTTTTATCTCAAAATTGTTTTTGGCAGACCGGATTGGCTCATAGTTGTTTGTTTTCTGGATCAGTGGGACATCTCTCTCATGTATGGATTGTTTTATGTGTATAGATAGAAGAAAAGCCATTGGGTCAGCTGCTATCTTTAGGTAATCTGTCTGAAGGGGGTCAGCAGCTAGAGAGGTTGTTTTAGTGTCTTTCAAAGTTCTCTTAAAGTAGAGGTGAAGGCTGAAGTGGAGCCTGGGAGGAATGAGAATAAAAGTGATGGGTTAGTAGAGGATGGGCAGACAAATAGTGGGGAATTTTTATTTGTAACAGATAGTACTGTATAAATAGGAGCTGAGCAGTGATATTATTGAGTCTGTTTTCTTAGAAGTAAAAGGATAAGGTGTGGCAGTTTGGCATGGCAGTTAGTTAGAACATACAATACATCTGGTTTAGGCAGGGTAAACTAAAGGGCACATGAATGGAAGTGAACAAATAGGTCCGCGGTCCATGCAATGTTAGGACTACTTCCTTATGGGATAGCATTGCCACTAACTAGCACAGAACAGTGAACATCTGACAATTTTATGTTAAGATGAAGAGCAGCTCTTCATGGTAAACATGATTACATTATACAATAACAAATAATCCTAGCAGGCCGCGGTGCACTGGTACAGCTCTGTCAATGGGCTGGCACATGGTCTTGGTCAGGTGCACCGGATATACAGGGGCGAGATATAAGGGCTGTGTGCCTATGGTCACACTGTATCTGTAACCGAGACTGCATGAAGGAGGGATGCAAGACCATGTTCCCTATTAGAAGACCGAAGACGCATTCTTTCGAATGCGTCTTGGTCGAATTCAAAAGATGGAAACGGCAAAAGATTGAAGCAGCTTTTAAGCAAATTCTTTCCCTGGGAAAGAATTTGCTTGGCCAACTTCATAACTTTGCTGTTTTCAGCACCGTAGTGCAGTCTTAGAGTTGGTTTATTTAAGTAGGGGGGGTGTGGGGGGGTGCAGCCCTCCACATTGGGGGGGGGGTGCAACCCTCCACATTGGGGGGGGTGTGGGGGCGAAGCCCCTCAGTTAATGTAATGTTTAAAGTGTTTTATTATTTTTTTTTGTTGTTATTGGAACAGCGATTTTATTTCCCTAGGAAAAAAAATCGCTGTTCTGACAGTTCGAAATTGTAAGCTTTCGGTTACATAGGGTCGATTATTCACTGTTCACTTTTTTAAGCTTTCGGTGATCTAATATAGACCCCAAGACCAGGGTCTTGTAATCCACATGTCCTAGTAAAGCTGTAGATCATACAAGTGTCAGCTGGCCCAATAGTACCTTCATATAGAGGAGGAATTGATAAAGTTGTTGCTGTAAATATGCTATCTGTGGCTTGAGTAACGTGGGTTGAGGTAGATGTGACAGCTAAGTGGTATGGATTTGGAAGTGTGATGGCACAGGTATATCTCATGCATTTCTTTATAATTTCATTGTAATCACTGTAGTGTTAATACATAGCAAACAGAGGTTGTAAGAGCTTTTGAATAACGGTTGTCTGTGATGTTGTGTGTTCATTATAAGAATGTGTTTATTACAGAATTAGCTTTAAAAGCAGAAGCATCCATGTACATTGTTAAGTGTGTAATACATAAAAAGCCCCTGCTATTATGACTCTTGAAATATTTGAAGAAACCATTAGTACAACTGGCCATAATGCTGTATCTAAATCTGTTTTCTTTCTTATGGGAAATGGTCATGGTAATGAATCTCAGCTTGAGACAATATACACTTATTATTATAAGTGGGACAGGTATATCACAGTTTATTTAAAAAGGGCTACTTTATTAAGATGCTTCTGATGCTTTTACATATGTTTTTTGTTGTTAAAGTTGGTACTCTTACTGGCTATTGTACATGTAGTATGTTTTATCATATGCCAGTCATCCCACTGTGCTTGACCATAGTGATCATTTTGCCTGTTGTGCATTAGTATTAAAACATGGGCAATGTCGCCATTTGACAGTGCCACTGAGAACCCAACATCAATAATCACTACTTTATTGTTGGTTGGTGGGACTTTTTTCAATTTTCTGAGATAGAAAAGTTGATTTGTGTCTTGTATATCCTACCAACTGTTTTTCTAGAAGGCAAACCACCCTCTTACAAGGACTACAACTCCTCTGGTCTGATGTGTTATCCGCTTGTGCTATCTGTAAGAGCCTTCAGATCTTAAACTTACCATTGTGGCCCCACTGCCTCTTGCCCACAACATAGGGCAACTGACATGTTCTTTCTCCATATGCTGGGACAACAGACAACCAAGAACAGACAACACTTAGACAGCAATCAGGAGTTTTTTTCCCCATATGGTCCAAACCCTTTAGTGCATGGCCAGTAACTATGATTCAGCATACAGTGGGAAACAGTGAGAACAGGCCACTTACTAACTCAGTTTAGATAACTGCTCAGGTTAGGTTTGCCCCTTGAAGCCAGCACCCCCATGGGCTTTTCATAGTCCACAGTCTTTCCATTCATGGAATAGTGATATCCGGGACATACACTTCCATCACCCCCTAAGGAGAGACAAGCTTGCAATGCCATGCCACTCTTCTCCTGATCGACAGGTGGCTAATCAAACTGTGGTAGCATGGCGCACAGTTAGGGCTGTATGCCTCTGAGGCAATAGCTCCTACTGCCAGCAGACTTAAAACATTTTCTTTTTTAATTTTTTTTTCTTGGCAGACTAGTCCAAGTCTCTAGGATGGAGTGGAAAGCTACTATTAGATGGTATTCACGAGTGGCAGCTGTGACAATAATTGCCCTCATTCCAAGCTGCTGATTGCCACAAATACTTATTTTTTGTGACCAAGATACTCCTGTCTTTCTATGGCCAAAAATAGCCTCTGACAGACTTTTGCTGTGTGTGCTTTCTCTCACAATATTGTTTTTTTTATGTCTTTATTTTAAACTGTCTTTTGGGAACTCTTGCCAAATGTTTACAGGTGATCCCCAAGTACTAAACAGTCACATTTATAGCCACCCAGGCCTCCATTAAAAATAGGCCGCAACCTAGGGAGAAATTTGGGTCATCCAAACTGAATGAACCAAGGAATCTGAATCAAAAGAGTTCTCATTCTGATAATGGGTAATGGAGAGCTGTGACTTGTTGGCTTTAACTTGTGAAGTACTGTTTTGAAGCACACGTTGGCAGAGGATGTTCTCCAATGTGGAGTTAATCACAGCAGTTTCAAGAAAGTTGTGAACCCCATTGTGTGTAGCTGTGTGAAACCCAATGGAGGTGAAATAAACTGGTGTCATACTCTGTACTTGGCCCTTGCCAGAAAGGAAGTGGTTAGAGAAATAATGTTTTAAAATCCACTGGGTAACTATAATCATACCAACACTGATGACAGTGCCTGAACTTTGAAGGCATTGTCTAGAGTAGTGTAATGTCAAATCAGTTTAAGAAAAAGCCTGACTGTGGGGATTTACGGCAGTTATGATGGGGTAACAGAGCCATTGCATGTGATGCAGTCATGGCTATAGCTGTACTTCTGTGACTATTTGCATGTGTGCCATCGGTGCCTATGTGGTGCTTTAGTAAGTACATAATAATGAAATGTCTTCATTACTAACCCACTTTCTTTTGTCAGAGATGAAATGTGACAAAATATTACATCACAGATTAGTTTTTACTATGGAATTGGTGGCAAAGAGCAGATGTGTTTGATCTTGTGCCTGTAATTTCATCCACTTGCTTAGAAAGTAAAAAAGTAGTATCTGTTCAGAGTGTAATTAGAAAAGGGGAGGAAATGTAAGGAATTATCAAGGTGGGCTTCCATACATTTTTAATAATTGTATCAAGACGTGATGGAGGAAATGTAGTAGGAAGAGGCAGCTATGTTTGTGAAAGAAAGTTCTTCACGAAAATGGTAAAAATAATATCTAGAGTGGCAGAAAACCAGTCGCTGTTAAAGTTAACTGCGTCAGGATGCTGGGGAAAGGCAAAGGGCAGATGGGATGTTCAGCATGACAGGGAAGATGTCTGCTAGAAAACAGCACACTTCCATGAAGTATTTGTTGTATGCTTTGTGGAGTGCATTCAAGCCTTACCATAATCTTAGTTTTTGGAGACGGATAAAAAGTAATAGGAGTAAGCAGTAGAATTCCCATTTAACACATTCTTATCTTTGTTTCCGGAAAAAAAGAACAAGGAAGCATGGTAATATCAAAAAAGGAAACGGTTTCTTGAAAATATATAGTGAGCAGAGAAGACGTTGAAAATGTGCTGTGAATACTTGACACATGACCTACGGTCACTAGTGATTACAGATCCTGTTTTATGGTTGTTCCTCATGAACTGATGGTTCTATGGTGATATGCATTACAGGTGATCAGAATGTCTGGATACACAGTAGTGGCTTGACTAATAACATAGGTTCATAGGTGTGTACTAGGCTAATGGCCCTGGAGCCTTTATAAGCCTAGCCCATAGGATTACCCTGGCATTGTGCCACCCGACTTTAGTTCCCAGTTCCTCTATCGAGTAGAGCCACTGGAGTTATCTCCGGAGTGAATTTTCTATTTCCCATCCACTCATCAAGATTTCTTTTGAAGAGGGCCAGTGAAGTGCACTGTTTGACATGTATGGGAAGTCTATTCCATAGCATGGGCAGTCTCTGGGTTATGAACCTGTCCCCCCAGCACGTTCTGTTGATTGTGGTAATGAGGTTGAGGTCTCTGGAGCGTGTGGTGCACAGGGATTGGGATTTATTTAGATGTAGCATTTATAACAGAGCTGGGTCAGACATGGCTTTGTAAGTCAAACAGAGATTGCCTCTAAGTAGGCGATATGAGACAGAGATTAGTTGGAGTTTTTTTAGTCTGTCCATATAGGACAAATGTTTACAGCCTAGGATCCTCTTTGTGAGGTACTTTTGCGGCCTCTCCAGTTGTTGCAGGTGTTTAGTGAGGTACATGCCAAATGGGGCATTGTACTCAATGATTGGCCTAATGAGGGAAGAGTAGAGAGAGATGATGACCTTTTTCTTCCTGGATGCAAAACCCTTAGTAATGAGATGTGACACATAGAAGGACTTTCTGACCACAATGGCAATGTGGTGGCAAAAGAGAGGTTGCTGTCAACCAGTGTTCCCAGATCTCTTGTAATGCCTTCTGTATTCAGTGGACTACCATTAATGTGGTAATTCATGGGAACCGGGTTTTTCCCAAAGGGGATGATGACACATTTTTTGGCATTGAGCTTAAGGCCATGGTTCTGACACCAGTCGTTGGTCTCAGTGAGTCCTTTACATAGGATGTTCCTGATAAGTCATGTAAGTCTGTGTACTCTTAGGATCATAGGAAGTTACTAGGCTAATGTCCCTAGGGCCTAGACAAGTTCTACCCTTATTTCCACGATCAGCACCTATTGCCCCTGTCCAAGATGAACACAGGTGGAACACCTGGGGTGAATTTACAGTAACCCATCCAATCGTCCAGACTGCGTTTGAAGAGGGCCTATGAAGTGCTCTGTTTGACATGAGGTGAGAGTCTGTTCCTAAGGTGTGGTAACCTCTATGAGACAACTCTGTTCCCTCCAGCAGTTCTATTAGTGTCACATACCAGATTAAGGTCTTTAGAATGAGTAACCTATGTACCATTTGATTTACGGAAATGCAGCATTTCCTATACAGTTGGGTCAGAGATTGCCTTATATGCAAGACAGAGATCACCTCCGAGTAGTCTGTATGAAACAGAATAATGTGACACTGATTTCAGATGATCCACATAGGACAGATGCTGAAAACCTTGACTTTTCCTTGTGAGGACTCTTTGTGGTCCCTCCAATTGCTGCAGGTGCTTGGAAAGATACATACCAAAATAGGCATTGTACTCAATTATTGGCCTGATTAGGAAAGAGTAAAGGAAGGTTATATCTTCTTTTTTTCTTGAGGCAATGCCCTTACTTATGAGATGAGCAATATAGAATGGCCTTCTTACCACTATGGAGACATGGTAGTCAAAGTTAAGATTGCTGTCAACCTGTGTGCCCAGGTCTCTCACCACTGAGTGCATACTTAGGGTGTTGTTATTGATGTGGTAGTTAGCAGGAACATCACCTTTACTGAAAGGGATGACAATACTTTTTTGCATTGAGTTTGATGCCATGACTTTGGCACCAATCATTTCTTTGTGTAAGGCCCTCTGGTAGGTTATTGACATCATTTGGAAATTCTATGACCAGTCCCAGTTTGCAGTCATCAGCAAACTTTGTCAGCTACAGACCTTTAGTTTTTGCTTGTACTTCAGATAAATAGATTCCAAACAGTAGAGGTCCCATAACTGATCCCTGTGGAACACCACTGGTTACAGGTCTGGTGTTGGAGGTGGATTCACGTATTTTGACTATATGAGTTCTAGCAGTGAACCAGTTAGTGACCCATCTAATGATATAAGGGTTGATACCTAGCTGGATGAGTTTGTCAATGATGCCTGAGTGGGGGATAGTGTCAAATGCCTTGGCTGTGTCTAGGTAGGCTGTATGCACAGATTTCCCCTTGTCCAGGGCCTTGGTGACTGTCTCGAAGAAGTCTACCAGGTATGATCTCCCTTTGACAAATCCAGACTGAGTAGTCAAGTACTTATATCTTTGTTGATAAGGTTCATAATGATTCGCTCCATGGCTTTGCAGATAAGACTAGTCAGGCTAATAGGTCTATAGTGGAAGCACCACCTTTATGTAAGGAAATAATGGTGGCCATTTTCCATTCAGCTGGGACAAAGCTGGTGCTTAGACACCCAATGGTGTGGCTAATTCTTGCTGGAGCCCATGTAGGACACAGCCTAGGATGTTATCAGGTCCCACAGATGCTGTGTTTTTGGCCTTAGCGAGGGTGTTTATGACCTGCTCTTTAGAGATACAAGATGGAAGACGAATTTCTCACTAAGTGTGCATACCTGTTGGATTACATTGTGTTTTAAACTGTATCTGGAAGCCAGAAAGATACTGCTATGTGGTCTTATGCAGAGAGTGGAGTATTTTGATGACTGTATTTTAGTATAATGTGCAGTTGTATATAAATGCCACAATATGCTGTGAACAAGAGTCAGTGGCACCCATAATGTCTGCCTTCCATTTGGTGACGTGCTTTTTTTATGTGACTTGCATAAGCAGTTTGTATGGTACACATGTAAGGAAACCAGTAATTGACAATCAGATGGTACAACATGGTACTGATATCAATGTGATCTCTATTAATGCCATTATGTTGAACTGCAAGATTTCCTCACGTAACAAGATGTTGATATGGCCTCACATCTCCCTGTGCTGAATGTGCCTATGTTTTCTTTGCCAATGGAATAGACATTGCACAGATATGGATCTAACTGTGTTTTGAGCAACTTTCTGGTGTCCTGTCTATGCTCAGATGTAACTGTTTTGTGACACAAGCTTGAACATTACTCTATACCTTCAGTTTAAAAACTGTTTTCCTCTGTGATGCTTCTCATACCTCACATGATGCTATTGTTAAGATTCCTGTGAATATGCTAAGCCATTTTCTCTGGTTTAGGGTTCTCATGCATATGTATCACACCTCCTGTTTCATCTTCTGTTGCAGAACAGTCAGTTGAAGTTACACTGAGGAGTCGTGATGTCTGCATAATGAATTCATCTCCTCAGCATGATACCTGTTAGCTCAGGTTGCCCCTTCCTGCACTGAAAGCCAGAGTCATTATTATTCATCAGGCTTCACAAGTTATGCACTTGTAGCTGCTAAGATACCTGAAAGGTGTCTTATCTGCATAACTGATCTGTCTTTTTTAATTTTACAGAAGCTCTTATAATCTTTGTCTTTATGCAGTGTTGATGCCATGGCCTGTTTGACATTTGCTGACTTGCCTGTACTTTGATGTTGCAACTCAGCTGTTTAAAACCAAACATTGACCTTTGTACCCTTTTCTTTTTATGAATCCATAGTCCATCCCTGTGGTATATATGAGTTGATGTTTGTGTATAATCCTACTAAATGCTAAATGTTGTGATCACATTTGCTTTGTTGATGTTCCTGTGCAAAATGGCCCTTTGTGCCTCATCCCTGCTGTAATAACAAAATTCATATGATAACAGAAATGCAACATTACACAGTGCACAACTTTTTGCTCAGTTTTGTCAAGTAACTCAGAGCATACCTCTCAACCGTACCAAATTCTTCAGTATTTACTGGTTTTGAGAGCAAAATAATGGGATACCATGAATTCCCAAGTGGCCCCTTTAATTCCTGTTTTTTTTTATTATTATTATTTTTTTTTGTATTACAACTTTAAATTTATGGCTGACGTCACCACCCATCACCAGCCTACAGGGGCATGCATGATGACATTAGCTACTGCCTGTTGGACTCGGTCAAATTGAACTGTTTTGGAGGGAAATAGGGAATGTAGCAGCAATGGCAGCTGTGCACACTTTATGTTTTGCAGAGTCCGCAGATCAGGTTGAGAAATCAGCTCAGCCTTCATGTAAGAAAAAAGAATAAAAAATGCACTAACAGGCCCATGCAGTATTTTATCTTATCTGATATGCACGCTTCTTTTAACCCTTTTTGCTGTTATTGCAAGTCCAAGTCTGTTCAATTCCAGCCAGCTGCTCCATTCTATGTTAGAAAACTTTGTGGGCCGGATTTACGAAGGCTTGCATGGAGTGTAAGAACAGTGTAAGATGGCAGACAGGCAATATGTCTGCCGAGCGATTCAGCAATAGCTGGCAGGGGCGTGCATGAGAGCTTCTAAAGCTACTCTTGCACGGACAGTGTTATGGTATGCAAATTACCTCATTTGCTGCTGAAAGCTATGCAAATGAGGTAAATTTGCGATCCAGGAACCACTAACCTGTCCGTGTAAGAGTAGTGTTATCTGCAGAAATGTACTCCATTGGTAACGGAGTACCGTTCTGCAAATAGCTAAACGGAGCTATGACAGCTCCAAATAATGGATGCATCTAATTGAGTAAACATGTCAATGGCCAAATATAAGGCCATTGGCATTTGCAAATGTTGTAAATCTGTAAAATCCAATGTTATTTTTTTCCCCGATCGCCGATGTTTAAGCATAGCGCAGCATCACGCAAACATGCTGCGCTTTAAATAAAATGAAAAAAAGGGAAAAATATGCGTGCATTTACACAAAAAAGCTTGTTCTGCCATGCAGGTGAATGGCAGGCTGCAAACAACATGACCACTGAGTAGTGGTTGCTAATGGGGGGAAGCTCAGTGTGAGAGATGTAACCAAGCATTAGTAGGCAATCCTATGCAAATGAGGATAAGGATAGTGAATCCCAATTTTCCCCGGCATGTGAGCCATGTCCCTAGAGTGTAAGTGTAGGAGTAGGGTAGCAGTCGAGTAGAAAGATAGGTGACATCATGAGGGGGCATGTCTGAAAGACTGTAAGGTGATTGGAGCACAGTGGCTTGTGTTTGCCCTGAGTTGCTCAGGATTGCAAGAGGCTTGTTCACAGTGGTACTAGCTGAAAACAAGAAACCCAAGGTGTATGCTGTGGATATATCTGAAATTTCTTGCAAACGTGCTTACACTGTATGCGCGCGTGTGTGCTCGTGTGTGGGCATGTGCGCGCGTGTGTGGGCATTTGCGTGCATGTGTGCTTGTTTGCGTGCCGCTGCCCCTTGTGGAAACAGAAAGGGAAAAAGGAAGGAAAAGAAGTAGTAGGAAGTTAACCAAGGAGAACTAGCAGAGCTGCCAGGTGAAATAAATCAGAATCAGCCAATTACACAGGCAGTCGACTAGCCCAGCCCAGCACTTTAAACTCTGCAGACAGCAGTCTAACCTGTTTTTTTCACAAGAACTCTGCAACACTGCAGTATACAAAGAGTGAAAACTTAAAAAGCTTAAGGCTGACAAAATGTTAGGGGCTGCTATTGCTATCATAAACCAACATGTGCAAGGTGCTGAGGGTGGTGATGTTGTGAATGCTGCTGAGCAACCCACAGTGAGGAGACGGAGAAGAGTGTACAGACCCAGGGTAACCTACCAGGGGCTACATGAGCTGGAGATAGTGGAGCGCTATAGAGTAGACAGAGACCTCCTGCAGCAAATTGTTGAGCTGTGCTGGCCACACCTCACACACAGAACCAACTGAGGGGAACCCATCCCAGTGGATACCAAGGTATGTGTTGGCCTATGAATACTAGCTACAGGTAAATTCCAGAGACCAACAGGTGATATGATGAGGGTTTCACAGGCATCAGCATCCAGGGTACTGCACCAGTTCCTGGATGCCATGTCAGCACAAGTCGGTGAGCATGTATATTTCCCCAATTCCAGTGAGGCATTGGCCAGCAATATGCGTCTTTTCCACCAAAAAGCAGAATACCCTGAGGTGGTGGGTGCAATAGACTTCACGCACATACACATCAAAGCACCACCCAGTGAGCAGGGTAGTGTCTATATCAACCGCAAGGGCTTCCCCTCCATCAACTGCCAAGTCGTGTGCGATGCCCAGGGCATAATAATGAATGTATGTGCTGGCTGCCCTGGAAGCTATCACGATTCCTACATCTGGCATCTGACCCAGCTGTACCAGAGATTTGCCAATGGGGACATCCCTGACGGTGACCTAGTGGGGGATGCTGGATACGCACTGGAGCCGTGGCTGATGACACCCATCAGAAATGCACACACACCCAAACAAGAACTCCATAACGAGGCACACGCACAAACAAGAAACATTATTGAGCATGTGTTTGGGATGCTCAAGTCATGGTTCCGGTGCCTGGACACATCTGGTGGAGCCTTGCAGTACTCACCAACTACATGTACCCAAATTGTCATGGTATGTACCATGCTACACAATATGATCCTGCGAAAACAGCTGCAGCAGAAACAGCATGGGGCAGGGCCAAAGAGCCCCCCCAGCATTGCCAAGGCCTGCACAGGCACAGCGTGACTTGGAGGAGGAACAACCTGAGCCTGCCCCAGTAGGCAGAAGGAGGCATGCCCAGTATGCCCTGGCTTTGGCAAAGAGGCAACGCATAGCACATACACTGACTCAGTAGGAACCCTGGAAATGACACCTCTCTCTGACTCACACATACAATAAAAGGGATGCCTAACTTGACACTACCTGTTTTCAAACCTGTATAGGGAGTGTACTATGTGCATCCAACATAGGCAGCCCTGCAGCACCACCTGAGGCATGATTGCTCTATTTTAAGCAATATAAAGCAGTGCTAAGCACATTTTACCACTATTTAGCATATTTAAGCACAGTTGCACGGAGCTGCATGCCGTGCAAACTAGTGCAATGTTGGGCAACGTTGGGCAATGTTGAGCAAAGTCAGGCAAAGTCAAGCAAAGTCAGGTAAACACGCTCACACCTGCTTTACTGTTCCTTAACCAGTCAGGTCTGCCCAGCAGGAAAATAAAAAGCAGTGACATGGCTCGAACTCAGGATGCTGTGCACTATAGTCAGAGTATTGAACCACTAAGCCATGACAGCATTTCACTGGCATAGACACAGCAAGACAATTGTAGACTAATGCAAACACAAACAAATGCTGTATCATGCCCTCTGAACTTACCCCCAGGCCTATGCAGACAGATAACAGCAGGCCAGGCAGTGTGATGTGGGTTGGGTAGGCTATGAAGTCACAAACTAATATACGTGAAATTGGAAGCTAAGATCTGTAGTACAGTAGTATGCCTCAAGCCAGTACGATAGGCAACAGTACAGACTGAAATGGAGTACCTGACATAGCAGTGCAGGCCTAGCAAATGTGTATAAGTGTCAGGTGAACCCCTCATCCTATGTACACTCACAGTAACAATCAGGTGTGCCCCCCGGGTAGAAATGTACAAATAATAGCTGTCCCCCCCTGTATGTAGAAATGTTGATAAGTCTATGCAAAGTGACTCATGGAAGCCCTGCAGGCACAGCATGCTTCCTGTCAATGTACAACACAATGGTGAGCCCTGAAGTAAAACCAACTTGATTTTTCACACACATATAGTATATATGTCCATACTGGGCATGCTCACACACTTCAACAAATTTAGCAAATGTCAGTCAGCAACATACTGAAAGGTCATACTGGGCATGCTCACACACTTAAATAAACGAAGCAAATGTCAGGCAACAACATACTGAAAGGACATACTGGGCATGCCCACACACTTAGGCCATGTCTGAGTAGAGCAGTGGGCCACACATATCTGGCAGTTGCATATGTTTTACCCCAGGAACCTGTCACTATTCACCAATTCTGCCTTGTGCACACAGTAATATGAAAACAGACGCATATAATATATTGGAACCCTGTCATAATCAAACTATGTACCACAAGTACTTAAGTTGTTCACAGAAAGTGAAAAAGCAAAGAAGAACGATAAACCTGCAATCAGTATCATGAATAAACAATGTGCACTCCAAACATTATCCAATCCATGTTCTGGCAAAATAGTCTGTGAAGGAGTTTGTAGAGAACCATGACGCTTCCTTCCACTATGTCATAAATAGCAATGTGCACTCATATATGTCCTGAGTCAGTGCAAACTGTAAATGACTGACATTGCCAACATCCTGTCAGACAGGCTCATACATACATACCCCCCTCTCACTGACAAAAGGCCCTATCATCATACCTGGAGATTGTGAAAGCACAGATATCACATACAGAATGGGTAAACAGCTCCTTCCAAACCTGAAAACACGGCATGTATGGGATTACATTGTTTCCCTAGCTGTGTCATAAGTGAACTCCAGAACAAACAGACCCTGCACCTGAACAGTCTGTTGAGCCTCACCCTCTGTACAGGATATGAAACTGTTGAATGTGTTACAGCAACGTTTGGCACACTCCACAAGTGTTGGTGCACAACAGACCATGGGAACTATTGTCTTATAAGCCTATTAAGCCTGATCTGCAAGGCCATGGAGTCCATCATGATGGAACTCATAAACATAGCTATTGGGAGCCTACAAACACCCAACCCTACCAATTTTGGTTTGGTCAGGGGCAGATCATGGTTCCCAAACCTGTTAGACTGTTTTCAAGGCAGTCACCCAGGACATACATCAATGAAATGAGCTACACATGTCCCACATAGACCATGAAAAGCCCTTTTCCAACATCCCAGACACATGTCGTATGCACAAAATCAACAACCTGTGCATAAATATGTATGTCATCTGATGGATTGCCAACTGGGGACAGATAGATCACACAAGGTAAGAACTGTGGTCTCCTGTTCAAGTTGGTAACAACTGCTGTCCCCCATGGCTCAGTCCTGGGACCCCTCCTGGCTGGTGTATACTTTTCAGAAATACAGTCAAACACATGAGGGCTATGTTTAGCAAAGTTTGTGGATGACTGCAAAAAAGTTGTCATAATCGATGTTTGGGACAACAGAGACATCCTTAAAAAGGGTCTCAGTCAGACAGATGTGGTGTCAAAATTATGGCCTCGAGCTACAGTCATACAAATACCACATAGGTGCCAACACCCTAAATATGGAGGTGATAATAAGGGATCTATGGACACATGTGGATAGTCATCTCTACTTCCAGAAATACATTCACAAAGTGGTCAGGCAATCATGCTATGTGTTCCCACAAACTGCCAAGGTCTTTGCATGTAGGTCAAAGGAGGTTCCCTGTACTCATCAGTCATCAGACCTGTCAGAGAGTACCACAACACACTTGCGATGAATCTGACTAGGCACCTGCAGCAGCTGGAAAGACCACTGAAGTACCTCAACAAGAGGATTACTGGCCTCAAACAGTTGCCCCATGCAACAAGACTGAATTTAACTCAATCTGTACTCTGTTGCATACTTTCTACTCAGGAGATGTCTGCCCAACAGACAGGTCTATGTTATGGCAACACTCAGATCTGCTCTGAGTTACAGCTCAATGGCACTAAATATACAGACCCAACTGATATTGCCAACATCCTGGCAGATAGGATCAGTGCTAACTTTACCCCCCTCTCACCCTTGAAAGAGCACATCTCTATAATGGAAGACTGCAAAGTTGCTGTCATCACAGCTGCACAGGTAAAAAACACTCTCCAAAGCTAGTACCACAGCATCCATGGGACCAGTTAACTTCCCAGGTTGTGTTCTACACAAACTACAGAACGAACATGCACCACACAGATTTACCATGTTCAGTCATAGCCTCACCTCAGGCTTTGTACCTGCTGAATGGTGCACAGCGACGGTTATCCCACTACACAAGGGTGGAGACACCACGGACCCCAGGAACTAGCACCCTATTAGCCTGATGAGCCTGCTCTGCAAGGCCATGGAATGTATCATCATACAACTCATAAAAAAAGACATTGGTAATCTCCAAACTCTGGACCACAACCATGTTGGGTTTGTAAAATGCAGATCATGTCTCCTAAACTTGATAGACGACATTGAAGCAGTCACCAGAACCGTAGACAAGGGTAAGGTGGTTTGCACAGCCTATGTAGATCTTGCCACGGCTTTCAACACCATCCCCCATTCTGGAATTATAGATAAACCCACCAAACTAGGTATAAATTGCTATGTCACAAGATGGGTTGCCAACTGGCTCACTGACAGAACACACACTGTGAAAGTAGCAGACTCCAAGTATGACTTTGGACCAGTGACAAGTGCAGTACTACAGGGTTCAGTCCTGGGTCCTGTCCTGTTTTCTATCTACTTCCCTGAAGTAAACTTTAACATGGAAGGTCTGTGGCTAATGAAGTTTTCAGATGACTGCAAACTAGGAGCCATAATTGTAAATACTAAAGATGTGGACATCCTACAAAAGGGCCTCACTGAGACAGATGCCTGGTGTCAAAGCCATGGCCTCAAGCTCAGTACCAATAAGTGCATTGTCATCCCCTTTGGTAAAAACTCTGTAGCCATGAACTACAACATAGGCGGTAGTATACTTAACACTGAAAGTGTGATAAGAGACCTTGGGTCACAGGTGGACAGTGGACACACCTGTGATAATCACATCCCCACAGTAGCCAGGAAATACTTCTATGTGGCACACCTCATCACAAAAGGTGTCTCATGCAGAATAGAAGAGGACATTGTTCCCCTCTACTCATAACTCACTAGATCCATAATAGAGTGCAATGCCCCTTTTGCTATGTACCTCACAAGACATCTACAACAACTGGAAAGCCTGCAGAAATACCTCACAAAGAGCACTGGTGGCCTGAAATACATGCCATACACAGACCGTCTCAAAATGCTCCAGCTGTACTCTCTCGCATATCGACTACTCAGAGGTGATCTCTGCCTAACATACAAAGCTATGTCAAACACAGAGCTGTTGGACATGCTCCACGTAAAACACTCACAATCCCTCTGATCTTTGGCCCCAAATCCCAGAGTGAAATACAAAAGGAAGGGGTGTATCCATCAACCTTATGGATACCCACACCTTCAGGTTAGTGGCACAGCATGAGGCCTTGGAGACCATGCAAGTGCAACTAATATTGGGCAAAGCTGCTTATCAGATTGTAGCCTGCTACAGATCACCTACCTTGTTTCAGAAACCTCACTCAGTATTCCTGAGAACAGTGGGAAATATAAAGGTCCTATCAAACACCAATTTAAGAGGTGATTACAACTACCCAAACATTGAGTGGGAGAATTACTCCTGTACAACATCCTTTGCCCAATGTTTCCTAGAGTTTAAAAACTCAAACGTCCTGGAACAGCTGGTCAACACGCCCATTAGAGGTGACAACATACATGACCTGATCATCATCAACATGGGGGATCAGTGTTCCACACCAGAGGTAAACCCCTCACTGGTAATATCAGATCATGAAGTAATCACACTGGACATCCACATCCTGCCCTCCCCCCCACCCCCAGTCAAGGAAACCACTGTGAAAACATTTTCAAAAGCAAACTGCACACTTCTCAAGACCATAGTGGAAAGTTCCAAAGCCCCCTTGCTATAGGATAATGCTATACAATCTGCCAAACCATTTACAAGTGTATTCTATGAGCATCTACAGGGATGCATGGATCAAGACATCCCAAATAAAACCAAGATGCACTCCTCCAAAAACAGGAAACCAATCTGGTGGTTGTCGCCCATAAATAAGCTAGACAACAGAAGGAGGAAATGAACACATGATAGAGCCAACTTCACTAAAGGAAAGGCATCACTGATCATTATTAGGAAGAAACAATGATCGCTCATAAAATAATCCAAGGCCAGTTTATAAAGACAAATTGCCAAGGAATGTAAGAATAACAACCACAAAGCCTTTGTTATCTATACCAAACATTTAGGTGGCAACTCTCATATATGCTGTCAGCTACTGCAAAATGGCAAAAAATACACTGAACCAACTTACATTGCCCACATCCTGGGGGACAAGTTCAGTGCATACTCCCCCCCATCACCCCCAAAAAGGCCTGTGTCCATCCCAGAAGAATGCAGAGCCCCAGACTTCATGGGCATGCAGATAAAAACAGTCCTCTCCAAAGCTAAGAACAGCATCAATGGGACTGGATGGTGTCCCAGGCTGCGACTTACACCAGCCCCAAAAGGAACTACACCTTCACCTACATTCACTGTCCAGACTCAACCTTACCACAGGCTATGTACCCAAAGAATGGCATACAGCAACAGTCATCCAGCTCCACAAAGGGGGTGCCACAACAGAACCAGGAAACCATTGCCCTATAGGTCTACTCAGCCAGGTCTGCAAAGCTATGGAGCAAATTATCATGGAACCCATAAACAGAGACATTGGGGACCTCCAGACACTGGACTCTACCCAACTTGTCTTTGTTAAAGGCAGATCCTGCCTCCTAAACCTAGTTGACTTATTTGAAACAGTTACCAAGGACATAGATGGAGGTGAAAGTAGTCCACACAGCCCACCTGGACCTCACTAAGGCCTTTCAACACCATTCCCCACTCTGGCATCATGGACAAGCTTACCAGCTTGAACATTAACAGCTATGTCACAGGATGGGTGGCCAACTGGCTCACAGATCAAACACACATGTTCAGAGATGCAGGTGCCATGTCCGTCTCTAAACCAGTCACAAATGGCATCCCACAGGTCTTGTTCCTGGGATCCCACCTGTTCAGTAGATACTGCTCAGAGGTACAGGCAAGCATGGGAGGAGTATGGCTGAACAAGTTTGCAGATGACTGCTAACTGTGGTCCATAATCGACTCTACTGCTGACACAGACATCCTCCAGAAGGGTCTTACAGAGACAGATACCTGGTGTCAAAACAATGCCCTCAAGCAGAATGCCAAAGAATGCATAGTCATCCCCTTTGGATAAAACAAAGTGCACACAAATTACCACATAGGTGGTAATCCAGTATGTACGGAGAATGTAATTATGGCCCTAGGGACCTAGGTGGATAGTGAACTCTCCTTTGATGATCACATTGCCAAAGTGTTTAGAAATTCCTTCTATGTAGCCCACCTAATGTCACCTAATGTAACCCACTTTGTCTAGTCTGATGATGTCACCATCATACAAATATACCTGTGGAAAGAAGAACTCCCAGTAATGTGTATAGCGTGTTGTGTAAATGCATACTGCTCTAGTATCATAAAGTAGTTAGGTAGGGGTTTGAATCCTCCACTTGACAACTATATGAGTGTGTGTGTATCTCCCTGGAGAGGAGCAACCTTTTTGGAGACTACTAAAACACCTTAAAAGTGTTATACTTATCTTTGTCAAGTCTGATGATGTCACCATCCTACAAATATACCTGTGGAAAAGAGAACTCCCAGTAATGTGTCTAGTGTGTTGTGTTCATGCGTACTCCTAAAGTAGTTAGGCAGGGGTTTGAATCATGCACTTGCCAAGTGTGTGTGTGTGTGTGTGTGTGTGTGTGTGTGTGTGTGTGTGTGTGTGTGTGTGTGTGTGTGTGTGTGTGTGTCTCCTTGGAGAGGAGCAACCTTTTTGAAGACTACTGAAACACCTTAAAAGTGGTATACTCATCCTTGTCAAGTCTGATGATGTCACCATCCTACAAATATACCTGTGGAAAGGAGAGCTCTCAGTAATGTATATAGCATGTTGTGTTAATGTGTATTGCTCTAGTATCATAACCTAGTTAGGTAGGGGTTTGAATCCTGTACTTGGTGAGTGTGTGTGTGCTCTATGTGTGTAACACAGTTGGTCAATGTGTTCTGGGTTTTGCTTTTACTACTGTATGACATATCACAATGACAACAGTATGTGCACTGCACGTCAGGTAGCTGTGTGGCACATACATGTGACCTCAATTATTTCATAGGTGGGAACCCTGCTTTCTCCATGAACACATCTATTATCTTTGCCAGAGTGTGCTGCCACTTTCCAGACCTTAGGTCACATCTGTATGCTTGTGACAAGCCCAGCCACTGCAGTGATCCCTGGCCTAGGTCATCCGTGTCACACACACTCATTACGGTTTCTATTGAATAGTGTGAGTGAGGGTTTATGCCTGAGGTATATTTCAGACCTGTTCAAATGCAGCAAAGTCTGTCAATGATGGCTATTCATTATAGGTGTACAACAGCCTTTGTGGATATGCATGCAGACCCCTTATTGCTTATGTGATTCACCAAGGGATTTCAAAATACCTTTGGAAATGTGATTATCAAAGGAGAGATGACGTAACACATGGCTCTATGTATACATCGGTACCTGTTCAACATTTTGGGAGCTACTACCTATGTGGTACTCTGGGGATACTATGTTTTGTAAAAGTGGATGACTATGCTTTATTTGGCTTATAGCTTTACAGCATGGGGTTGACACCAGGTATCTGTCTGTATGATACCCTTTTGGAGGATGTGTGTGTCATCTGGAGAATGCATTATAGCCCACAGTATGCATTGCCAAATGTGGCCAGACATATCCATACTGTGTTTGCTTGTACCTAAGAAAGCTATATGCCAAACAGGAGTGGTCCTAGGACTGAGTGCAGGTGAATACCACTGGTTACTGGCATAGAATAGTACTTGAAGGCTGAAATGTTACTGTGTGTCCTACATCTGTGTGTCAGTTGTCAAGACATCATCTAACAATTGTTTATAGTCAGGCTGTTGAGGTTATGTATATTACCAGAATGCAAACCAATAGCAGATAGTAAGAGTATCACCCACAGCACCGTGTCATACACACACGTGTACTCAAGTTCCAAAATGTGTGTAGTACAATGCATACTGGCCACCAATAGAAACTATGGAGTGTTAACACTGTCTAATACAGGGCATGTCACCCTGCCCATGTGTCCAATATGCACGTACATGCAGACAGTGTACCTTAACCATGTTCACAAATGTACACCTGCAAATCTGTGCTGCACACATCCCACACTTACCGTCCACTCTCTAACACATGCTGACAAAACTACACACATCAGCCAAGTGGTGCATGGGCAGACAATACACACTTGGAATAAACACTGGTGATTATGTTTCAAATGATCAGTATTGCACAACAACAGGCTCCACATATTCTAACTACACAGTACACATCTCACATATGCATGATCTACCAATAGAGGTAACAGTAGTTTACAGATATGCCATGTTACCTGCACGCTCCATGTGTTCTTGCTGGGTGGCCCCAACCTCCATCAAGGTAAATGTCTGCTGTTGTTGTTGTTGGGCAGGTGCCACCAGGCTCAGGAGCAGCTCCTCCACTCTGGTGAGGGGAGGGTGGATGTTAACCCCACCACCTGTTGCAAGCTGTTGTCTATGGACATCAGAAGCACACTGCCGGACATGTTTAAGTAAATCCCTGCAGTGATGTCGTACCTGCTCATATGTCTGATTATGCATGCCTGTGTCATTTACCCTTCGGAAACATCTTGCCACAGTGCAGTATGCTCATGCTAGCCCTGGCTGGTTCTCGAAAATAGTAGGCTGTAGTGCTGAATCAGACAGCTGGTAATAATGTCATCCTCAGCACTACTGTAGCTGGGATTATGATGGTGGGCCATGATTGCTGAAAGACAAAGAAAAAATATGTCTGAGCAAGTCATGTGGCACACAACATTATACAGTACAGATATCACTGAACTGCCATATATAGCAACCTATTAGCTGACTGAGATTAAACACCTTCAATACCAGTTATCAGTGCTCACCCCACAACTGCTTGAAAGTGCCTGGCACTCTCTATATAATAAACCATGTTCTGCACAGCAACAAAATAAAATCACTATATAAGACTATACAACAGTACATAGCACACTGTATGCGACACAATGCACCACCTAGCCACAGAAGGTATAGATCAAGTGAATGCGTAAAGAAATATGTCATCCATCGCAATGTTTGTAAAGTCCAGTTACAGTATTACCATTATACCACACAACATGTTGATGGCAAACCCGTGGCCAAAATATGTGCACAATTATGGATATAGGTGGCATACTGCTGTAGTAAACTATAAATGCTGTTAGATATGCAGTTATATCTTGTAACACACATATGACAGAGGACATGTTACAGGCATACCCACACACACATCAGACATAATTACAAGACACAAATTTATGGCAACCCAGATAAGCATTACATGTGTACCATACAATTCTGTGTGTCACTACTTACAAAACCTTAAGCCTGAGGAATGTAATCCGTGAGGACTACAGGGACCACACAAAACAGTGGTTCCAAGCAATGTGGACATACACCCTACTTTGCTGTTTAGGCCTACAGCTTCAAGTAGTACTACAGTTCATACAGGATTTGGATTCAACATCAGTAACAATCAATAAGCATACATGTAGTGCTTTAGGCTCTAATGACACACCCCAGTTAACACCAGGGGACTACATCAGACTGTATGCCATAGTGCTTTATCTGCCTAGCAACAGCATACACAGCTTTTGCTGGGATCAAAGCAAGGACACATAATACCATGACAGAAACAGTTTCCCACTAAGCTATTCCACAAATGCACATATTTGACACATTCACCAACACATTGACCATCACACTCAGTCAACTTTACATAGAATCCATTGCAAAAAGTAGATGTGGTTGTGTATGACTATATATGACTCTCTCTCTATACATACACACACACACACACACACACACACACATATATATATATATATATATATATATATATATATATATATATATATATATATATATATATATACATATACACATCCATTGGTGTACATATACATATACATATACATATACATATAGGCACATATACAGTCCACCTTTCACGGTGGGAATATCAATTATACAAAGGATGTGAGGTATACAGTAATGTAATAATATCGCACAGTCTTGTGAGAAATACATTGACAGTGTTCTCAGCCCAGGTAGCTTTAGCAGGCCTCACTGGCTGCAACATTGCAAACTGAACAAAACACATAGAGTGTTTAACCACCACATGTCATATACCAACACTGTATGCTGTCTTGCTTGTCACACACTAAAACCTACATACAAATATGCACATAACAACCTTCACCAACATATATATGTCCACCCTTCACAAACAGTTGCAATATGTCCCTTGCTCTATGCACATATACAAGTGTTAATATATATGACACATATATATCTCTCCGTATGTGTGTGCCATATACACACAAGGTCCACACTGTTGTAAGTCCCTGGACTTCACAGCTGAACTGTTGGACCTTGCTGAAACATGAACAGGTGTCACATGTGAACACACAGTAATATTAGAGGGGGTATATATAGATACAAATGCTAGATTAGCATACTAGCCTGGTACAGCAGTTGCCAATGCTAAGCTAAACCTTAATATGACTATCATGCATGTGTTATTCTGTCACAACCATGTTTATATAAATGTTTGCGCTAATCCCTCAAACAGCCATTGTCCACACTACTGTACTGAACACAGATAACATGGATCAGATGTTTGACATTTAATGCTGAGCTACATATTTCACAGTTATGTCCCACTGCACACAGCTACACACTGTATTGTCCATGGCAGTAGTTAAGCAGGACATCTGTGCATAGATATGTACTGCTGCCACATATGAATAGTTCACATTATTTAGAGTACTCTTCACAAACATCTACTACATGCCAGTAAGTACATATCTGTTGCATACCTTTCCTTTATATGAGTTGGTATTATTTATTTTCCGTTTTCCTTTTGCTTTTCACTGTCTCTCTCTCTCTCTCTCTCTCTCTCTCTCTCTCTCTCTCAGTCTCTGCAATAGAGTGATTGAGTTTGTGGGCAGCAATTACAGCCTGCTTTTATGGGTATTTGCACATGTGCATGTGATGCCCTCTGCACCAATTGGTGGCCACCATTTGCTAATTGCATGCGGCCTGCTGTGTGGTAATTGCAGTAATCACTGTAATAGCAACCCAATGCTATAAATTGCTAACTCAGATAGGCAAAGCCCTTTCAGCTTTCCAAAATGGGGATCATGCTTGTTTGCTGTGGACATCGTTGTTTAAGTCAGAAGGGTGGTATAGTTCTTATATCTGAAGCCAGGGGTGTAGCCAATGATGTGAATGTTGTACTCAGACCTGAATGTTGCTGCTTCCAGTACACACTTGTCAGTGTAGAATTGTACCCACCCCTCCAAATGCTAACACAAGATGCATGGGAGTATGTACTTTCTTTTCTAATTATACCATTAACTGCCATACAAAAGTAGTTATTGAGATGTATTCTTTTGGCACATGAACTGTTTGTGAACTGCTATACTGTGAATATTAATTTACTCACTTCTGAACAGTTTGTGCTTTTTTAGTGTTGATATTAGCACAGGCTGCTCAAGGAAACTGGACAAATTGCAGTACTGAGTATGCCTACCTACATCCTTGGTAGACCCTGAACACACAGGTATATTGTACATTTGGGTAGGGGTGCAGACGTACAGAGAGAGAATTATGTATTACTGTGTGAATTTTATCTTGCTGGACTTAAAGGGTTGCTGTGTACCTGTTAGTTTATCAAGGCAAGTAGTCTGTCTGCGTAGCTCCCAACTGTGGACCTATCCAGATGGTAGCCAGAGGTTAACCTGTTATTCTTTGCCTGTGCACCATATCGGTCTTTTCAGCACTGGAACAATGGCATTGTCACAGTTGGTTGCTACCAGTACATGGCTACATCCCCTGGTATTTCAGTGTTGTACTCCTACATAAGGGTATGCTTCTGGATCTCCTTCCAAAGCTATTTGCACAGTGTGTAACAGCAGATAAGCTGATATGCCTGTGTGTTTCTGCCTCTGCCAGGCCTCTCAAACACTCAGGTACATATTTGAACAGACTCAGGGAAAAGTAGGTAAAAGTGAGGTACACCTTTAAAATATTAGAGACATTAAGTTGAGACTTTGAGAGAACCAGAGCATATGGATTAATACACCTTTTCTGAAGTACAAGCAGTGTCTAACTCTTACTTATTGTCATTATTCATTAAGTGTAATTCCCCACCTTTCTGCCTAACGTCAGTACTTTTCAGAGGGATTCAGAGGGACACAGCCAGAATTTGTTTCAAAATCAGGGACATCCCTGAAACTTAGTCACAGTTGGGAAGTATGGCCTCTGCCCTAATCAGATATGCCAGTGTTTGTCCTGCTATGATACTGTGTGGGGGTTGTAAAGTGCTGTTGTAACATTATTTCCTGCTAGAATGGCTGGTTCTCTTTTCAGTCATGTAATGCAATTCCACAACAACTGCTGGTAAAGATCCACAGAACAAGATTTGTGTTATGGCATTCCTATTTTTCCTTTACATTCACTCATTCTGATACATAATATATTTATTTCAGCACCAACTTGTTGTATGTCTACTGTGGCTTAGTGGTACTTCATGCAGTCTAGTGTGTACAAGGTCCAGGGTTCGAGACTGACAGAGGTGTTTTATTTTGCTGGTGAGCAGAACAAGGGCCCTGCCCTGACATACAGAGTGACTAAGGCACTTTTAAGCAGTTGTAAGCGGGTTTGCTTGGGTTTGCGCGATGCTTAACAATGCTTAGCTAAACGCACACAGGCGCACACTTGCACAAACCTGCTAACTACTGCTTAATAGTGCTTACTCCCACTAACCCCCGCGCTCATTTCTTTGAAAGAAAAGCAAATGGAGAGATAGAAAAGTGGTGAAAAAGGGGCACAAAGAGTGAAAGACAGTAGGGAAAACAGCTCAGGATGTGCAGGACAGGTGTAGGGAAGGTCCATAGCTGTCCATTTCTTTAACAGCAACAGCTGTGCATATGCAATAAATTTGGAGGGAAATATGAAACCTTCAACCCCTGTGAGAGGGGTGAGGACAACAAAGTATGTTGTACTGCCAATTAAATATCAGTTTATGTGTCCAGTGGACATGTGTGCAAAATGGGCAGCTATGTATGGGGCGTAAATTTTTTTTGGGAGCAGATTGCCCTTTTTTTTTTTCAGGTGAGAGTGGAATGTGGGGTAGGGGAAGTAGGTATATTTGGGGAGGTAGGTTGGGGAGGTAAACAGACAAGACAAACAAGATTCATACAGGGGCGGAATATGACATGTGGTGGGTGAACACCACTGACGGGGAAGGATGTTTGGAAATCGCAAGCCCATGAGCCCACAGATGGCAACAGTGGAACTGAGATCCCCACCCATGGGCAGTCACCACTGCACCTTCACAGCCCAGAGGGTGGTTGTGCTGGGGGCTGCGTAGGAGGGGCAGGCTCACCCATGAGTCGCTCCACTCATGCCTCAAGCTGGCATAGAGGATCAGCGACAGAATGCTCAATCTCCCTACGCACCACAGCCTGGACCGTTCGGAGGGTGATAGGTGGCCCTCCTCTGCCCAAGCTTGCACAGGGGGGATGAACCCCATCCCTTGCAGCGCTTCAACCCAAAGGTGGCACAGGGCCAATGGAGGAGGAGGTCCCAGGCTGGGCACCGGACCTGCTGGTGCCAGGTGCCATTGCCAGCTGAGGTGGGACAGGTGGGTCCGCTGGGACCGGCCTTCCCATATGTTCTATGTTTAGGAGGATTTAATCAAAATATGGGTTAGTAACAGTCAACAGCATTCCCAATCAGTTATAACAGCATGCAGAAGTATTCCCATTAACCCAACACACCAGAGTTCCAACAGTTGAACAGCAAGCATGACACATGCATATATAGAACAACAGTGGTCATTACAACAGCATGCAGGTTTAATTGATGGCTACAGGCCACCAATATTGTGGTATTTGAACAGGGCACATGCATTGAAATACATGCAGATATTTATAAACCAATAGGACATATGTTCCCAACAAATGTTTTGAGATTAGACATACCCATTGAGGTGTGGAATTGCATTTTTATGCACATACAGTAGGGTGGAAAATGATAGCTCCATTAACAACTTATATATCCATCTAGTTTACACTACATTCCTATTAACTGCAGTTATATGTCCCCTACATGTATTATTACACTACCCAATTGTCCTTAAATTGTGAAATGGGTTTTGCTCGATCTTTATATACATGGGCTGTATCTGACATACAAACTGTCCGGGATGCAGAGGTTACTGCTACATATTTTGTGAGTTGCTCTGACACACTACTGCTGAGATGGTACACTGACAGCTGTACTTTCCTATACTTATCTAGATATGTTTAGGTGAAATTATCAGTTATATGTTAACAGCTCCCTACATTTCTGCCAGCACAATGACATTTCTGGGCAACACAATACCAAGCTACTCATGTGCCAGATTAACCTGTACATGCTGGGCATGAACCAACAGCTGAGGACTGTAAATATGCTTAAAAGCTACTGGCACTCCCTTCATCCACTTTATATGGGCCTACCCAACTGTGTGTTACAGCTCTTAATACAACAGTACTATTTCTATAATGCAAGAGTACAACAACATATCAAAGAAAATGACACAGACACACTCCAGGAATTATACCTTTATTAATGACTTAAAACACTTTTCTAGAAGCTCTCTCATTTATTTTATATAACAGTACATGCAGAATAATTATTAGAGAATTGTTATACCTTTATTTATTGTGTTAAAACACTTTTTTCAGGCTCTCTCATTTATTTTACATAACAGTACAAGCAGAATAATTACTAACCTGCCTGGTGGTGCAACCTTAGCAGCCTATCTGCATAGGCTGGCTGATTCGCAGCACGGACACTTGCAGCTGTGAAGTAAATGAAGTGATATTGAGACATACCTATCCATAGTATACACTACAATAGCAATTCTTACATACTTAATTCCATAGCTACTTACTCAGTAGTGGGGCATTTTCCATCTCACGGGCCTCCTGGATCCACTGGTCCAGTTGATCCACCTTGCATCTCTTCAGGTCTGCGTGGTGGTGTTTGACCTGCTCACCAGTCCAAGGGACACCTGTGGCACTGGTGAGTTCATGAGCTAGACGGTCCCAGGCTTCCGCTTTGTATTGGGTGCCCTGGTACTGGCCCTGCAGGCGTCTATTGTCATGATTATGGACAAGGAGCCAAACCATTACTTTTGACTCCTCAATGCCCCAACGTTGCGCTCGAAATCGAGAGCCCTCTCCAGCACCGGCCATTGCTGCCTGCAGATGGGAGCTACAACCAGTTATGGCAAGTATTCCCACCTATGGAGCTTAAATATGCATCATTTCCCGCACTTATCTGTGATTGGACAGTTTTGAAAAAACTCAGCTGAAGGCACACCTGCTTAGCAATGGGTAAACTTCCATTGATATGTATGTGTGTGTTGAAAGTGCATGCTTATGAAAAGCTGTCATGGCTTAGTGGTTCAGTACTGTGATTATGGTGCACAGTATCCTGGGTTCGAGGCCTGTCATTGCTTTTTATTTTACTACTGGCCAGACCGGTTAGGAGGTGTGGCTGTGTTTTACCGACTTTGCTCAGCTTTGCCCGACGTTGCTCTACGGTGCTCTACACTGCCCGACGTTCTTCTACATTGCCTGACATTGCTCTACGTTGCTGTATGTTGCCCACTGTTTCCCGACAGTGCGCTGGTTAGCGCGGTGCACAGCTACGGGCAAATATCTTCTGTTTGCGCTCGTTTGTGCAATGCGCAGCTCCACGCAAAGCTATTGCGATAGTTAAAGCAGTGCTTAGCTACGAGCAATTATATTTAAATATGCTTAATACTGGTAAACTTTGCTTAGCAGTGCTTCACATTGCTTAAGATACGTTACTTATGCATCCATCAGTATGCATAACTATTTCACTTTCTTATATATATATATATATATATATATATATATATATATATATATGAAATGTATTCACTACTACATAGGCCATTTCAATGCTTTTTACTGAAATTTAAATGATAAATGTCAGGGATTATTTTTATATACAGATTTTCAACAGAAAATAGAATGGGGAGTGGTGGGACTCGAACCGGGAATGCCTCCTCTTTGTGCGAAGGCTCTACCACTACGCTATCACTATTTTGCTTAATTTACATATAAGGTTCTTATTATCCTCTTTGATGTCTAAACTGCTAACTGTAGCTAAGCAATGGGCAAACCCGCGCAAATACGGGCAGCTATATCGGGAATAATAAAAAAAATAATTAAGTTTTACATTTTATAATTGTACAGGGGTTTAGAATGTGGGAGAGTGTAGTGTTGGGTATGTACACATTTGAGCGGACTCGCTCATGTCAGTTGACATTTCCCTATTGTGAGACTTGCAGGGGCGTGGATTTTTGGACTGCTCAGCAGTCCGACACGCCCCCTACACTCGTGCATGTTCCGTGTTAGCCTTAGAGTTGAGGAAGTGCACCCTCATTAATATGCATGGCGCGCTGCCGTCTTACTCTTACACTGGCGTTTCCGTGTAAGACTCCTCTACTCTTACATGGAGGATTCGTGAATCCTGGGGTGTGTAGTTTTAGGAACCAGCAAGCTATTCAGAAAGTGTGTGTATTTTATAGGAATGAGCAAACTATTCAGAATAATGAACTGTGTACTGTGTCTGCTGTATTTTATCTTTATTTTAGTTTTGCTGGGCCACTCCATCAGAAGGGGTGTGTATTCACAAGAACGAACTGTATTTACTTTTAGTTTTGCTGTGTGTATTTAGAAGAACGAACTGCATCTGATTTTAGTTTTGCTGTGTGTGTGTGTGTGTGTGTGTGTGTGTGTGTGTGTGTGTGCAAGCTATATTTTTTAGGAATGAGCAAACTATCTTCTTTATTTTACTTCTGCTGGGCCGGTGTGTGTGTGTGTGTGTGTGTGTGTGTGTGTGTGTGTGTGTGTGTGTGTGTGTGTGTGTGTGTGAGTGTCTAAGCCAGATATATATACCTGGTGGTTAGATTTTCTCAGACTCAAACCCTGTGACAAGAGCATGAATTCCCTACCCATACAACCACTTGTGAATCAATGTCTGGAATGTTTGTCTCATACTTTTGGTATATTCCTCTTAAAATATGTTATTTTCTAGCAAATCAGTGAGAACTGACTTCATTAAATAATGATAGCCATTTAAGTTTGTCTTCCTTTTTTTCAGGAAATGCATGGTAAGACAAAACATTTTATTCTATCAACTTTCCAAGATTATAAAAGCAATGTTTAAAATGTATCCCTGTTTTTTGGGCTTTTGTCCCCTCAATAAATTTTGGCTTTTTCCAGATTTCTTGTGCTGCAAAGTTGAGAGATGTAGTTGAGTATCAAGTGAATTTTACAAGGAGCTGAGAGCTTCAGGGGAAGAGAAGTTTAGTGCTGCTTATACCAAGTCTGCTTGCATTGTTACTAGCACAACAGGTAGTATACTTGCTTTTGATGCAGAATGCTGTGGGTTCTACTCCTACAGTATATAGATGGATTGCTGATACTGTACTGTATTGTACTTTAAAGGGGGTGGATGCTTAGGGTTACCATATGTCCAGGTTTCCCCAGACATGTCCTCTTTTTGGGCTCCTGTCCGGGTGGTTTTTGAAAATTCTGCGATTTGTCTGGGTTTTTTTAAAAACCTGGACAAATCACAGAATTTTCAAAAAACAGACATTCCTATTTCCTCCGCTTTGTTTTTTTTTTTTTTTTGATTGGCTTGTATATCGCTATATGAGCCAATCAAAAAAATAAAAAAAACGGAGCTCTGTTCAATGCGGAACTGCTTGATGTTCCACACTGAACAGAAGAGGGCCGCTGTGAGAGTTTTTGATTGGCTTGTATATCATTATACGAGCCAATCAAAAAACGTGAACAGAAGAGGGTCCACTGTGCGAGTTTTTGATTGGCTCATATACTGGCATATGGGCCAATCAAAAATCACCAAACACGGAGCTACTTGTCTTTAATGTGGAACCGCGATGTTCCACATTAAAGACTATTTTTTTTTGCTCTTCACCTAGTGTGTAATCTGGCAACCCTAAGAGGATGAAAAAATATGAATACCAGCACATATTTTTTCATCCTCATTTTCATATCACCAAATATAGTAACCCTATGGATGCTGCAGTCTTGAGAATGTCCTTTTTTGAAAGAGATACCTAGTAACTATGAACCCATTGGCTAACTAGTGCAATGCAAGCTTGACTAGAATTAAATCATCATCAACCCCTCCTTTTTTTTCTGATTTTCTACATGGAGTCTGCTGTTGCTTGTCAACTTTCAATATCTCGATTCAATGCAGTTAATTTTAATTTTATAAAAGACAGCTGTATTTTAGTTTTATACAAGTTCAAATTTTGATACATGTTCAAAGGTTTAAATAAAACACTATTCTGGTTACATATTTTGTTTAATATTTTGTCTCTTCTTCAATTTGTGTTTGAATGCAGGTATCCCACAATTCTGTTGGAGTGGGCGAAGTTACATAATTACATATGCAAATGTTATGTTAATTAGCACACCAATTTTTGGCTAGTTATACCTAGTTTTCTAGGGGCTTTGTCCAGATTTTTGATGTTTCCAGGTTGAGAGGCATGACTCGGAATGGGATAAACATTCACTGCTATTTCTGTCCATAAGTACAGATGACATCTACCTTCCTACATGCACTAAAATGAGGTACTCCGTGTTCACTGATTTCCATACAAAGTTGCACTTACTGTGCAATGTCACTTCCTCACCTCCTTCTAATGCTGAACTTCTCTCTTACTTTGTTTCTGTACAACTGTTTATAGAGGGACATACACAGATATCTTTTATTTACAATAAGCAAAATCTAATTAGAAGTACACTGCTTATCTGAAGCACTTCATTCAAAATGGGCCTGAGAGTAATTTTTCATGCATTTGCACCAGCTGATACATCATACATGTAAATAACCAAGCTGAAATTGCAATGGATTCTTTCTGTTGATAGTGTGCACATCTTGTAGAAAGGGTAAACTCGTGTTCCATCAACAAATGTGAATACTGGCAGTAGATGGGCATCAGGCTATGTCAAGCTGTCATGTCATCTGTCCTGCTTTGATGTACTTGGGGTTGCCAGATGTTCATATTTGAGTGGAACAGTCCCGAGTTCAACAGACAAATCCCAAGTCCCACATTGTGCTCTGAAAATCCCTACTGAGCAGTCAAGTGCTCTGGACTGTGCGGAACGCTCCGCATTTGTGATTGATCGATTAGCCCACTGTTCCTCATTGAACAGTGGTGGTTCCACTTTGTGATTTTTGACTGGCTGGTATATCACAATTATAACCAATTGGCTTTGCACTATACGAGCCAGGCAAGTAACTGCTCTTGAGGCAAAGGGAGCCAATCATGAGGAACAAAATGCAGCCAATCACTCACTGCTACTATTTTTTTTATGCCACACAGAAAGTTAACAGACTGACAGGTTTCACATCAGTGCATTTTCTGAAGAATAAGAAACAGGAAACACCTATATGTGGCATTATTCACTGACTGAAATCTTCTTTGATTTACAAGAACATCACAAATTGTAAAAGAGTAAGTGCAGCAGTATCAGGTAAAACCAGGGACATTCTGCAAGGTCAGGAACATTTGAGAGGTATGCATTTTTAGTGTAAGGAATAAGTTGCTGATAACTTTACCAGCATCCTGAGCTGTATAGTGTGACATTGTATCATTTACTGGCATCCCAAGCTGTGTAGTGTGACATTGTATAATCTACTGGCATTCTGAGCTGTGTAGTGTGACATTGTATAATTTACTGGCATTCTGAGCTGTGTAGTGTGACATTGTATAATCTACTGGCATCCAGAGCTGTGTAGTGTGACACTGTATAATCTGCTGGCATCCTGAGCTGTGTAGTGTGACATTGTATAATCTGCTGGCATCCTGAGCTGTGTAGTTTGACATTGTATAATCTACTGGCAACCCGATCTGTCTAGTGTGACATTGTATAAGCTGCTGGCATCTCGAGCTGTGTAGTGTGGCATTGTATAATCTACTGGCATCCTGAGCTGTGTAGTGAGACACTGTATAATCTACTGGCATCCCGAGCTGCGTAGAGTGACATTGTATAATCTACTGGCATCCCAAGCTGTGTAGTGTGACATTGTATAATCTACTGGCATCCCGAGCTGTGTAGTGTGACACTGCATAATCTACTGGCATCCCAAGCTGTGTAGTGTGACACTATATAATCTACTGGCATGCCGATCTGTGTAGTATGACATTGTATAAACTGCTGGCATCCTGAGCTGTATAGTGTGACACTGTATAATCTGCTGGCATCCTGAGCTGTGCAGTGTGACATTGTATAATCTACTGACATCCCGAGTTGTATAGTGTGACATTGTATAATCTGCTGGCATCCTGAGCTGTGTAGTGTAACATTGTATAATCTGCTGGCATCCAGAGCTGTGTAGTGAGACATTGTATAATCTACTGGCATCTCGTGCTGTGTAGTGTGACATTGTATAATCTGCTGGCATCCTGAGCTGTGTAGTGTGAGATTGTATAATCTACTGGCATCCCGAGCTGTGTAGTGTGACGTATAATCTGATGGCATCTTGAGCTGTGTAGTGTGACATTGTATAACGTACCGTGCATTATGGTGGAGCAGTATAATCATGTGTAATTGAGAATAAGACCATATATTAAAACTTAGTTACACCTTTGCTATGTAATATGAGCATGACATTTGGTGATTTTTTTTTCATCGCTCGAAATGGTGGCTGTCCTGACTTGTGATTTGTGTTGTGTAGACACTTTCAGCCATGACCCTCCCTGGTATGGCAAAACCAGTGAACATTCCAAATAAAGTAAAGGAGAAATATACAATAAAATTAAAATGAAACATCAGTGTCATGGAAAAAGACAATGGTTAAATAATTTGAATTTAATAGTATGTGGAACAGTATGCAGGACAGTGTTGTGAGGAATTAGTCACGCAAGAAAAGAGGTGGATACCCTTACTTGCAACCTTTTGTAGTACAGTACACTTTGAAAAAAAACGTATTGTACAGGAAGTTTGTCTAGCCAAACAATATGATATAATATGATATGGTATGATATGATATGATATATGATATGGTATGGTATGATATGATATGATATGGCATGATATTATATTATATGATATGATATATGATATATTATATGATATGATATGGTATGATATGATATGATATGATATATGATATATGATATGATATATGATATATGATATATGATATGATATGGTATGATATGATATGATATGATATATGATATGATATGGTACACAGATGTTGTGAAAGTATGGACACGAGGTGGACACTATAGTGTCATGTTGCTGCAGTATTTATTCTCAGTCTGAAGTAGTTGTCTTTGCTGCTGCTTTTGCCATATGAGATTAGTAAGGAAACAAAACAGTCCTCTTTGAGATCAGTTATCTAACTGATTTAGTGCATGAAAACCAGCAGCACGAACACACACAAATAATAAACTGTACAACACATGATAACCTATGGGCTATAAACATAACTCCACATGTGTATTTCTTTGTTTGCATTTGTTGATTTAGGTAGTGGGTTTGAGAATATGAAAGCTTCCAAAAAATACATAAGGATAAAAGAAAATAAACAAAAGAAAATAAACAAATGGCATGTGTATCCTGTTTACAAAGTACAAGAGGCAGAAATTTACGTGTTGTCTGCATACAAGTAGAAAGAGATGATTGTAAGCATATACCGTTAGCGCGATCAGTGTGTATAATTATTTCAGGAAAAGGACAAGCATTGGTATAGATGGAGATGTTATGATTATGTAGGTACAGAACAGGAGCAGAACCAAGACTTAGGCAGGTATTGTTTTTCTAGTTGTTGTAGTTTAATCAGTGTGGTACTCAAAGTTTAGTGACGTAATTTGAGTAAAGTGAGTCACAAGCTGTGGTTTTAGATTTAGTAGCAAGTATGCTACATTTCTTCCACAAATGTAGTTCCCTTCTAGTTGAGTAGAGCTGGAGAATTTGGTTTATAATTTTGGTTATGTGTAGTAATGAAAGACCAATTCCAGACAAAAACTCCATCCTTGCGTAAAACACAACTTTATTTAGTGCTTTCATCAGCATATATCAAATACTTCTTCAGAATACAGCCATGTTAAAAAATCACATGTTTAAATACCTCATACAATCAAACCATGTGATGAAATGACCCAATAAAAACCCAACCATATTAATGTCTAAAAAAATCACTCATATAAATTTTGAACAATAATATATGAACCTAATACCTGTAATAAAGACATATAAATTACAATGTGTGCATGTGTATAAACTTAGTTTTTAAAATCTGTCTCCATATATAAACATTTTGTTCTAAGCCTTATAAGAGCACAGTTTCAAGTAACTAGTTATACTAATACCATCATTCAAACCAGGTTTAATGAGTGCATTTAGCTTAATTTGCCAACAAAGCTCTCTAAAGTCTAATTTATCCTCCCAAGGTCCACCCCTGGGATCCTGAAATATTTTTTCAATAATGACAAATTTAAAACTGTTTGCTATTTATCTCTTTGTAGGAGCTCTGACCAGTGTCTCTATATCATCTATAAGGCATTGTGTCTGTTTTGTCTGTAAGACATTGCGCCTGTATCGACTATAAGGCATTGTGTCTGTATTGTCTATAAGGCATTGTGTCTATATCATCTATAATGCATTGTGTCTGTGTCACCTATAAGGCATTGTATCTATATTGTCTATAAGACATTGTGTCTGTATTATCTGTAAGGCATTGTGCCTGACGTCCTAGCCTGTGTAAATCCAGATACTCTACATGCTTGCCACTGTCCACAGGTCATGTGATGACTCATAGGTGATCTACTAACTTTTACATGGACTCCCATTTTCATGACTGTAAGTCTTCATTTTTTAGCACTCTTCCAGGCATGAATATGCTTTTTGCCACTTTTATATAACTAATCTTCATTGGACCAGAATCACACCATCTGCACCAGGCTATTTATTGTGTTGTGGTCATATTATGATTGATTTTGTAAAACTGCAAAGCTAGGGTGAGAAAAAGTAGGGAAGCTGTTCCAGGTGCAAGGAGTTAGGATAGCAGGATAAGCAGATGATAGTGGAATTCATTTCAAGATGTCATTTCCAGTGTTGATTCTGTGGTCCTAACTGAAGCACTTGCTTCTGGGCTTTGTGTGTTTTTTGCTCTGCGGTGGTGGTGCTGCGGTAGCATTGTCGCCTCACAGTAAGATGTCCTGTTCGATTCTCAGCTAAAGCATCTTCTTTGTGGAGACGTGTGAATGGGCGTACCTTCATTGAAGGTTGTGCGTCAGGGCTGGCAACTTGGCACGTAGAAAATCTACTGCCAATCATTAGCGGACCGGAGTTCTGCTGTGGCGACCCTTAACCGGGAAAAGCCGAAAGACACAACAACAACTTAGATTTGAAGGCTGCAGCTGATCTGGTGATCTTCATTTGATGAATGCCATATTGGAGAATGTAGTTTTTCTTTTCGGGGGATCTTCAATGATAGGGGGTTGCCAGACTGGGTCATCTAGCACCATGTGCTGCTTTCAAGCAATTGCTTTATTTTTGAAGACCCCTCTAGTGGTGAATATGTTGTCCTTAGAAATCTAATCTCTGCAAACAAAATGCATTTCTAAAATAAAATTTTAGGAACCTCTGACTAATTTATTATGTTCCCAATATATCTTTTCCTGTACAAATAAGTACATGTCTATCAAGCATCAAATTCTGGACTATAATGTCATCAGGTTTGTTATTAATGACATTAATAGTATTGCAGAATAGTGACATGATAGCATAGTTTCTATGCATTTTTTTGTTGAACACTGGATGGACTGCTCAGAAAAGAGTAAACAGTACTGTTATGATTCAGCAAACAGATGTACCACATTTCTTTGATGTTGCATTTTAGACACTGGCACTTCTCTTTGCTCAACCTTGCAACAATAGCAGCCCATTAGATCTTTTCATAACTGCATCTCATGGTGTTTAGGTCATTTCCGTTGGAGTCCACATGTCTGCAAAAACTTTCAGCTGCTGAGACAGACATTTACTGTATTGCTACCCCCTTTTCCTGTAGGAAAAGCCATTCATTGTTATTCATCTGGGAATATTGTATATGCATTCATTCCTGTTTTCTTTCAGTTCACACTAACTGGTCCTACGTTCTTCCTTTATTCAATGTTATTAGCATAAACATATTTTCCAGACAAGGTGTCTCTTCTGCATTTTGAAGATGATGACTAACAGGGTGTAAGTAACATTTCCTCAGATCTGTTGGAATGCAAACGGATGACTTTTTTTCCTTTGGTTTTGCTAAAAATCAGCATGGTGCTGTATTTGTAGAGCTGAGCAGATGTTTTGGTGTTTGGAGCCCTCAGAGAAGGCTAATTACCATATCAGTTCTGCTTAGTAGTCCTGACCTTGACATAGACAGGTAACGAATAAAACAGTATCGAATAATATTTAGCACACGAAAAAAAAAACACTGTTATCAAATCATATAATGCAATGTAACAATAGCAATACAACTTATCTATATGAAGCTAAGGCTCAAGGGACATTGTAGTGTTTCTCAGTTTATATCAAATAAGATATACATGAGTAGTTAAAATGTGACTGTTATGCTGACTAGTTAGAGAGTATTTAAGGTAAGTCTGTCAAAAATGAATTTATGCCAGTCTGTGCTGTGACAATACAGCCCACAGTGACATCACTCCTACTGGTGTGACAGCAGTCAAATCTAACACAAATATTGATTGGCATGTGTTTACTGGGAAGGTCTAAGTGGGATGAAAACCATGGTTCAGTATAGACTCGAAAAGTACAGCTCCCACAAATTTGCAAGCATGCGTCAGTAGACAAAACTACAAATGTGAAATATATTTGAACACATACATATGATACATAGACAAGATTGCATCGCACTTGTTCATAAGGAAGGAAAGATAACATGAAATTGTACAAAGGTACACAATGGAACAGTAGCAGTTATCGGAGAGAGTAAAGTATTTCTAAGTATACCACCTTACAATACAGTGTAGTACCACCTTGAAACTAGTATGGAATTTTTGTCATGGACAGTGTTTGGGAAAAAGATGTATTGAGTTGGGGCTATACAGTGAATGATGTTTTGATTTATTAGTCAATGCGGTGTGACTTCATTGCAATACATTTAAGGTAGGAGGTAAAAGTAGTTAAGAAGGTTTGGTGCAGGTTTGAGTAAGTTTGGCATGATCTGTGCTTATAACATTAATGTGGTTTTGCTGCACTGCAAGTGTACAAAAATTAAATTATGGTACAAGTGGTACCCCAAAAAGAAAGTACAGTTCCAATTAGCGAAACAGCTGCTATGACAGAGTATGAACATTGCTAGTGTACACTATTCTGAATGAACAGACCACGCAATCCTAACTCCTCTTTTCTTTCTCCTAATTTTAGTTTTCCTATTGATTTTCTTGCAGCCTTAAACATTGTGGAGTGTTCATATAAATGTTACCACAAAGTGTGGGCTATGTGTGCACCGAATGTAATCTCTCTGAGTGACTAGAAAGCACAAACAATGTGGTAGGGATGTTCTTGAATACAGATTGTGTATACTTAGTGTAGGTGTCAATGAATCTGGCCTGAAGCCTTTATTTTTTGTTGTGGTCAACAAAAAAAAAATAGGGTGGAGTCAGTAGGAATGGAGGTGAGCACTAAGGGCAGGACGAAGGTTGTCATGACAACATGTTAGCTGGTATTGATTCCATAACAAACTGTGTGCTTTCTGGTACTTATTACTGCTTGTAGTATAGCAGTGTGCAGACCTGTGCGGTAGAGTGGAAGAAATGATTGGTGGATATTTTTTATTGTTTTTTTTTTTTTCAAGATGATAGTTGAAAGACGAGTGAGATACTGGGTAAATGTTGGTAGCTATTACTCTGAGTGGAAAGTGTATGAAATGCAAATATGATTATTCTTTTTATAATTAGAGTATTAATTTGCAGACATAGCTAAATCTGTCAGTGGCCAAGCATACCTCTCAACTGTACCGAATTACTCAGTTTTTACCGAGTTTTGGGGTCCAAATAATGGGGTGCCACGATTCCCGAGTGGCACCCCTTCATTCCCAATTTTTTTTTCAAATGTTTCTTTTGCGCTTTTGGAGCTGATGTCATCACGTGCATGATGACGTCAGCTCCGTCAGCTTGTCGGACTTGAGCTCAAGGGCACAGATTTTCCGCTGGATGAAAGCTTTCTGTTGTGAACTTTAGTGCACGGCTCTGTTATGGAAACTGCTTTTCTTTTTTCTTCGCTGCAGCTTACTTACTGCACGGCTCTGGTATGGTTTTACTGAAGGAAACACCCACCAAAAGGTATGAATGATTGAAGTCTAGTATTGCGAATTGTTGCTTTTCTTTTTTTATTGTGAACTGGCTCTGGCTCTTTTTTCTCACTGCAGCTGTGAACTTACTTACTGCTAACTGCAAGGCTCTGGTAATGACTGCTAAACGCTGAAAGATATGCAGACTAATGAAGTCTAGTACTGTGAACTTAAAAAGAGTTTGCTTTTGAACTGACTTGAAGGAAAAGGACGCTGAACTTGCGTTGTTGTTGTGTCCTTCGGCTTTTCCCGGTTAGGGGTCACCACAGCGGAACTCTGGTCCGCTAATGATTGGCAGTAGATTTTTACGTGCCAAGTTGCTGGCCCTGATGCACAACCTTCAACGAAGGTACGCCCATTCACGCATGTCTCCACACAGAAGACGCTCTAGCTGAGAATCGAACAGGACAATGTGTTACTGTGAGGCGACAATGCTATCACAGCACCACCACCGCAGTTTACTGTGCTTAATGTTGAACTGCTCAAGTACGGTGCTTTTACTTATTGAAGGAAACCGCCGAATTTTGAACTGCTCAAATAGTTTTTTTCTGAACAAGGTGTGCATTTCCTTCAAGTCAGTTCGTAAGCAAACTCAAGTTCACAATACTAAACTTAATACTTTTCGGCATTTAGCAGTCATTACCAGAGCCGTGCAGTAAGTTCACAATCAGTGTTTATGAAGAGGTTCAGGTTGCATTGTACAGTATCTACACAACAGCCATCAATCATAGTAGTACAGCATATCTACAGAGACAGAAATAAAAATGAAGGTAAATGGATCAAAAGGTATATAAAAGACTGAGATATTTCTTGGGATTTTGTAGTTATGTGTAAAGCACAACTGTTTTCCTTCAGCCCTGAGTGTTTGTGGATTGACTCATTCAAGTTTACAAACCATGGAAGCAGAAGTTGTGAGAATAAAACATGTATTTGTGAGGCATATTACATCTGAATGCAGTTTGCAGGTTAAAGCTCATTTGCATTACGATGATACTCCATACAAAGGATTATTCAGATAATAATTGATTATGAAAACTGGGGTCAATGATTATATTAGGAGATTTCAAAAATTGTTTTTGTGCAGGATTACAATGTGTTGGGTCTTATAGTGGCTTATAAGCTGGGCTTGAAAAATCAGTGATCCCAACTGGCCAGTCAGCATTCCAAAGGGATGTAAGCGGATTGCCTGGTAAAACAGATTATGTATTCAAATATGAAATCCATGTGTTTAGTCTGAAATTGCTTATTGGAGCTAGGGTTTCTTTTCTCCTCACTATCCAAAGCTCTTAAAAAGATGCAGTTAGCAAGTAGCAAAAATAAAATGCAATAAAAAATAATTATAAATAAAAGAACAAGTTCAAGTAACTGTAGCAGCACTAATGAAGGACCTCCCATGTCCTTAATACTCACCTTTGAAAAGTTATGGCTATTCAGAAAGGGGAAAACAGAACTAAATGCAAGCAACTGAACAGCAACTACAAGGTAGTGTGTGTGTGAGAAAATGCCTCCGACAGAATACACCTGCTGGCTAGAGGTACTCAGGCTCAAACTCTGTACCTTGGGTACAAGTAAAAAGAGCCTAAAGTCCCTAGCCACCACCACTTCTGAACTTATTCCTCATATTTTTGTTTTATTCCTCATTAAATCTGTGGTTTTCAGGATTTTTGTGGTAAATCACTGTAGATTTAAAATTGTATAGTTCATCAGATGAGGAACTGAAAGCACAACTGCTTCACCCTCATGATTAAACCACACCAAGCGTGGGTAAATCTTCAATATACCATACCACATCATCGGTTATTGCTTAAGTAATTTTTGGGGTGGGTTTATGCATAAATGGTACATAGAATCAAGTTCAATGAAGAAAAATGAGCCAAATTTTATACCTAACCATGTATATATAGTGCGCAGTGATTATATTTACAGAGTGTATTACTTAAACATAAAGAAATACACTGTTATAAGGGGCCCAATGCTTGTACTACATATAAATGAACCACATATGCACACTGTCGTGTAAATTACCCACTCTGTTCTACATGTTATCAGTGGTCGAATATAGAAAATCTTTTTTTAGCATCCATGGAAGTGGAAGAATTAGCTTTGTAGATACATTGGCAAAATGTACAGTTACCACAACGCAAAATACGACAAGGGTTTGACCCAGTCATACACTCTACGATATGAGTAAGCCAGGGTACTATAGTAAAGCAATAAATGTTCAGCCAAGCTTTATCTGAAACCATCCATTGTTGTTTCATGATTTAGTGTGGAAACTGTTTGGTAGATTTATTTTTGATTTATATTTTATTTTATTTTTTTACCTCTTTCTACTGTTTGTAACCCGCTGTGGTGGTGCTGCGGTAGCGTTTTCGCCTCACAGTAAGACGCTGTCCGGTTCGATTCTCAGCTAGAGCGTCTTCTGCATGGAGACATGCGTGAATGGGCGTACCTTCATTGAAGGTTGTGCGTCAGGCCTGGCAAGCCGGTATGTAAAAATCAACTGCCAATCATTAGCGGACCGGAGTTCCACTGTGGCGACCCCTAACCGGGAAAAAAGCCAAAAGACACAAACAAACCTCTTTCTACTGTTTACTGGAAGAAAAGGGACAGAACGTAGGTAACATACTGCAGCCCTCCCAAGGGGCCTAATTAGCTATTTTCATACAGATTGTTGAGAGGAAAATCCAGAGTTTATCTAAAACAATCAGTTCTTGTCTTGTGATTGATTGTGCTTATTATCTTAACTATTCTGCTTGGCAGGAGAAGATTAATTTTGATTTATAGTTTATTTTTTTACTTCTAATTTTTACTGTTTCTTGGAAGAAAGGGATAGATTGTAGGCATGTCTAATCTAGACCTCCCTGGTTAACAAAATGTAAATAAATTAAATAAATAAACAAATAAATAATATACGCACATGTAGATAAATATAGAGATCTAGATGCATGTATGTGTGTGTCAATGTCCCCATACACTGAGGTTGCTACAATGGGACAAGGTCCCTTTTCCCAATGTGCAGAGAACTTGGAGTTCACACTTTGTAGGAGAGCGTGGGGGTATGGTGGTACAGTATATAGAATGAGGTGATTTTCCCCTGTAGAAAAGTTTGAGTGTGTATATATACACACACACACACACACATACATATATATATATATATATATATATATATATATATATATATATATATATATATATATATATATATATATATATATATATGTGTGTGTGTGTGTGTATGTGTGTGTGTGTGCGTGTGTGTGTGCATGCATAACAGATTCTGCTTGGAAAACATGGCTAAAATCCAAATTCTCTACTCACCATCAAATTTTTAAAGAACTTAGAAACTGTACTAAAACATATCTATAATGACAAGAAAAACATTTTACTATAAAGCCCAAACTAGCCATCACTCAAATCCCAAAAACCTCTGGAGAATTATCACTTCTGTCCTTCACCCCAGAAGCCCTCAAACTCCCAATCCTTACCCTAACAATTTTGTACAGGACACTGCATTCTTCCTCAACCATTACTTCACTGATACTATCCATAAACAGGCAAAGACAATCCAGAACTCCCACTCCGCTATCCCCCCAAACACCTTCTAACCAAAGCCTGTTCTCTCTTAAACCTATCCCCACCTCTTATATAAAATCTCTCCTCCAAAAAACTAAAACCATGTTCTCCTTCAGCCAATAATCTTCTGCCCCTCTTTCTCAAACTTGCAGCTGACTCTATAGCCTATCCAGTTTCTATACTTATCAATGGATCAATTCACAAAGCCACTCTTCCTGATAATTTGAAATCCTCCTATGCAATATCCCTACACAAAGGAGGCAACTCCACTGACTCATCTAATTTTAGACCCATAGCTATTCTCTCCCCTCTATCAAAAATCCTTGAAAAATGTATACACACAGGTATTCAAATTTCTCATGCATGAAAACCTATTGACAACTACCCAACATGGCTTCCATCCAAATCACAGTACTACTACTGCCCTGTTATCTTTCACTCATACAGTAGTTGAAGCTCGTGACAATAACAAACTTGTCTCATGTTTATTCTTAGACCTGTAAAAAGCCTTTGACATGGTATCCCACTCTAAACTCCTAACCAAACAAGCCAAACTTAATCTCGCTGCTTTCACTCTTGAATGATTCTCCAGCTATCTCTCAAACAGACTACAATCTGTCAGATGGCAGTCTGCCTGCTCCCCCTTTCTACCTATCCATAGAGATGTTCCCAGAGCTCCATCCTGGGACCCCCTCTTTTTAACATCTTCACTGGTTACCTCCATACATCTTGTTATCATTCCTCTCTCATTAGGTATGCTGATGATTCTATACTCATCTCCTCTTCTGAAAATATCTCTCAACTTCACACTCTTACCCAAAACGTGTTTCCCTCTGTAGAAAGATGGCTCAGTGAAAATCATCTTATTTTAAATCCTAAAAAAGACTAAACTTTTACTCTTTCTCCAAAAATCACTATTACATCTCAAAACCAACTTTACCATCTTATCCTTTAATAAAACCATCATCAGTGTTGAATCCCACACAAAGCTACTTGGTATGATGATAAATGATCAGTTAAAATTTGACCCCCATATCCAAGAATCCATTAAAAAAACAAACCAAAAACTTGGCCTCCTTTATAGGAACATAAAATTCCTAACTCTTGACTCTTAGAATCTCCTTGTCTCAAGCTTATCTACTTCCTAGCCTTCTCTATGCTGCTCCAATCCTTACAAACCTTCAGTCTTCCTTAATTACTAAGATGAAAGAAACAGGCATACAATAAAATCGCAAAATTTGCTGCAAACCTACCACATATCTCTCACCACTGCCTGGCACTAAAGAACCTTCAGGGGCTTCAATTCCCCTATCAACTTCAACTTTCACAACTCTACATAACTTACGTCTTACTCAACAAATCCTTAGCCTGTCCCTCCCTATCCAATCTTGTGTCATATTTTAGCCCTATATGCCCAAACTACTTCTACAAATATACAAACACAAGAAAACAGTTGGTAAAGTATTATACAAATATTCAGTATCCCATAATTGGAACAAACTCCCACTCAACATAAGATGCATTACACATTCCAATAGTTTCAAAAAAGAACTAAAAACTTTTCTAGCTAAATCTTGGATATGCCCTTGTCATAACTTCACATAAACCCTTACCGCTTCCCTTTTCTCCTAATTTCTCGCTGTGCTACTTTTCCTGCAAGCACGTTCATAATGTCATGGCTTAAACAATATGTACAATAGTTTAATTCCCATTTATTGGTTTATTATTTGTAATATAATTATGTTCTATGATTTTTTTTCTGTCATTGTTTCGCTTTTTGTCTCTGTTTATTTTTACGTTGCCTACTGTTGTATAATTGTATAAGTTTTTAATCTGCTTATTTTTTTTTTACATAATTTTATTATTATTATTATTATTTGGAGCTTTTCTCCTCGGGTCTCCACTGAAAATGGGCTTGAGCTCAGTTGGACCAACCCAGTTAATTTTTCTTCACCCAATTTATTTTGTCATCCTTATTTTCATATTGTTTTTATGTTGTGATGCTAACTCTCAGCAGCAGTATACATTTTACTGTGCTGATATCCTGTTTTATGTCTATAAGTTATCTGCAAAACTAAGATTGATAAATAACACCAATAAAATCTGAGACATTTGTCATTGCACAATGCCAGCTGTAAAATTGTCTCCCATCTTTTGGATTCCAGAATTACGTATTTGTTGTGCCACATGATTATACTAAAGCACTTGATTACAATAAGGATATTTTCTTCAATTGTTATGTTTAAGCTGCCTGTTCCATGTCTGATGATAATTATGGGATAGCACAGCATATGTGCAGCCAAGTCATTACTTGTGCTGTTTTAATGCTGCCTCTAATCATTTATTTTATTTCACTGAGTTTGTTCAGAGGGATGGTCTGACCAGACCATTCAAGCCTTATTCAGCAGAAACCACATGAAGAAAAGCTCCAAAACTGAAAACATTAGAGAAGAAATATTGAAAATACAAAAATGTAATGTAAACAGTTAAAGCATTCACTAAGTAAAACACATAAAATTCAAGGTAACATATTGATATGCAGTGAGAAAAGAAAGACATAGTGGGCGATGTTAATCTGAATAGAAAGGAAATAGTTAAGAAAAGGCTAGAGAGAGGAGGAGAGAGAAAGAAGCTTTAAAAAGGAAATAATTTATTGTAAGAAAGCAGCAGCTGTTTATGGGTTTTTGGAAACAGATACTTTTGCATATTAAGTCATGTACTGTGTATTCCTGCTTCATTTTTACCAGTATATAAGAGGTTTATTGGTTCCAGAATTTGAGTGCTCAGAGTGGTATGACAAAGTGCCCCTCAGTCATTATTTATTAGCTGAATCTCATTTAGAGGTACAACTACGCACTTGATTAATTTGGAGATTTTTTTTCTGGAACTCCCTGAACCACTAGGTTCCTTAAATGCACCATTTGTAACACATTTATTACATCATCACTTAAAACACAGGCACACATTGATTAACAGAAAAGAAGACAAACCATATTAACATTTTTCATTTGCATACATTATACATTACAATTTTTCTTATAACTGTCATCAGTCCAACATTATATAAAATTGCCAAATTCCTGCCTTCATTTAAACCTCACTCCTACTCCTCCTGAACATTTTTCTGCATGCATTGTTCAAATTCCATTTATTTCTATGCACTTTGCTCCTTCTATTGTCTATTGATCCCACTTCTGTTTTTTTTATCTCTTTTACAATATTCAGTACTTTAAATACAGCTGAGTTAGACTTTAATTTCCATTTTCTAGTAATTGCTTTTTAGAAGCCAACAGAATTAAACCTAACAAGGCTTTATTATGTCTAGGCAATTCATATCCTGGGCTCCAGCTGAAAACAATCATTTCCTTAGTTACAACCATTTGCTCCCCCATTAGTTCTAACAGGGTACTATGTACAGAATTTCTAAAATCTACCAACTTATTACACTCCCAAAATACATATTCCCAGTTAAATCTTTCTTCTCCATCACACCTCCAACATTTGCTGTTACCTAGGAAAACTTCATTGATGTCTGAGGTATAAAAATATCTATGCAAACACTTGCAAGCAAAAATCCTAAACCTACTAGATTTTGTTGCACACTCGGAGCCATGCATGTGTTCCTCCCATTTTTCTCTTGTAATTGTCTCGCTTCTCAATCTTTTCCAACCTTCTCTGACTGATTCTTACAGTTATTGTGAAATATTTTATATGTCCTAATTACCCCTTTTTAACAGCAGATGTGATGTTGTCCTATCTGACCTTCATTCTTCAATGGTTGGGTTCGGAACTGATCCTCAGTTCCAACTTGGCCTTATACAAAGCTCGAGGTCTTCCACTAGCTGAACCCTATCCCATCATGCCCTTGGAAAACTCCCCAGATTTCATTTGCCACTAAACAAGATTGGGTGCTTCCATTCTGGTTCTGGCTAAGTGGGAATTTTCTTTCTTTATTTGCTGTTTCAAATATAACTTTTACAGTCTATTAAATTTTATTAGCGTTTATTAGATACTTTAATATGTTTTCTTAGAGTGCTCGCTGCTGTGGTTTTTTGCTTCTGGCTGTCATTTTTATTCTAGACCTTTTTCCCCGCCCTCTCCTGGCTTAACTTTACTTCCTTAAGCCTGTTTTAGTTTAGAGGGCTTCCTTTTATTTATTTTGTTAATAACAAGCTCGTTTAAATTAGAGAGTTCTGTAAAGTGAGATATTTATTTTGATTTTTCCCCCTTAACTCTAAACGACAGCTCATTTGAATTAGAGGGCTGCCATTGCCCGTTTCAGTTAGAAGGCTTCTTTACTCCAGTTCTAACTTTAGGCAGCTTCGTTTGAGTTAGAGAACAGCCCTCTTTCTGCTGTAATCTCTAAGATTGACCTTCCGGGTGTTTCCCTTCTTGTTAGTTTAAAAAAAAAACAAATATCATTGTACTCGTGTTATTGCTGTAGTGGTTAGCTATTGTTATTGCTGTTGCAGTTATTGATGTTATTGTTGGTATATGCAAACATGTCTAAGGAACCTAAAGAAACTAGACCCTCTGGGTTCACAAAATGTGGAAAGTGTAACCAAAAAATGTCTATCACTGATGGTCACACTATTTGCGTATACTGCCTTGGAGCAGTTCGTTTACAGGAATCCTATGCCATTTATCACTCATTCAGCCATAGAATGCTGCTTGAGAGGAAAAACAAGCTGGTTGTAAGAGGTTTGCTAAAGACCCCCTTCTCTGAAGCTCTTGAAGAAGGTCAGGGCACTTCTAAATTGACCAGATCTCCCTCTTCTAAGTCCAAGAAGTCAGGAAAGAGATCATCTCCTTCTAGTGGTCAGTTGGAGCCACTTAAAAAAAATTGTGAAAGGTAGCTTCTCAGGAAGTGAAGACTGCCGGGCCCAAAAAATCTACTTTATCAGCTCCTTCGGTGCCGATGGAGTTTCAGTTACAGAGCCAGTCCCCAGAATTGGAGCTGGTTTCTCCTACATCGAGATTCCCTTTATTGCAATTGGCTAGATCTCCTGCTCCCTCCTCTCGGTCCTCTAGGAAACTTTCTGATGATAACATGGATTGGATGGTGCTGAGGATTTTGATAGAAACCAGCTCTGGCCAAACTGTTGTCGACTCCAACCCAATGGGATTCAGAGCTGACTAAGACTTCCCCTTTGCCATCGATTCCTCCTCTGATCCAGTCTTGGACTTTGGAGCCGGAAGGGCTCAAACTGATTGTAGTGGAACCGAAGGAGCTGTGACCTACTCCAGGATTTTCAGTTCTGACTACCACTCTGACATCCTTGGTTCCATCTGAACTCGAGGCGTATAGGAGCCGATGCTCTCCAGTCAGGGAGGGGAGTAGGGTTGGACAGTTATCAAATCTGAACTTGCCGCTTGGGGCTTCAGTGCAGGTGAGCTCAGCACCTACATCTGTCTAGGAGCCAACCCTCTCGGTTCTGGAGATGCCCTCTGGTTCCTTGGAGCCAGGTGTTTCTTTGGATTGGGGGCAGGGGGGCGTTCGAGATGATGAGGAGAGTGCTGTCTCCACAGACAGCTCCACTCTCTGGTTGAGACCTTCTTCCCCCAAAGACAACAGTGTCTGCCTCAGCATTATTTATTTATCTATTTAAGTTTGATGTCTGGGGAAGTCCACTGGGCTGGGGTTCCTATCACATAGTCATAGTTTTTATCACTAGTCAAAGTTTTGTAACTTCGAACAGAATGGTTCGAGCATTCCATGTTCGAAGTTATAAAACTTCGACTATGTGATATAGACCCCACTGGGCCATAAAGAGCCCCTTTTCAGTGGTGGCCCAGGGAGAAAAGCTCCAAGACATTGCAAGTTAAATGTTACAAAGAAATAACAAAGAGTTCATACAGAACAATTAAACATTACAGAAGAATAATACATTATATAATAAGCACTTAGAGAGTGTTAACATTGAAAACATGAGGATTACTAGACCTTTGCAGGTTAGGTAAACTCAACATTAACAGAAGAACATCATGTGACTGAAGCTCTAAGTGAGTTAACTTTTAAACCATAGCTACAATCCATTTGTGGTTAGATGAACCATTTTTCATGGAAGAAGCACCAAACTATTTGTTATTGAACGTATTGTACATTAGATAACAGAGAAATTCAGTCCCAGGTAGGGGATGAGAATGTTTTAGGATGACAAGAGGCAATAGTAGTGTTAATAGGTGATGATTTCAGTGTAGGGAAGAAAGGGTAGAAAGGGGTTTATGTTGGAGCATGACAAGGGTTAGCTGTTAAATGAGAGAATAGCTGAGATTTGGACACTGAGAACCCAAGCCTCACGATGCCCCATCAGGTGAAACTATCTCTTCTGAAACCTTCCCAGAAACCATTCTGAGGAGGTCCCTCAGAAGAGACTATGTAAGAGGAAGCATCTAGACTCCCCAGAGGAGTCCATCACTTCAGATACAGACCTTGATTATTCAAAAGGGTCCCCACAGTCACCCTCTGAGGATGTCTCCTTTGCAGACATCCTGGAAATACTAAAACACAGAGGCAGCTGGAAGCCCATCAACCCGTCTGAGGAGGAGTCTGTATACCTGAAGGCTTTCGGGTCTCACCCCTCCACCACTTGGGTGTCTCTGCCCTTCGACGAGCTGATGCAATTAGTTAGTCTAAAGGTGTGGGGGGGTCTCCAGACTCAGTGGAACCTGTTCCTTAAAGACCAAACAAATTTATCACTGCATCTTCAGACAAGGAATTTCTTACCAAGGGTGTCCCAGTAGATGCTATAGTGGTGGTGGCAGCCACCAAAAAGGAACTTTCAGAGACATCCTCTTCTGTCCTTCCATCAAACAAAGATTGTCATAGGATGGACAGATATGGAAAGCGCATCTTCTCTTCAGCGACTTTTGTGCTTAGATCGGTGAATTATCTCACCCATTTTAACAGGCTTCAGAGAGGTCTCCTGAAGCAGCTAGGAGATACTCTCCAAAGTTCAGTAGTTGAAGAGGTTTCAGACAAGGTATCCTCTCAGCTTTCCACCTTAAATTCTTTGGTCAACTCCACCATGAGACTCATTTCGTATGCAGCGGATGGAGCGAGTAGGGCAGTGGGTTCAGGAATTTCCCAAAGGTGACATTCCTGGATGTGCTTGTGTGACTTTGCGGAGCCCTTTAAATCTTCCTTTGTAAACGCCCCTTCCAACGGCTTGTCCCTGTTTGGGCCAAAAGTCAAAGACACACTAACCAGGTGTGAACAAGAAGGAAAGAATCCCTCTGCCATAGAAGTCTGTTTTTCCCTACCTACTAGACTTTATCTGAAAGGTCAAAAGGGAGGAAAGATGTGGTTCTGAAAATCCCAGAGAGCTTTCCAAGTCACACATGGTAATTCTTCTCCCAGGGGCAAAGGGGGAAGCAGTAATGGAAGATGCCGACTACACAGCAGATGGGGTCCGCAAAATCAGGGTGACAGGGAATCATTCTTTGATAAGCTCTTTCAGCTCTCCTGAAAGGAGACCCACCTGTCCATCTCTGGAGGCAGTCAGGGGTCACTTATCTTTGTACCCAGAAGCCTGGCTAAAAATAACAAAAGACAAGTGAGTACAAAGCATTGTATCCAGAGGTTACTTCATACCCTTTTCTTTCCCCATCCCAAACATAAAAAAAAAATCCCAAACATTCCACCCAGTCAAAGGGAACAGGCAACTCTAGAAATACAAAAGTTGCTAGACAAAAGAGTCATCCAAACAGTCCCCACAGACCTAATAGGATCCGCAACTTACTCAAGGTTCTTTTTAGTTCCAAAGAAAACAGGGGACTGGAGACCCATCCTGGATCTTAGTAAATTAAACAAATCAGTAAGAAAGTCAAAGTTCCGGATGGTAACACTGCAGTCAATACTCCCTTTTCTGGGACAAGATGATTGGATGTGCTTTATAGACCTCCAGGATGTGTACTACCACATAAAAATGAACAGGTGATCCAGGAGTCATTTGCGCTTTCGGCTGGGAGCCAGTCACTACCAGTTTTGAGCTCTGCCCTTTCATCTCACTACAGCCCCCAGAGTGTTCAAATGTATGGCAGTGGTCACGGCTCACTTGAGACACCTAAGATTCTAAGTGTTTTCGTATCTAGACGACTGTCTCCTAACTGCCACCACTGAGCATGTACTAACAAAAGCAAGAGACACCACCTTACAGCTCTGCTGTCACCTAGGAATCACAATAAATTATGAAAAATCTGCCTTATTGCCATCTCAACATATCATTTTTATAGGAGCAGACCTAAATACAACAAAAATTATGGCAAAACACCCCCCCAAAAGAGTTCAAGTCCTACGACATTAAGTCAACATCCTATTTTCCAAGAAAAAAGTACAAGCAAGAGCAGTCCTGAAAATCTTGGGGACCATGGCAGCAGCAATAAACTTGATCTCATTAACACATTTGCATATGAGAATCATGCAGTGGCTACTATTCACTCAGTGGTCCATGCAGGAACTAACCATGCCCCACCAAATTATGATAATGGAATCTTGCAAGAAGGACCTTCATTGGTGTTTTCACTCCACTATGTGACATTAGGTAGACCCTTTTTTCTTCCACAACCTTTAGCCACAGTGACCACTGATGCTTCCCAGGTAGGATGGGGGGGTGCATTATCTGGGAAAGACAGTCCAAGGCACTTGGCAGGAACACGACGCCGATTTGCACATCATTGTCCTAGAGATGAGGGTAGTGCTTCTAGCATTGTAAGGATTCTAAGACTCTCTTCTACTAGGAATCATTGCAGTACAGACAGACAACATGTCAGTTGTGCAATACATAAACAAACAAGGAGGAACCAGGTCTTACCCGCTTTGTTGGGAGGCCCTGAGAGTATGGCAGTGGGCGACCTCCTCCCAATGCTTTCTGATAGCAACGCACATCCTGGGGAAATCCAATTTGATAGAAGACAAACTCAGCAGAGTGATTCTGATGCCTCATGAATGGTCCCTAAAACAAAAAGTATCAGAAATGATTTTCCACAAATGGGGCCACCCTTGTGACCTTTTTGCCACATCCATGAATGCCAAATGCAGCAGCTATCGTTTTTTTTTTATCTTTTTTTTTTTTAGTTTGACTGCTATGATTCCAAACATAGCCAGGCTCCCTAACCTTTCTCCATCAGTGAAACATATCTTGATCTCATTTCATAAGGCTTCAACAAGGAAGTTATACGCAAGCAAATGGAAGAGATTTTCTTCTTGGGCCTTGAAAAACTTTATTGATCTCTTCTCTGTCCCTATAGCTTCCATTCATGAATTCTTGGCAAAGCTATTTAATGAGAGTGCAGCTGCAGCTACTATTCGAGTTCAATTAGCAGCAATATCTAATTTCCACCTAGGTGAATCAGGGTCGAATGTGATGTCCCACAGACTTTGCAAGGCTTTTCTTAAGGGCACTATTTTATTAAGACCACCCATTAAAGCCCCTCCAGACACCTTACGACCAAAACTTTGTCTTATGCCATTTGATTCTTCCCCCTTTTGAACCTGCATCATCCACTGATCTAAAGTTTTTAATATGGAAGACAATCTTTTTGATAGCCATCACTTCTGCAAGAAGAGTTTCAGAACTACAAGCATAGGGGGCAATAAAGCCCCCTACATGCTTTTCCACAAAGACAGAGTATCCTTATGAATAAACCCATCCTTTCTACCCAAAGTGTGCTCAGAATCTAATTTGAACCAATCCATAGACCTACCAGTTTTTTTCCCAATTATGGCAACAAGGCAGACTATATGCTACACCAACTAGCTGTACGTAGGCAATTATGTTTCTACTTACATAGAACAAAGGACTTCAGAAAATCTGACCAATTATTCATATCATTTTCAGACTACAAGAAAGGTGGTCCTGTATCAAAAGTCACACTTTCAAAATGGCTATCAGATTGTATTACTTTTACTTAAAAATCCCAAAACAAAGAACTCCCCAAAAAGTAAAAGGTCATTCTACAAGAGCCATAGCAACCTTTTCTGCTTTTCAGCTGGGACTACCAATTGATACAATTTTTGCTGCAGCAACATGGGCAAGGCCTCATACCTTTATCACTCATTACAAAGTGGATTTAGCCTCTAGGAACAGGACCTCTTTTGGGTCCACTGTTCTGAAGAATATTCTCCTGTGAACCACTCAAAAAATATGGTGCTAGGGACGTTGTCCCAACCAGTGAAGAATGAAGGCGAGATAGGACAACATCACACAAAGAAAGTTATGCACTCACCATAATGTTCCATGTGTGTTGCCCATCTCACCTTCATTCTTACATTCCACCCTCTTTCCCCCAACCTTTGGCTCCTGGAGGACAGAGCAGTTATAACTGGAAATAAATGCTCTCTCACCTTCTTCATTGCTCTGTAAGTAGTTTGATAGTTATTGGCATCTATTGTTATATCAGCAAACAAGATCTGGGGAGTTTTCCAAGGGCATGATAGGATAGGATTACAGGCACGAGCTAGTGGAAGACTTCAAACTTTGTATAAGACTGAATTATAACTGAGGATCAGTTCCAAACCCAACCAGTGAAGAATGAAGGCGAGATGGACAACACACATGGAATGTTATGGCGAGTACATAACTTCTTTTTTCTGTTCAAGATTCAAGTAGAAACTCTATCTGAACAGGCTTTCACTTAAGACTCCTCTTACCCTTTCTCTTTGTTTATACTCTGAAATCAATCCCTTGTAGGGAAGACAGTCTTTAAACTGCAATACAAATTTCTTCTTTGACTCATTCCAGTCTATTACCTTTTCCTCTCTAGTTATTTGCTCCCAATACTTCTGTTCATTTGCCAGTTTTCTCCAATAAATTCCAAACCCTCTTTCCTATTTTATATATCCCTACTTGCAGTAATCCCTTTTTTCAAAATCTCCTTTCTGCATTCCCCTGTTGGCTTAGTTCTTAAAATACTATATATTACTTTAAGAATATAATATTCTGTGTGGTTATTATTCTCCTTAAGGATTTGTATCCAACTTTCCACTCCTTCCTCATTTCTTGAACTTCCCCTCTCCATCATCATCCCTTTCCACTTTGAATTATAACATTCTGCTACTTTTATGTATACAAGCCTTCACAGTGTAGCTCTAGAATATATGTTCAAATCAGGTAATCCCCAACGGGTTCCTATCAGTTCATCAAAACTTCAGCAGTTCGAACACCATGTGTTCGAACTGTGAAGTTCGAAAACTGATTATCGCGAAGCCATGGAACACCGAATTCTTTCCCAGGGAAAGAATTTGGCAGGTCATTTCTGTGGCTTCGCGATTTTCAGCACTCTGATGGAAAGTTACGGGTCGGGTTCAGGTAAGTGTGTGGTTGTGTGGACGTTAGGGTTAGGTGAGTTAGGGTTAGGGTGCGGGTGAGGAGGGTATGCAATAGTGACAGACTTTAGGGTTAGGGTGGGATAGGTGAGTTAGGGTTAGGGTGCAGGTCAGGTGAGTGTGCAATAGTGACGGACCTTAGGGTTAGGGTTTGGGTTAAGGTAAGTGGATAGATAGCAGTCTATTTACAGTTTAGTGTAGGGTTAGATGTAGGATTTTAAGTGTATGTGTGTGGATTGCTGTTTTTTGGTGTGCTTGAGTTGTGTGTGTATTTCTTGGAACAGCAATTTTTTTCCCAGGGAAAAAAATCGCTGTTCTAAGCCTTCGATGGTTTTGCACTTCGAGGTTAGAAGTTCAAACATATGGTGTTTGAACTTCTGCCATTTCGATGAAGTGATATAGACCCATCCCAAACTGCCTTGTTCTATTGGGAGGATCAACTTATTCCACTTAACTCTTGTCCCCCCCGGATACATTCTATCAAATCTTTATTAATTATTGCCTAAAACTTCTCATCTGGTTGACAAAAATATGTTTAACCAGTATATAAAACTAAAGGAACCAAAAACATTCCACTGCTTGCATCTTGCTATCCATATCCATAAGCAAGAGCTTCAAGTTTCTTAGTTTGTGTGCTATCTTTTGTTTAGTTTCTTCCCACATATCATTAGCTGCTATAACATAATCCTTTTTAATCCACACTCCTAAATACTTTGTCTTATCATGTCCACATAAATATGGGTATTGCTGAACAAACTTATGTGTGGGTACAAAATTTATAGCTATTTCTATCCAGTCTGGCCCAGTTATTGTAACTTGGGGGATAATTTGTAAATTATGTCCAAGTTCCTACTACTAAATTCACATCTTCCATACCAAATATTTTCATATTTTTCAGAAATGTACCCTCTTTTGTTGTATTTTTTCTTCTAGGTCCCCTGATACACCTTTACTATTACAAATAAAGTTCCAGACCCTACCTGTAAGTAATATTCCCTGCTGAAAGCTGATTATTTCTCAAACAAATTCTTAAGCTTCATAATAGCAGTTTATAAATGCATACCAGCATAGTCCTCCTCCCTTACCAACAGCCCTTACTACCACAAATCTACCATTACTGTATTTTTTTCTTCTATCACTATTGGTGCCCCTCTAGGAATCAGTATTATTACTTCCCTTCTCTTTGTCCCTGAAATTCTGCTGAATAACCATCCAGACATCCTTTATTTGTCAAATTCTCAAGCTAATTTCTTTTCTAATGTGTCTCTTGCAGCATTGCTGTTTGCACACTGCATTTCTTAATATAATTCAACACTCTTTCTTTTTTGTCTATACCTGTAAGACCATTTACATTCCAAGATAATATGGATAGTGTTAACATTATGATGAAAACCTATTGTTCCCACCTATAATACACAATCGTTTATATTTCCATCTTTTGTCTTATATGTACACACACAAATGTTTGGCAGGCTGATCTTTTATACATTTGTTTTTTTTTTCTTGCCTCCATTTATAGGTTCATAGGTTCATAGGTTCGTACTACGCTATCTGCCCAAGGGCATTCATAAGCCTAGCCCATAGTTATTTGGCTTTCGCCACCCCTTTAGTTTGAATAAAACTATGCCTATTATTTTGCTGTGCCTCTGTCAAGCAGTGACACTGAAGTAATCCCTGGGGTATATCTGCGATCCCCCATCCATTGGTCAAGATTCCTCTTGAAAAAGGCCAGCGAGGTGCTCTGCCTCACATGTACCGGGATTTTGTTCCACAGCATAGGGAGTCTCTGGGTGATGAATCTGTCCCTCCAGCACGTTCTATTAATAACCGTGTCAAGGTTTAAGTCTCCCGCCCTTGTGGTTCTGAGGGATCTAGATTTTTGAGGTGAAGCATATTCATCAAATCAGGGTTTGACATGGCCTTATATGTCAGGCACAGGTCTCCTCTGAGCAAGCGGTATGAGACTGAATAGAGCTGGAGTTCTTTCAGTCGGGCAGCATAAGACATATTTTTGAGACCCTTTATCCTTTTGGTGAGGAACTTTTGGGGCCTTTCCAGCTGCTGCAGGTGTCGGGTCAGATACATTCCGAATGGGGCATTGTACTCAATCATAGGTCTAATGAGTGATGAGTACAGGTGGATGATGACCTCCCTTGATCTAGATGTGAATCCCTTCATGATCAGGTGGGCAATGTAGAAGGTTTTCCTAACTACTTTAGCAACATGAGTGTCAAACGAAGGCTACTGTCAACCTGGGTCCCCAGATCCCTGAAGACTTCTTCTGTGCTCAGTGGATTGCCACCTATATGGTAGCTAGGGGTAACCTTGTTTTTCCCGAAGGGTATGACTATGCATTTCTTGGCATTTAACTTTAGGCCATGGCTCTGGCACCAGTTATCCATTTCTGTGAGGCCCTTCTGAAGGATATCTGTGTCAGATGTGTTTTCGACTATGGCCCAGTTTGCAGTCATCTGCAAACTTTGTCAGCCATAACCCTCCTGTGTTTGCTTGTACTTCAGAAAAGTAGATGCCGAACAAGAGTGGACCCAGGACTGATCCCTGTGGGACACCACTTGTGACAGGCTTTGAGTCTGACATGGCTCCAGCAACTCTGACCCTGTGGGTTCTGTCACTTATCCAGTTTGCAACCCATCTTGTGATGTATGGGTTTACATTCAAGCTGATGAGTTTTTCGATGATACCTGAGTGGGGTATTGTGTCGAAGGCCTTTGCCAGGTCAAGGTAGGCTGTATGGACTGCCTTTCCCTCATCAATGGCCTTGGTGACTGTCTCGAAAAAGTCAACCAAGTTTAAAAGGCATGATCTGCCTTTGACAAAGCCAAACTGGGTTGGATCTAAAGTCTGCAAGTTCCCTATGTCTTTATTTATGAGTTCCATTATGATCCTCTCCATGGCTTTGGAGATAAGGCTTGTCAAGCTAATGGGACGGTAATTTCCAGGGTCGGTGGAGGCACCGCCCTTGTGAAGTGGGACCACAGTCGCCGTGCGCCACTCCTTGGGTACGTATCCTGAGGTGAGGCTAAGATTAAACAGCTGTCCTAACTGCGGGTTTAATTCCTCATTGAGTTCGTGGAGCACACAGCCGGGGACACCATCCGGTCCCATGGATGCTGTGTTTTTTGCTTTGGAGAGAGCAGTTCTCACCTGGGTGTTGGAGATGTTGGGGGGACTACAATCCTCTGGTATAGATATCTCTTCTTTGGGGGAGGAGAGAAGTTTGCACTGAACCTGTCAGCCAGTATGTTGGCAATGTGTGTAGGTTCAGTAATCTTCACATCATTTTGAACTAATTCTGAGCATATCTGGGAGTTTCCTCCTAGGTTTCTAACATAGCTAAAGAAGGCCTTATGATTGTCTTTTGAGTCCTTGGCGATTTTTCTCTCAAAATTTGCCTTGGATGATTTTATGAGAGCTCTTAGTTTTTTACTTATAATGATCAAAGGTGTCTTACCTTTCAAGGATTTTGCTCTATCTTGTAGTAGCTTCCTCCTTTTGTTGTAGAGCTTGTTTATGGCTGGGGTCCACCAGACTGGACGCTTGCCTTTGGTACAAAGAGTCTTAGTTTTGTTTGGGATTGCCTGATCCATGCAGTCCTGTAGGTGCTGGTAGAAGGCATTTGTAAGTGATTCAGCGGTTTGAGTAATGTTTACCACTGGCTCAGGGGCCTTAAAGGAGACCACAATAGTTTTTAGAAGTGTGAAGTCAGCTTTTGAGAAGTTTTTCACTGTGGTCTTTTTTATTTCTGGTGGGGGCGGGATGAGGACCTCCAGTGAGATTAGTTTATGATCTGATCTCACCAGTGAGGGGTATACTTCCGGTGTTGAACATTTTGATCCCATGTTCGTGATGATGAGATCAAGTATGTTTTCTCCTCTTGTGGGGATGGTGACTAGTTGTTCCATGGCATTTGAGTTTATGAACTCCAGGAACCTTTGGGCTAGAGTGTTTGGGCTTGAGTAGTGTTCCAGTCTATATTAGGGTAGTTGAAGTCACCTAGTATGATGGTGTTTGGAGATACATTTATCCCCTCCATTGTTTTCAGGAAGGCCATGTGAGGTTCCTGAGTTTGAGAGGGTGGCCTGTAACATGCTACAAATTGCAGAGCAGTCTTGCCTATGGTTAATTGCACCTGGATGGTCTCCGATGCATGGTGCGTTGCCACCAACCTTGAGGTGTGGGTGTCCTTTATGAATATGGACACGAGCCCTCCTTTCTTGGTGTTGTCCGGATTTTGGGGCCGGAACGCATGATATGAGGTGAAACCTGCTAGTGCTGGGGTGCTCTCAGGAGCCTTGAACCAGGTTTCTGTCACAGCACAGACATCGATGTTCTCCATACTGAGAAGGGCCTCGAGTGCGTGCATCTTGAGATTGAGACTTCTGGCATTGAGCAGCATTACCCTTAGTTTTTTTACTTTTTTGTGTTCTAGGGTGGTAGGTTTAGAATTTGAGCCTTGCCTAAAAAAGGCACTATGGGGGTGGCAAGAGCCTTTGCCAATATCCGGAAGCCTAGGGGTGACAGGTGCAAGCCGTCACCTATGTCACATTTTTCAAGACTTTTCTGTTTTAATGAAAACCATCAAACAAAAAAAAACTACATTTCCAGAGCAGTCAGATTTCCTATTAACTTAGAACAAACATATAAACTATGTACATTTTCAAAAAAAATGAAGTTTAACCCTCCAGATAGGAACAACTGAACCAAAAACTGACAACTGTGCCCCCAGGTATTACCTAATCTAAAATTAAGGTTGCCCATGCTGAAGTGCATGTTGCAGCCTTTGTTCCCTTTTACACTGATTTCTGTCTGTTCTTTTCTTATCTCTCTTCCCCTCCCAGATGTGGAGAACACATTGTATGCTTTCAGAAAACATTAACTTTTAGCCCTTTGAAAAAGTGTACTGGCTATCCTTAAATAAAACTAAATTGTGCACAATTCTATTAATTGCATTAAAGTATTAAGTCTGCTAAGGAGGCTTCTACCTCTTATTCATTTCCCATAATTTAAAACTTTATTTTTTCACTAAACCATATGCCATTGTACAATTAAAGTTTGCATTTCCCTCAGCAAATGATGCAAAGAATTCTCAAGATTAATATTTTTGCACCTGCAGACAGATTGTCTTCCTTTAAAAGTAGTCTGTGATAAAAACAAACAAAAAAAACTAACAACACTGCAGATGTGTGAAAGAATCTTTGTAAATTTCAGTCAGGACAGAATGTACGGAATTCCCCTGACCAGCTACTTCAGCTGCAGACTTCTAGTCTCCCACTGAGAACATTTGCTAATGGAAAAAAGCAATTATCTTTGCAGATACAAGAAACTTGACATGTTTCATGTCTTTCATCATTTTGTCCTATTTTTCAAACCCACTTGCTTATAAAAAATAATAAAAAAAAATCTTGTTTGTAGCTTAAGCCATGGGAGTTAATGTAGCCATCCACCCTTGTAAAAACAAGGGAAACTATTATCTTAATATCAGATATAATAAAATCAGTGCACTTTTACACCTCACCCCCACCCAACAGCCCAAGATCAGAGCATATTAACTTAAACTTGCTTCTCATCAGCCTGCCTTCTCTTATCATACTGTAAAACTTATATTTCTTACAACTAAAAAGTACTTGTTTAAAATACTGTTGACTGCACACTATACAAAGCTGCTTTACAAATATAATAGACAGTTTGTCATTAAATGTTTTATGCAAGTACTAATAAGAACATAAATTGTTTTACTTACAGTTACCTTTGTTCCCATTAGTGTCTTTCTAAACATTAATGACACAAACTGGGGTATATGCTTTACAGTTCACCCATACATTTAACAAAGTCAACAAAAGTGCACTCTTTCTCAGACCTTTTTCTTGCAAAGACTGGGTCAGTTGATGGCTCTTCCCTGTGGAGGTGAATGACTGCTGCAGTCCTTCACTCACTCGGAATGCAGCTTGTTTTTAGGCTGCAGTTGAAGAGTGCCTCAAGGAATCCTGACAGGTCATGTTTTAGACTGTTCAGAAGGCAACTGGGAATATTGTCAGGACCCTTAGAGGTGATGTTCTTGGCTTTAGTGAGTCTTCCCAGAACCTGCTCACTACTAATACTTGGAAGAACTATGTTGGCAGGGATTTCACCTGGTGGAGCTATGGGGTGAAGTATGAGCTAAATTTATCAGCTAGTAGATTTGCTGTTTCACCCTGACCTGTGAAGGTGATACCATAAATCATCAGTTCAGCACCCTGCTGTGTGTTACGTTTAAGGTTCCACACATTGCTGAAGAAGGCCTTGTGATTGTCCTTAGTGTGTGAGGCTCTCCTGAGCTTAGTGTTAGTCTTGGACTTAATTAGACCTCTTAGTTTTTTGCTTAGTTGTACAAGAGAGCACTTGCCTTTAAGGGGGTTGCTCTTCCTGATTTTGTCCATGAGTTTTCTTCTTTTATTATATACCCTGTTTAGGTGAGGATTCCACCAGTGGGGTTTGTTTTTAGTGTTTGTTTGGATTTATTTATGGTAGGTGTAGTAGCCTCTATGCAGCCATTCACGTGTTTGTATATGGACTCTTTGAATAATTCTGCATAGGTAGCTGTGGTCTCTGGGTTAGGCAGAGTCTTGAATTTTGACAAACTGTCACTTAATCAGATGTTTGCTTTAGAATAGTTCCTGTTACTGGTTTAGCTTTAGCTGGGTTTTCTGAGTAGACTTTTACTTCAAAGAAGACAGTTTTATGATACAAAGTGGCACCGGGGGGGGGGGGGGTTGCAACAGACTCCCATGTTGGTGAATACCAGATGCAGTATGTTTGAGCTACTGGTTGGAGTGTGCACTATCTGTTATAGGGTGTGTGTGTTAATAAAGTCCAGAAAGTGTTGTGCCTGTGAGTTTGAGGCAGTTTATTTTTCTCAGTCTACAGAAGGGCAGTTAAAGTCAGCTATGAATAGGGTGTTTGGTTGGATGGTGAGCACCTCTAGCAGGTTTAGGTAAGAGGAGTGAGATCTTAGTGGCATAGATGGTGACCTGCAGCTAGCCATGATATGGTGAGGGACGATATCTGTGGTGACTTGCATGTGGTTAAGCTCCACGGTATCATACTGTTTAACCAACCTTGAGATATGTTTGTTATGTAAATCAACACATCTCCACCTTTAGCCCTAGTCTGTGCTGTTGTGGTCTTAATGTGTGGAAGGCATTGTAGCCTTGCATTGCTGGAGTACTTTCTATGGCTTTAAACCAAGTCTCAGAAACAGCACAGATGTCTACTTCTCCAGAGTGAGGAGGGCTTGAAGAGTGTGGAGTTTTTTTGTTCAGGTTCCTAACAGTGAGCAGTAACACCCTAAGTGTTTGGAGAATTTTTCACTACGTTGCTAGCTTTGTCTTTTTTGCATTGCCTACAAAAGGCTCTAAGGGGATAGATAAAGTTTTAGAAAAATATTTGAAAGCCTGGGGGGAGAGGTGCAGCCCATCCTTGGCAAATCATTGTGGTTTGTTGACCACGTCCTCCCATATTGACAAATTTATTTATTTATTTGTTTGTCCTTTATTAACCGGGTTAGTCCACTGGGCTGGGGGCCCATTTTCAGTGGAGACCTGAGGAGAAAAGCTCCACAAACACATGATCTTAGATTCCTGTGGAATGATACCAGAAACTAAGCCACTTATTAAACTCAAACATTTTATATTCATAAATAATCCAGACTGAGCCTGAAATTGGTCAGTACTGACCAGTATTCTATCCTGGTAAACAAATTTAAATAAATTAAATAAATAAATACTGTGATATCATCCTTGGTGAAGATAGAATGCTACTCAATACAAGGCTTGTACATGTCTGTGACACATTCTGAGAGATCCATTATGTCTCTTTTTATATAGTCCAGTGAAGTATGTCTCAGGTCATTTATGCATGTGGTGAGCAGTGTCTGTGAGCATATTCTTGACAACCTCATTTGTATGTGAGATTTTTGCTCCAAGGAAGTTCTGTATTTACATCTCTTGCATAACATGTTATTTTGTCTAATGATTAACTAGTTTTTTAAGAACATGAGACATTGCTAAATTGCCTTAGCTGCAAAAGCTGGCCACAGAGACATATGGAAATTGTATAACTATTTTCACCAGTCGTTTAATAGGTGTGCTGTTTAGATTTAAGAATTGGGTTTTAATAGGGGTCTCCTAGAATAGTTTCTGGGGTTAAGGGCTAGATGATATATAGTGCTAGGATATGGTAGTGCAATTCAATGTGCAAGCTAGCTGCTCTAAGCTTAATTCCATGTGATGTCACACTGTTTAACAGTTTTTGGATCTAATCTTAACTTTATAAGGAAATTTTACTGTTTAGTCATTTGCCATTATAAAGGGAACTGCTAAACACCACTGCTCGATGGGCAGCTCCACACAAACTTTCCTGATTTATAGCAGAGACAAAAAGCTTGAAAACTGACTCCTATGCTCTATAGCCAATAAACAACCACACTTTGAGATCCCAAGAGTGCTACTCAACTCAGAGAGACCAGGTAAACAAGCTTCTGCTACAAGAAGGATGATCGTGAAATTTCTTAATGTAAAACTACAACAAAAGCAACTTTCAAGTGCAGATTAAACAACAAACATCTCCCAGACAACTAAAACCTTGGCTAATTCACCCTTCTGAAAGGTAATTTGGAGGCAGACTGAACTAGAAAAGCCAACAAGCAAAGAAATTAATATTTTTGCTACAAAATTAAAATTTTGTAAAAATTCACAATGATGGTAGCAATTTTGGTCTTCTGAGATGGCTGTGCACTGACCAACAGCTTAATTTCAGCTCTCCCAGTGTGAAAAACAGAAACCGAGAGATAAGGGCTAGTAATTCTGCCAATTTTAGTAACATTTGGTTACTGGCTTGTAAATCAACTGCCTGGATGACAGCAAAGAAGAAACTTAGAGAGCCTGAAAGAAAATCAAGTAGAAAACACTCTCTTCCCGTTTTCTCCTTTTTTTCCACACAGAAGGCACCCCAGCCGAGGATTGAACTGGAGAACCTCTTTCTGTGAGGCGGCAATGCAAACTGCTGCACCACCGCAGCCGCCCAAGGTAATGAGATAAAAATAGTGATGTATAATCAATCTTTAAGAAAGTCTCCAGGTATTCTGTGATATAATAATAAGATTAATTAGAAGGATTTATGAAGTATCAGAGGCAAGCATTAAAGTGAGAGGGTTCCTCTCAGATAAGCTGTGTATTAATACAGGAACCAGGCAGGAGTATCCTCTTTTCCCATTGGTATTTGCTTTATGTTTAGAGCCACTGGCCAATAAAATAAGGAACTCAGAAATACAAGGATATAACTCTTATGGTAATGAAGAAGATTTGGCATCATTTATAGATGCTAATATTTTGTACCTGATAAATCCAAGAAAGGACATCTCAGTGCCATGGGACATTTTGAGACAGTTTCAGATCTTTTCAGGATATACAGCTAATGAAGATAAGAAGGAAAATGTAAGTAAAGCAATTTATTTTCTTAACAGTATTTCTATGAATTTTTTCATAATATAAATTGCTTATTTTATAGTAAAGTATTTTTAGTTGTTCTTCTATGTGATAAAGTTATTAAACTAAGATGCATTTTTTTTCTTCATTTTCTCTTTCTTCTTTTCTGGTATTAGGAAATGTAGACATTACAGTGCAAAAAGAGAAGAAAATCTAGACAAAAGCATGTTTAAGTTAATAGGCTATAATCTTGGGGTGATCAGGTTGGAGATGGGATGAAAAAGTACACAGATTATAATATATGTAGAGCTGATATGTTTTCTGCTACCTCTGCATATGTGAATGCCTGGATATTGACCTTGGCTAAATCTAATGACAAATTTTAAGTGGAAAGAAGTACATATGAGAACACTGAATATAATGAAAAGTTTTCCTTTAGCTATAAAATTTCAGCCTGTCTTTCAGGCTGCACCCAAAGGGTACATTTTTATTTTTTCTCTTACTTATCTATAAAGGCAAGCTGATAATAGGGCAATAAAATTGTATTTATTTATTTATTGCATTTGTTTACAGGGAAAGTCCACTGGGCCTAAAAGAGCCCATTTTCGGTGGAGGCCTGGGGAGAAAAGCTCCGACAAGAATATAGATGCAGAAAAAAAAAATAAACATTAATTGGTACAGAAGTAGAAACAGTGTTACACATAGTGGTTACAGTAATATATACAGAATATATATATATATATATATATATATATATATATATATATATATATATGTATATATATATAGTCAGGAATTTAGTTGGTTTGATTACAATAACATATACAGAATATATACATAAAAGCAGAGATTTCGTTGATTGCCAGATGAATTCAGAATGGTAAAAATAGAGATAAATTAATCAGCATTATTGTACCAGTATCAACAAGTGATAAAAGAAAAAAATAATAAATATGGAGAAAGTATCATCAGTCACTAGTAATAAAAAGCATAGGAATTTAGTTATAATATAAGGAGAAGGAAGAGGTTAGGTTATAGATCAGGTACATAGCCAGGAAGAGTTGAGATGATTTTTCAGTATTTGTTTGAAGGTGGTGGTGCTGCCCATGTTTCTTATAGAAGGAGGAAACGAGTTCTATAGTTTGGTGATGCTGAAAGGAGTAGAGCAGTTGACCAGCTGGTAAGGTGGGCTTTTCTACTTTTAGAAGTAGATGATTTTCAGATCTTAGTTGCCTGCTGGGTTGGTATATGGCAAGTAGAGTTGAGAGAGCAGGACAGTCTGTGGGTCTGTAGATTATTTTGTGTGCTGTAGTTAGCTGGGTGAATGACAGATGGTGGGGGAGTTCCAGCCAGCCTAATTGTTTCAGTGATTCACAGTGGTGGGTTGAGAATGTGGCCTTGGTGGCAAATTTGGCTATTCTGTTGTAACACATATCAAGTTTGGATTTTGTAGAATTTTGGATATTAGTGAGGAGAGGGGCACCATAAAGGAGAGAGGGTAATAAAATTGTAGTTGCAAGGGTTTGTCTAGTAGAGAGGCTAAGAAAGTGTTGGTGCCTGTACAGCATACTGAGCTTTTGGTGTGTTTTTTTGATGTTACTGTTTATGTGTAGGTCAAAGTTTAGGTTTTCATGTATAATAATGCCTAGTAATTTAATGTGTGGGACAACTTCTATAGTGGTATTATCTTTGTTGACCAGCAAAGTTTGACTGGGATAGATTCCATTTTTCCAGATAAGGCCCTGGGAGAAAAGCTGCAATAACAGACAGAACATTTGTTTCTTTAAGGCTAAAAGTTTAATGATTCTGAAAGCATTCAAGTAGTTTTCACATCTGGGGAAGGGGGCATGAAGATAAAAAAAGAACAGACACCTAATTAGTGTAAGTAGAAGCACATGCAATAACATGCATCTTAGCATGGATAATCTCAATTTCAGGTTAACTAGGGCCTGTGTTAACAGCTGTCTATTTGGCAGAAATGTTCTTATTAGGAGGGTTAAACTTCATTATTTGAAGATGTACTTAGGTATGTGTGTTTGTATTAATAGGCTCTGGGTATATGTTTGTATTTTTTGAGAGATTTTATTAAAACAAAAAGTCCTGTAAAATGTGACATATGTTCCAATGGTGATGATAGGAAAAACTGTATAAAGGATTAACCTGCCAGACATTATTGGGTGTATGTATCACAAAAGTTGGAATTAGACATTTAAAAAACTGACATATATAATAGGTGGGAATAATGATTTCTTACCATAATGATGACATTTTCTATGTTATCTTGGAATGTGAATGATTTCACAGGTATAGACAAAAAGGAAAGAATATTTAATTATATTAAGAAATACAGAGTGCAAATAGCAATACTGTAGGAGACGGATTTAAAAATAACTGAGTATGTGAATTTAATAAAGAAAGGATTTCAAGTTGGATAGTCTAAAGAATATCAGGCACAATGTAAAAGAGGAGTACATACATTAATTGCTAGAGCATTTCCAGTAGTGATAAAAGTGGGAAAAATATAATAATGGCAATTTTCAGTAGTAAGGGGCTACTGACAAGGAATGAGGATTAAACTTACATATTTGTATTCCATCTAAAACTGCTGTGTTAGAGCTTAAAAAGTTTGGGGAAAAATAATCAGTTTTCACCAGGAAATATTATTTACAAGTGGGGACTGGACTTTGATTTAGAACAATGAGGATATATTTGGGGGGGGGCTAGAAGTGAAAATATAACATAAGAGGGTATATTTATGAAGAAATTTATGAAAATGTTTGGAATGCAAGGCATAAATTCAATAACAGGAACTCAAAAATAATTTACACATCATTTTTCAAGGTACAATAACTGGACTAGACTTGATAGAAATTATATTTTACAGAAACATTTCCATTTAATTGAAAACTTTGATACACATCCAACAACTATTTCAGATCATGCACCAATAATTACTAAGATAAATATGCAGAGTAATGAAGTAAAGATTAGAAACTGATGCTCCCCCTCTTATCTGTTAAAAAGAGAGAAATTTAAGGAATGGGTAGTGGAAATTATCTGGTAGTTATTATGGAAGTTAGAAAGTAATCTAGAAGTTATAGCTAGTGAGTGGGATAAAATGAAAGTGGGGTTTAAAATAGGATTGAAATAAAAGAAAAGAGATCTGGTTAGAAGTAATAAGAATTATTCAGAGTGGCTGACCAATGTTAAAGTATTACAATATAATAGGAATCTTACAGAGGAAGAGGAAGTGTATTTGCAGAGTGCTAAAGACAAAATAAGGGAGTATCTGGATAATATGCACAAGTTTAGAAAGATTGCTGTTATGCAACTTTTTTTGATAATAACTCCAGAGCACAAAAGCTTTTGGCACAATGACTTAGGTAACAGAAAGGCTGTTGCCTATAACAAGAGAAATAACCAGAGATCCTGTAGAATTATTAGAGACATTTTGGACATTTTATGAAAATTTGTACAAAGCAGACAAGTGGGGAAGTCAAGACAAATCACAAATGGAAATGTTAATGGAAGACTTGAGTATGCCAAGGTTAAGAGGAAGATGAGGCTCAACAACTAACAGTTAAGTTAGCATGAGATGAGATAAAAATGGTGATGTGTAACCAATCTACAGGAATGTCTTCAGGAATTAGATGGTATTTCTGTGGAAGTTTGGAAATGAGCAGTAAAGAAAGTGATAAAGATCTGAAACTTTTTCACAGTATTTTAAAAGGAGGAGAAGCACTAACATCTTGGAAGAAAGCTGTGGTGAATGTGTTACCTAAAGATGACAAAGACCTTTCAAACCCAGGTTTATATAGACCTGCTTCAATTTTAAACCATGATTATAAAGTGTTTATGTCCATACTAGCTAAAGGAACGGCAAAGGGACTGGCAAAACTGATATTGATCAGTCTGGTTATGTGGAGGGGGGGCAAACACTTGACAACATTAATAGAAAATAATGATCCAGAGGGAAGCAGAATGTAAGAAAATACCTCTGCTGTTGGTGGGTCTTGATGCAGAGAAAGCATTTGACAGGGTAAGCTGATATTATATGAGTAGGGCAATGGAAGCATTTGCATTCCCTGATATGATTTAATAGGAGGCTAGATGGAGGATCAGAGGCAAACATCAAAGTGGGAGGGTTCCTTTTTGATAAATTGTTTCAGAACAGAGGAATAAGGCAGGGGTCTCCTCCTTCTCGTTCCCTTTCATTGTTTTCATTATATTTAGAGTCACTGGCAAAGAAAATAAGAGACACAGAAGGTCAAGGATATAGGGGCGGCCACGGAGGTGCAGCGGTTAGCATTGCCGCCTCACAGCAAGAGGTTCTCTGGTTCGATCCTTGGCTGGGGTGCCTTCTGTGCGGAGTCTGCATGTCTTCCCTGTGGTCATGTGGGTTTCCTCCGGGTGCTCCAGTTTCCTCCCAAAGACACGCAGTAGGTGAATTGGGCACTCTAAATTGGCCCTTGGTGTGAGTGTGTGCATGTGTGTGCCTTCTGTGGAACTCCACTGCCAGTCATGAGCAGACAGATGATCCGCTGTGGTGACCCCTAACCGGGAAAAAGCCAAAAGAAGAAGAAGGTCAAGGATATAACTGGAATAGTAATCAGGAAAAGGTGGCTTTATTTGCAGTGAGTAGCACTGTGTACCTGATAAAACTAGAAGAGGACTTCTCTCTGTTGCAGAACATTCTGAGACATTTAATTTTTTTTTCTTTTTGGGATGTAAAATTAATGAAGATAAAACAAATGTTACAGCTGTAAACTATGTACTCGCACATGAATTGCTCCAGCAATACCCATATTTATGGGGACATGATAAAATGAAGTATTTAGAAGTGTGAGATAAAAATGACTCTGTTATGGCAGGTAAGGATATGTTGGAAGAGACTAAACAGAAGATAAAACTGCTCCAAACCAAGACCAAAAGACACGGACACCAAAGGTTAGCACTTTCATAAACATTGTGCAACATATACTACCATTTCACTTTGACAAGTGTAATATCTTTTGGCCCAAAAAGTTATTTTTATGTGACTAAATTCCACTCAAGAATTACAAGAATAACTACCTTTTTTCTGAATGAGTGCACTTTTTATGTCAGTTTTGTTGTTGCAACCCTGTTCTAATAAACTCTTAATGTTTGTAACTTTTTTATAAGTAAACAGAGGTCACAGTCCTATAATCTTGGCTAAATCTATATTACCTAGTACAATTTTCCAGTTGTCAACTATAATTTTTCTAATGGTCCACATCTCATTACCTATAGGAAGTGGAAATGAAAATGTAAAGCTATTGTTCAAATTCTTGGAGTGGTCACTGATACCCTGTCCTTCATTCAATGCTTCAAATTGGGTGTGACCTCTCAAAATTGGACTTGCCTTGCCATCTCTTAACTTTAGAACTTCATTTTCTATTTGGTTCAGCCATAATCTGTCATAACCTCTAGCCTCAAATAAAGTTCTCAAAGTCTCCATTTCTTTTGTAAAGTCAGTATCTGATGTAGTTAATCTACTAAGTCTAATTAGATGTCCTTTAACAACACCCTTTTTCATATGAGGAGGATGGAGGCTGTCTCTATGTAGATATTGGTTGGCAAACACTGGCTTTCTATAAATGCTACTAATGAACTGTTTGGACTGAAAGTCAAATGTCAAATTTAAATTCAAAAAGTTAAGACTACAACCAAAACCACTGATGGTGAACTATATGGAGTCAGTGGAATTGTTTAAGTCAGAAACTAGCATTTCGAAATCTTCATAGCTACCTTGCCAAAAAAAAAAAAGATCATCAATGTAACGGCGATATATCAGTATCCTATCAAACAACCTGTGTTTAATAAGAAACTTATTTTCCCAATTCGCCATCACAAGGTTAGTAAAAGCAGGGGCAACTCTAGCCCCCATAGCTACTCCTGATGTTTGTTTGTACAGTTGTTCATTGAATTTTAAAAAATCATTATCAAGAACAAGATCCATTAGTGCACAAACAGTAGTTACCTTTGTATTGTCAAAGTCAGTATTTGTAGTTAAGTATTCTCTCAAAAATTCCAAGCCTACTTCCTGATCAATGCAGGTGTAAAGAGAAACTACGTCCAAAGAAGCAAAAACAAAAGTACTATCTGGTAGTCTAAGGTCCCTTGTAATTTCTAATAAATGCCATGAATCTTTCAGGTAATGTTTCGAAGCCTGCATCACAGGATTTAAAAGAAAATCCAACCAAATGGACAGTTTCTGTCTTAGACTTTGCTGCAGATATAATTGGTCTAAAGGGGGGATTAACATTGTTTTTCTGTATCTTTGGAATACCACAGAGTACTGACATTTTGGGAAATTCAACTTGTAAATAGACGTAAGTTTGATACTCTATTTCTCCTTGACAAAACATGTCAAACAGTAAGGTGTCCAATTTCAGATAACAATTTTTAACAGTGGACAACTCTACCCTCTAATATGTATCATTATCTTTTAACATTTCTTCCATTACTGTAATATAGTCTTTTGTATCCATAATAACAATTTTCCACCTTTATCTGCTCTCATAACCCTAACTTGGGTGTTAGTGTACATATGTTTGAGTGCTTTTTCTTCCAAATCAGTCAAATTGTGAACCTTGTTATCAGGCTTTAACTGTCTAAAGCTGGATTCACATATATTTTGGAAGACCTGCAAGGTTCCTAGCAATGGTGGATTGTAGGTACTACATTTTTTAGGCATTTGAGAGACATTAACCTGATTGTCTATGTTAACATCCTGCATGACATAACTCAAATTCAATTTTCTAAGGAACAATCTAAAGTCCACAATAACTTTAGCTAGATTAAAAGAATTTGCTGGTATAAATGATAAACCTTTTTTCAAAACTTCATATGCCTGCGGTGGTAAACACATATGGGAAAGGTTCACAATTTCAATACCGTAATGGAAATTTTCTTTGCCAACTACCACTTTTTCTTGTTCCTGCCTTTGCCCTTCCCCTTGTCCTGTACTGTTTTGGACCACATTGGTGTTTTCTTGTTCCCTTGTTGGTCCACTAAAAAAGGACCCATATTGTTTACAGATACAGAACCTTCAACAGCTGAAATGTTGGTCCCCTGATTTTGAAAAATGTTGTTGTTAGTAACATTAGCAATATTGTTACTACCTTGACCAACTGCATGTTCTTTAACTGTGGTGTTACCCATTCTGTTGTTGTTAGTAAAATTTCTTTCAGCTGTAACTTCTGATACTTCTCCTACAACTTCATGTACATTGTTGACATTATTTAAATTAAATACACGATTATTCAAACTATGAACTGCATAGGCACTGTTATCAGCATAAGCCGATATATCTCTTCTTAATTTACCCTGTTTCCTTGTTACAATTGTTGCCCTATATCTATCCGCTTTAGCAGCAACACCACAAAACAAATGGTTAAGCAATTTGAAAGAAGAAAAGTTCTTAATTTTCGCATCCAAGTCACCCATACCGACTTTTACTTCTTCCATCTGTTTCTGGTAGTGTTCAACCAGAATCCGCATCATGTTAATAGCGGATTCGTTGAACAAATCAACAAGTTGACTGTGTAGTTCGCCCCCAGTTTTCACACAGTTCGGGAATTTATTGAACCGCAAGCCTTGCGGAACACACTTGCGTCTAATACATTCACCAAAATAGCTTATTTCAATGTTAAGCATGACATATTTAAGAGTTAGTTTCTCAAAGTCAAAAATAAGTTTTTTACATTTACTTTGCTCGACAATGCCATTGTTTGAATTATCAGTACTTACTGACTCGCTGTTTGACAAGTTCGCAATGTCGGGAAAAGGATTAGCATGAGTTTGAAAGACATGCTGTAAAACGTTGTTGTTGAGCACAAGTGTTGATTCAACTGGAGTGTCTTCAGCTGGAATCACGTTGGGTACATTCACCAAGTTATGTTGCTGGCTAGTAGAGCCAGAAGTGTTGTCAGGAACTTCCTGGGATCCTTCGGCTCTTTCGAGCCCTCTAGTGATGGCAGTTGTAATGACAGCTGTAATTTGCTCAGAAAAAGAAGTAAAGCTGTCAGGCACTGGATGGGTGGATAAAATTGAGCAATGTGTCCTGTGAATTGTCTTCCATGGTGAGAGTGAGAGTCAGTCACAAATGACAAGCAAACTCCAAAAAAACTTGAAAAGACACAAAATCACTGGAAAACTAAAAAACTTCTCCAAACCAAGACCAAAAGACACGGACACCAAAGGTTAGCGCCTTCATTCACTTTAATATGCTGTGAACTTCATCAGAAAAACACTCTAACCACCCTAATACAGCATTTAAATACTTGACTGAATAATCATAGTTTAAAAAGAAAGCTCATTTTTATAAATGTAAAAAAATACATACAAAAATTCATATAGTGGAAATAGTAGAAGTAGAAAATATAATTAAAAAGTTTTTTGTACATTCTAATAAATGTCATAAAATGAAGTTTTAAAAAAACTTTATAGCTTAGTTTGCAAAAAACACTTTATGTTAATGGTGCCATTTAGACCTGGTGCAACATCTGCACCCAAGTAAATTTGCCATAAGGATTCTTTGCATTCTAACCAGGTTTTATAATCACCTGAAAAAGTTTCTTGACTGATAGTATCTATCACTGAAAAAACAAAATTTATGAAGTCAATACAAATACCAGCATGTTTTGCCAAAGCATTGGTTTGTTCTTTTTTCTTAATTGCTAAAATATGTTCATAAATACGTCTTTTTAAACACCTAGTAGTCTTTCCTATGTAATAACTTGGGCAGGATAAACATTGTGCAACATATACTACCATTTCACTTTGACAAGTGTAATATCCTTTGGCCCAAAAAGTTCTTTTTATGTGACTAAATTCCACTGAAGATGTGTTACTGATGTACCTACACTGTCTACAAGAATTACAAGAATAACTACCTTTTTTCTGAATGAGTGCACTTTTTATGTCAGTTTTGTTGTTGCAACCCTGTTCTAATAAACTCTTAATGTTTGTAACTTTTTATAAGTAAACAGAGGTCGCAGTCCTATAATCTTGGCTAAATCTATATTACCTAGTTTATATAGACCTGCTTCAATTTTAAACCATGATTATAAAGTGTTTATGTCCATACTAGCTAAAGGAACGGCAAAGGGACTGGCAAAACTGATATTGATCAGTCTGGTTATGTGGAGGGGGGGGCAAACACTTGACAACATTAATAGAAAATAATGATCCAGAGGGAAGCAAAATGTAAGAAAATACCTCTGCTGTTGGTGGGTCTTGATGCAGAGAAAGCATTTGACAGGGTAAGCTGATATTATATGAGTAGGGCAATGGAAGCATTTGCATTCCCTGATATGATTTAATAGGAGGCTAGATGGAGGATCAGAGGCAAACATCAAAGTGGGAGGGTTCCTTTTTGATAAATTGTTTCAGAACAGAGGAATAAGGCAGGGGTCTCCTCCTTCTCGTTCACTTTCATTGTTTTCATTATATTTAGAGTCACTGGCAAAGAAAATAAGAGACACAGAAGGTCAAGGATATAGGGGCGGCCACGGTGGTGCAGCGGTTAGCATTGCCGCCTCACAGTAAGAGGTTTTCTGGTTCAATCCTTGGCTGGGGTGCCTTCTGTGCGGAGTCTGCATGTCTTCCCTGTGGTCATGTGGGTTTCCTCCAGGTCTCCAGTTTCCTCCCAAAGACACGCAGTAGGTGAATTGGGCACTCTAAATTGGCCCTTGGTGTGAGTGTGTGCATGTGTGTGCCTTCTGTGGAAGGTTGGATGCTGGGCTGGCAACTCGACACTGTAAAACTCCACTGCCAGTCATGAGCAGACAGATGATCCGCTGTGGCGACCCCTAACCGGGAAAAAGCCGAAAGAAGAAGAAGGTCAAGGATATAACTGGAATAGTAATCAGGAAAAGTTGGCTTTATTTGCAGTGAGTAGCACTGTGTACCTGATAAAACTAGAAGAGGACTTCTCTCTGTTGCAGAACATTCTGAGACATTTCAATTTTTTTTCTTTTTGGGATGTAAAATTAATGAAGACAAAACAAATGTTACAGCTGTAAACTATGTACTCACACATGAATTGCTCCAGCAATACCCATATTTATGGGGACATGATAAAATGAATTATTTAGAAGTGTGAGATAAAAAGGACTATATTATGGCAAGTAAGGATATGTTGGAAGAGACTAAATAAAGATAAGACAAAAACTGAGAAACTGGAAGCTCTTGTTTATCGATGTTGATAGTGAGATACAAGCAGTAACAATGTTTTTTAGTCTTTTTAGTTTTATACATAGCTCAGGCATATTTTTTATCAACCAAAGGTTGTGGATAGTAATTAATACAGAATTGAAGGATTTTTTCTGGGAGGGAACGAGGCAAAAATTCAAGTAGGATATGTTCCAATAGAACAAGGTAATTTAAGGTTACCTGATTTAATGAGATATTTTACAGCAATGCAGTTAAGACTGATATATACAGCACAAGCAGAAATCTACAATTCAAAGTGGAACAAGATGATGATGAAGCAGGAGGGAAATTCAGAAAATAAGGAGAGACTGGGATTTGGAATTAGATCCTTAAGGAGAATAACAACAGTGAAATTGAATATTATACTCAAAAGTAGCAGAAATTATACTAAAAACTAAGCCAACACAGGAAGAAAGGAGATTCTGCTGGTAGGGATGACTGCAATTAGAGGTACAAAGACTAGGCAAGAGGGGGCTGGAATTTACTGTAGGAAGCTGGCAAATTAACTAAGGAATTGGAAACAAATAATTGGAGAAGGAAAGGTAATAGAATGGGATGGATCCAAGAAGATGTTTGGACTGCAGGCTACAGACTGCCTACCCTATCAGGGATTGATAACAAAGTATAGAGAAAGAGAAAGGGATAGGGGAATCTTAAGTGAAAGATCTGCACTGGATGAGTTTTCAGTTGAAACTAGAACAGAAGGTGCTGTTAAAAAAGAGATAATTAGTAGAGCATGTAGAATACTGCACAATAATTATAAGAACCAATCAGAAGAGGTCAGAAAAGATTGGTAAGAGAGATTGGATAAGCAATTCATAAGGAAACAATGGGAGGACGTATGTATGGCTCCCAAATATGCAAAACATTTTAGAAGATTTAGGATTTTTGCTTAGAAGTGTTTGCATAGAAACTTTTATACATAAAGCTGACTCCTAAGAATTCTTCCTTAGGTAGATGGCAAATGTTGGAGAGGTGATGAGAAAGAAAGAGGTTCCTGGAAGCATATGTTTTCTGAGTACAATGAGTTGGCAGACTGTAACAATACCCTACAGAGTACTCTGTCAGTAATACTGGGTGAGCAAATGAGTGTAAATAAGGAAATTATTTTATTTTAACTTTTATTAGCTGGAATACAGGATCTGCATTACCTAGACATAGTAAGACCTAGTTAAGATGAATTCTGGTGACTGCCAAAATAGCAGTTACTAGAAAATGGAAATCAAAGTCTAAACCAACTCTACTTAGTGAATATTGTAACAGAGGTAAGATAACAGGAGGTGGGATCTTTAGAAAGTGTAGGAGCAATGCATGTAGGAAAAAAGGAAATTGAGGAAACAGTTCATACAGAAAATGTTTTGCAGGATGAGTGAGATTTAAGAAAAGGCAGGAACTGAACAATTTATGAAATGCTGGCTTGATTATATTGTATAGAAGAATATATGTGATGTATAATGTTTGTAAATGTGAACTTGTTAATATGTTTGTTAATTTTTATATAAATGTAAGTTTGCTTATGTCACAGGTTATAATTCAATAAAGCCTTTTGTAGTGTTTACAACTGGGAACTGTTAATATGGTTTGTTTTCTTTTATATAAATGTATGTTTGCCTATGTCCTAAGTGATAATTTAATAAAGCTGTCAAAAAAGTAGCAATCACTGTATAAAGCAAGTACAAGAGCAGTAAATCAAGAAAATATTTTTATCTTAGCTTGGATGGCTCTGGATGCAGTTGAAACATTTGAAAAGCATTGTAAGACTGTGTAAGTGAGCCTTTGGTAAAGATTTCATTAGCAAAGCCTCTCTGTGAACTTTACTGTCAGAAGAATGAAAAATAGAGTCCCCCTTCTGTTTACACTCTCAGTTTTTAATAGACTCTAATTCCTCCTTAACCTGTTCTGCCATTGATCCTCCAGAAAAATGCTCTGAAGCTGAGCAGCCAAGTGCTCTGGATTATGTGGAATGCTCTGCATTCGACCCTAAATGACCCCACTGTTCCTCTGTTCCACACTGAGCAGCTTTGGCTCCACTACATTGATTTTGATTGGTTGGTATACCACAATGAATGCCAATATGCATCGCAGTATACAAACCAATCAAATAGCTGCTCTGCTGTTCTACATTGAACAGCTTTGACTGTGCTGCACAGTTTTTGATTGGCTCATATTCCACAATTACAGCCAATCACCATTGTAGTATATGAACCAATTAAATAACCGTTCCTGAAGATGGGAGCCAATGACAGCTCCTAATTACATAACCATTCGCATACTGGTAATGGCTTTTGCACCAGTACAATGCCTTCAAAAAGGCCTTCAGGGTGCAGGAAGATTACCTTGGACCAGAGCGAGTTTGAGGAAGGAAGAAACATATTCCTGCCATGGGTTACTTTGTAAGTCATAGAGGAGGCCAAGATGGATTCAATAAATCCAAACTGAGACATGCAAGTTGCAACTAAAGGATGAGACAGCACCGAACGGGAGTCTGCAATGCTTCAGGGAGTCGAGGACTGAGATTAGCAGACCTGCAACCAAAAGGCTGAGGTTTGTTTTTGCTGGATGGTGCTGCTGCTGATTGTACTTTCTTTGGATTTTATTACTTGTTCTTGAATTTTGTTGTGGACTGAGTTGCAGCTGCTTTCCTGTATTGGGCAGAGGTAAATGCCTTAAAATGTAGGTTGTAATGTCTCTTTATTCTGATTATTTCTGGCATTGTCCCTGATTTGTCACATTATTTAAATGTATCCCTATTTTTTTTACTTTTGTCCTCCAATTATACTAGCGTTGTCTAGATTTATTGTACTAACAGTCCGAACAGTAAATTAATAGTAATTTAATTGTCGGGCTCTGCTGTTTTCTGGTTATTTCTGGATTTGTCAATTTGTCCCTAATTTGTTACATTCCTCAGCCAGATTTTTGCACTGTCCATGTTTTTGGTTTGTTGCTCATAAAATTTCTGTTTTTTCTGGCAAACTATGATCTGAGGATTAAAATCACTAGATTCGATGAAATCACTAGATAACAGGCATTTGAGTTTCAGACTTCATATCCTTCAGAAAATGCATGCACAAAAATCCTGTTCTAGCAGCTTTCCTGATTTATAAGAGCAATATTTAAAATGCATCCCTATTTTTGGTCCTTTGCCCCAAAGTATATCAGGCTTTGTGCAGACACAGGTTGAGAGGTAGGGCATTTTTATTTTGCTTGTCAGGCCCTGCTATTATGGGCATGTATTGTAAAACTAGTAAAACATCCCATACTTTTGTTTTTATTTGTCTTGTCAGGTATTTCTACCACATGGATGTAATAATACATTAACAAATTATCCTCCTGCTGGCTCTTTGGCTACTATTTTTTTTTGTTCAGAATATATATATATATATATATATATATATATATATATATATATATATATATATACACACACACACACACACACACACACACACACACCCATATATATATATATATATATATATATATATATATATATATATATATATATATATATATATGTTTCAGTGTACAGGCATGCTAGTTATTTTTATGAAAGGTTTTTCACAAATTGTTAAAGGTATTTGGTTTTCTTTTGCAATAGATTGGGATTATTCATCTAGTGGCTGTAGGTGTTTACCTGGCCTTTTTGAGCTGGGAAACGCTCAAAAGGGTTGTAAGTATTTTTTCTTTGCACTGCATTCAGACCGGCCAAATTTAGTTCCATTTGTAGACTGTGCAATAAAAATCAGGACATCTTTTTTTTTGAGAAGCCCCCTCTGTACCCTCGTGGCAGCAGCACATAGCAGGACTATCTAAGTGAAGGTTACTGGTTCAGGGCTCAGTTTAAGCTATTTCATAAGTACAGGGCTCAGTTTGAGCGTTTTCATTAGTTTCTTTGTATTAGCTGCTTTGCTCTTTCTTGCACATATTGCACCATCATGCACCACTGCATAGAGGGGGTAACTCTTGGAGGTTATAGATACAGAAGTGCCAATAGAAATATTTTCCCTTGGAAGGGGCTGCTATCTAGCAGAGCAGTTATTGACTAGCTCTCAGCTGTTCAGTGAACAACCCAGCAGAGATTTTTACCTCTTACCTATCAACATCAGACCCTATAGAGCCCCACCTTTACAGACCTCCTACTGTACACCCATAGGTTAGTTACTCTAAAATAGCTCCCTGCCTGATACCCCCATTTTTTTCTCCTTATCTGCTGAGATACCAGGTTCAAATCTTGCATTATGGACTGTCAGTTTCCCTCTGTTTCTCCTGCCAGCCTGGTGGCATTAGTTTTTTGAGGCAGTGTAGCAACTACCTCATGTACACTGACAACCCCGTACTCCTAAACCACTCAAGTACAATTTGCGGGAGATGTTTCTACACTAAGAATCTGGAATCACTGCTCTCTCCCGCCCAGAACAGCAACACTAAACAGGTTGTCACCTCACACACCACGACTCCTGTTTGTAATATGCACCCAACACATAAACCTTCACATGCAGAAGTACTCTCCAGAAACCTACCTAAACACCAGAGGCTACCAAAACACAAACATGCTACACCTAACACAACACCCAAAGCATCCAAGACACACAAAAACACTAGCTCCTGTGTCTCACCAAAATAAGCTCTTAAGGCAATGCATAACTATTCCAAATGTTTTAGTTATAGGTGACTCTATAGTGTGACATACAGACACCCCACTCACCAGGCTGAACAAGGAGATGATTATGGTCAGCTGCTTGTCTGGTGCAAGGATTCACCAGATCACACATGCACTCAAGTCTCCCAACAAGTACTGTTATGACTCTGTCATAGTTCATGTTGGTGTGAACGACTTCAGACATACCTCTCTGGACGATCTGAAGAGAGACATGATTCAGGTGGGTGTGTCCATACCTTTGAGCAGCATTTTACCCTTGCCTAGGATGATAGCACAATATAAAAAGAAATTGATTGACTTCAAAAATTGGCTTAGTTTTTGGTGTCATTTTAAGGGGATCCAGTTCCTGTCAGCCCGGCAGGACATAGTGGTAGACCACGCTGCTTTGCCAGAGATGGTCTTCACCTGGCACATCTAGGCTTTTGATTCCTGGCTAAAGCACTTGCCTCCATCATAATGCTTTTTTTTTGGCAAGGTCAGAACAACAAAATTCCCAATGTGAAAATATCAAACACATAGAAACTAAGGGTAATACTGCTAAATGCTAGCAGTTTAAATCAGAAACTGCATTCTTTTGAAAGCTCTCCTCTCCCTGGAAGATTCTGACATCTGTGCAGTCACAGAAATCTGGCTCAAGGCCACAGAAAGTACCCCGGCTTTACAAGGCTACAATGCCTTCCACACTTTCAGACCACAAATTGAAGGTGTGAGAGCCAAAGGAGGTGGAGTATCTAGCATCATTAAAGATAATTACACCTCTAGACAGGTTAGACAAGAAAACTCTATGGAGCTACTCCTAGTGTAAATTACCATGGGTAAGACCCTCCTTCAGATCATCTTCATTTACAGGTCCCCTTCCATGAACCAAGATGCCCACACAGCTTATTTAAATCTACTTGGGACAATTAAGGTACACCCTAGTTATGGGTGACTTCAACTATCTTTCCATTAATTGGGAAACCTATATGAGTCCATACTCATTTGCACAAAAGTTCCTGGACTTTGTTAACTCAAATGCCCTGGAACAAATAGTGCACCACCACACAAGGGGCTCCAATATTCTATACCTGGTCCTCGCCAATATGAGTGACCAATGCAACACCACCTGCATTGCTTAAATCCAACCATAAATCAGTCATTTTTGAAGTAGCAATAGCACCAGAACTCTCCAAAGGAGAAGTCAGGCTAAAAAACTTCACCAAAGCTAACTATACCCTGCTAAGGGAAAGTAAAACTGACTTCCAAGCTCCAGTTTCCACAGATGACATTGATGGCTATACTAAGGTATACACCGATGCCCTGTATAAATGTCTAAACAAATATATCGACACAGCCCAATAGGATTAAAGTAAGATCCTTAAGAAAAAACAAACCATCCTGGTGGATATCTGGCATTAATAAATTATACAATAAGAAAAAAAAGCTGCTCTCTAAAATACAAAAGTGAGATCCCAGAACTGGAAGAGCACCCTCCTCAGCCTAAACAAGCAAATAAGACAACTCATAAAAATCTTCAAAGAGCAACTATGAGAAAAATCTAGCAACCATAACCAAGGATAACCATAAGGCTTTCTTCAGCTACATCCACAACCTAAAAGGTAGGATTCAGATATGTGCTGAACTAATTGTGGATGGCATCACACACACACACTGACCCTGCGGAAATTGCAAACCTGCTAGCAGACAGGTTTGTTGAAAATTTCACCCCCCCTATCCCCCCCCCAAGCATACCACAGACATCGTCATCATCTCCTCCTCCCTGCATCTCCAAAGAGCAAGTCACTAATGCTCTCTCCAAGGCTGAGAACACAGCCTCCTTGGGAACAGATGGCATTCTGAGCTGTGTTCTTAATGTTCTAAAACAAGAGCTAGCTACTCCATTAGACACTTTATTCAACCACAGCTTGAGTACTGGCTTTGCTCCACTGAATGGAAAGCAGCAATTGTTATCCCCCTCCATAAGGGCAACTTGGCAATCGACCCAGGTAACTATAGACCCATACGTTTAACCAGCCTCATCTGGAATGAATCATCATGAACCTCATAAATATAGGTGACCTCCAAACCTTGGATCCATCCCAGTTCAGTTTTGTCAAGGGCGGGTCATGCCCGCTAAACCTGGTGGACTTCTTCGAGAATGTAACCAGAGCCATAGATAAGGGCAAAGTCATGCACATAGCCTATCCTGACTTGGCCAAGGCCTTCGACACTATCCCACATTTGGGCATCATTGACAAACTAACCCAGTTAAGTATCAACCCCTATGTTATCAGCAATCGTTATCCCCCTCCACAAGGGCAACTTGGCAACAGACCCAGGTAACTATAGACCCATATGTTTAACCAGCCTCATCTGGAATGAATCATCATGGACCTCATAAATATAGGTGACCTCCAAACCTTGGATCCATCCCAGTTCAGTTTTGTCAAGGGTGGGTCATGCCCGCTAAACCTGGTGGACTTCTTCGAGAATGTAACCAGAGCCATAGATAAGGGCAAAGTCATGCACATAGCCTATCCTGACTTGGCCAAGGCCTTCGACACTATCCCACATTTGGGCATCGTTGACAAACTAACCCAGTTAAGTATCAACCCCTATGTTATCAGCTGGGTTGCAAACTGGCTCACAGTCAAAGTGGGAGATTTTACCTCTAAGAGCAGATCTGTCACCAGTGGGGTCCTGCAAGGGTAAATGCTGGGCCCACTCTTGTTTGGCATATACGTATCAGAAGTCCAGGCCAAAATGGAGGGGTTGTGGCTAACCAAGTTTGCAAATTACTGCAAATTATGTGCTATAATTGAATCCCCTAGCGATGTTAGTGTACTTCAAAAGGGGCTTACACAGACCAATGATTGGTGCCAAAGACATGGTCTTAAACTAAATGACAAAAAATGCATCATCATTCCCTTCAGTAAAAACAATTGTCCCTGCTGATTATAAAATAAACAATAATACCCTAAGTACCAATTCAGTAGTGAGAGACCTGGGAACACAAATTGAGTGTGACCTCAACTTTGAGCATCATGTGTCTACTGTGATGAGGAAGGCATTCTACGTCACTCACCTGATTAGCAAAGGCATCAACTCAAGAGCAAAAGAGGTTATAACTCCACTGTACTCATCCCTCATTAGGCCTATTATTTAATACAATGCTCCCTTTGGTATGTACTGTACAAGACACATGCAGCAACTTGAGAGACCTCAGAGATTTCTAACTAAGAAAATTCATGGTCTCCAGCACATGTCTTATACGGATAGACCGAAGTCACTGTCACTGTACTCAGTAGCATATAGACTACTAACAGGCAACTTATGTCTGGTTTACAGGCCTATCTCTGACCCAAATCTAATGGAAATGCTGCACATCCATAAGTCAAATGGGACTAGAGTCACCTGTTCCAGGGACCTCGATCTAGCCTATGACATAAATAGGACCTGCTGGAGAGACAGATACATCTGTCAAAGGTTGCCACTCCTCTGGAATAGGCCTTTAATCCATATCCAGCAGAGCACCTCCATGATCCTGTTTAAGCCCAATCTGGGAAACCTTAAAATTCTGCCAGGGATTGCCCTGGCTTCTCTCCTGGACATGGATAGTCCTTGCTAGAAAAACCTTCAGCAAAGATGATATCTCTCATCTAGTATCATATTGGGATTTAACGGCTAGGCTTGTAAAGACCCTCAGGTCAATAGCCTAGTAACATCCTATGAACCTATGAACTTTATTCTGAGTGTAAATCTAGTTAGTGTGTTTTCATAATGCCAAGACTTAGAACTGCTCAAGGAAAAGTCATATTGTGTATTGTTTGTGTTCTCTCACCCAGCAGTGCAACATGGTTGCTTACATGTTGGAGAAGGGCAGTTAGTGTGTTTTAATTTTATTTTAAAGGAGAACCACACCCACAAACTCAAAAAACATGTTTATTTCATTATGGTTTGGTGTTTCCTACATTTTAACACCACTCTGGGACTATTTACAGGTTTTTAAATACTTTTATATGTAATTTCTAAGTCTGACCACATGGGGTCTGGCATCTTGGAGCAATTCTGATTGTTTAGTCTGCCTCTAGGTATCCCACAATGCAGTGCTTGTCTGTAAAAAGTTACAGCGCACAGGCCTCTTTCTCCCTAAAGGTTCTGTCACTGCATTGATTTTACATGTATACACTGCTGTCTTTTGGTCAGTTTTAAGTAACATTTCATGCCGTTCAATGACTAATTAAAATACAAACAGTGCAAATGCCACAGAACAGACTTTCAAAGTCCTTTTTACTGCTGCTTCTTTTTAGAATGGCTAGGCTGCAGTTGTTTTTGTGAAGCCTGAACTGTACTACTTTGACTCAGCTCCCATTCCCCTTCACACCTAACTTCCCTAGCTGTCAAAGTGCTAAGGGTAATTTGAGCTGTTACCTGCTGTGATTGACAGCTCACAGCAGGAGACTTGACTCATATACTGTTTCCTTGCTCTAGAACAGGGAGCTGTGACATCACAGCTTGGGTGGGTTTTTAGGACGGTCATGGTGATGTCAGTTTGGGGAGGGAATTGGCCAGAAAACTACCTGTATTCAGTGGCCTTGATAACATCAATGAATTGGAGACTTTTCCAGGGCGGGATAAAACGTTTTTTGAAAGTGAAACCACCACATTACAGTAAGGTACTGTTCTGGTGGACAGAAACAGTCAATTTAAAATATTTTAAATTCTGTGTTGTTGTTTATTCATAGCAGGGAAAATAAATAGGGAGAAAAAGGACAGAGATGTTGAGCATTTAATAACAGAATCCTGTTGTTGTCCTTTAAGTGCTGCAATGATTTTAGCTAACTTAAAGTAGTAATCATGCTGTGATTGCTGCTATTTTTCCATTGTAAATAATATTTATGGACATTTTCATTTCTCTTTTTCTGAAAAAAAGGTGGTACAAAATAAGTTGGGCACTGAGGGGTCAGAGAGGGACTGGGAATATGAGCTAGGCTGTTCAGTAGTTACGTGGACTGTAAGCCTAGTAACTATATGAGCTAGGCTGTTCAGTAGTTACGTGGACTGTAAGCCTAGTAACTACCTATAAACCTAGAAGTGCGCAGGGCTAAGACTGTGAGCTGTACTTCTTGTAGTGTACTTGGGTGTCATTTGATGTGAAGATATAAGGTTTCCTTTATGTATTGTCTAGCCCCTGCTGTTGACTCCAGTGTTATATCTGTCCCCTTAACTCCCTCCTAAAACTGATAATGTTTGCAGATAAGGTGATCTGTTATAACGCTGTTTACATATTCTTGTTCTGTCAATGTCTCAAATACTATATAGGGTATTTTGAGACAACTATCTCTGGGAATGTTTGGGATTATCAAAAAGTAGTAGAGAATCATCAGACAACCTATGTAGAAGATTCTATAGGAATGAAAAGTGTACTAATTGGTTCTCTGACAGAGCAGCTGACGCATGGAATACACTACCAAGCTCCATTAAAGCAAGTACTATGTTAGATATATTTAAGAACAGCCTGAACACTTATTATGGCAACAAGTGTTTTGGTAATTGGCAGACTAGAAGGGCATTAATGTCCATGCTTGAAATATTTGTATGTAAGTGCTTTTGTCCCTGATTATTTCAGGATTTGTTGCTGATTTGTTGAGATGTGAACTAGACAAGAATTACAATTATAACATTGTTTCAGAAAGTGTTTATTAATTCACCTTCTCTATTCTCTTAATGTCTCAGTTTTCACTAATACTTTAAGTGTCTCTAATTGTACTTGATTACTTCTAGGTTTGTCCCTGATTTGTTGAGAGCTATGCTGGTGTCTTTTGGAGAAAATGACATGCATGTCATTTAGTAATGACAAAGTTATAGATTTCTACTTTAGAAAATGATTATTAATTCACATTCTCTTATTCTGTCAATGCCTCAGGTTAATAGTAGCAATATCTTGTGTTGTTTATTAAATCTGGATTTGTTCCTCATTCTGCTCTGGCTTATCCTCACAATGGCATTATTTTCCAGTAGTGTTTCTACAACTGGAAACTAAGCACATTCAAGCCAGTATAACTACATTCTTTGTATATTTTCTTTATAATGGGTCTTTTGCAGCTAAAGTGTGATGCTAGGATTTCTTTTTTTTTACAAATGTCCTGCCAGGCCCCATGGCAATGGCATGTTTTGGGCAGGCAAAAAAATGTGTTCCACATTCTGACTGTTTGTCACACATTGCTAGGATTTGTGTTCCACACTGGCCTCATAAAAGATTGAGACCTGTGCTCTGAAGACAGTTGGATACAAAAGTTTGAATCTCATACCTGCCTCTTGACATTCCATGATTTCTACGATAAATTTGCTTTTCTTCTACCTGGTGTACAGTAAATAATTATTTTCCACAAACACCCTACTCTCTCCAATTTTTATTACTTTTCCCTTCTATCACAATTTTCTCATGATCACCTTATTCTTTTGGTATGATTACATCTTTACTAATATAGGTCTTGGCTGCTTTCTCATGACCAGGTTTGGAGCATACACACTATTTGTCCTTTCAGTTAACAAATCCCTCTGTCGACACCATTCCCACTACTTATTTGTTCTTTCATAAAATTAATATAGTCTAGTCTGTTCCTTCCAGTTTCCCTGGTATAGCAGAAAAAAACTCATGTTTTCTATTCACACTTTTGTCTTCTAACTCTAACATATTTTGAAACAGTTCTTCCTGAGAAGCCTCATACACAGCCAGCCTATTTTTCATTTCAGCTTCTGATTTTTGCAGTTGTATCACTTCATCTGAGCATCTAGTTAAAGTTTATTTTATTTTTCCACCCTTTTTTATTCGAGTTAATATACACCTTCAGTGTTTCATTTATTTTAATCATTAGATGGCAGCAAAACAGTCATTAATCCACTGTTATTCATGTATTCATCTATTATTTATCAATTGTTTTAAAATGTTTTTATCAAGCATTTATTATAAATCAAGTAATTGAAGTTTTTATCATGCTAAACTGATAGATTTGCTTAGCTGCCAGCAGCATTAAGTTATCTTACTATGTGTTTTTGTTCGTTCACTGAGAACATTGCTTGCCTTACTGAAGATTTAATCATTTAATGCACTACTTAATTGATGGTTGAACAAATTGATCATCCTAGTGATTGTTTAATTGATGAATTTAATTGATGTATTTTAGCGCCAAAAGTTGTATATAATGCTTTCTGATATGTAGTTAATTTATATCTGAAGAAGCGTAGAAGTCTCTACGCGAAAGCGCTTATATACGTTTTTATTGCTGTTGTTCGTGAATAAATGGATTTTGTTCGCATTTTATAAGTTTATTGTTTTGTGCTGCATCGTGGTGAGTCCATCTGTTTGTGTTTCCATTTTATAAATCAAGTATATAAATTGTGGTTTTATTATAACAATTTGTAGTATTTATATTATTTATTTATTTATATACAAGTCATTTCAAAGGGCTGATTAACTTTGAATATTTAATGTTTTTTTTTGGATCTTGTTATGGAATTTGATTGGTTTTAAATGAATTATTTCTAGACAGAGATTGGTCCTAGATTCTCAGCCATACATAAAAGTTTGTACTGTTTAGCCAGGGGTATTTGCATCTGATGAAGTTTGTACGAAAACGTACTATTACTGTTTATAGCATTAATGTGTTTTGGCGTTTTTTATCCACGTGTTACAATTTTGGATGTCGTGATATAATAAATTGTACATCCTTATTTCGGACTCGGACCCTCATTTGGATATCATTAGCGAACCTTTGATTGTGTTCTTTAAATTTCTACTTTACTGGCATCCAGGCAGTGTTCTTACTAGCCAGTAAGTGAATTTAAGCTGACAATATCATTGGCTATTATTTCTCAGTTTCTTTATTCACACTGGGACAGCTGAAATTAAGCTGTTGGTCAGTGTGCGGCCATCTTAGAAGTCCCTCCCTAAATACACAATTGACCCATTCATTCCTCCAACCTAGAGTCACTTAGCACCTTACATCACCATGTATATATTTGGGGGAGAGTCCTCCAGAAGGTAAGGTAACACTTTTTAGTATCACCTTCTTGTTGTCCAGCCTGAGTGTGAGACTTGAGCTCTGAGGAGCTCTTGTCTTTAGTAAGCGCAGGTTTTTGCTTGTAGAGCATAATCCCTCCCTGGTGGTTGCCATGTTAGGAATGGTATATCAAGTTTAACTTCAAATTCAAGTTATTTAGGTGATTTTTTTTTCAAAAACTGTAACAGTAATAAATAAACAAGAAAACAAGTGCTAAAAATAATTAAAATAAATAATATAAGACAGCTGTCATCAACCCCCACCATCATAGGTCAATTCTAATAAAGACTTTTTTAATACCTTCCTAAAACCAGCCAGCACAGGACACTCACACAAACAATGAGGTAGTGAGCTCCAAAGATATAGAACTTGGTAATAAAAGCTTTAAAAGACAGACATTTCAGGATTTATCTAAGGAACCAGTAGCAGCCTCTCTAAGGCTGAACCCATGACACAAACAGGGCAGTGGGGATGATAAGCTCATTTAGACAGCAAAGACCCAGATTATGAATGGACAGATAACCCTACACTGGGATCTTTTAAATAATCCTGTAACAAATGGGGAGCCAGTGAAGGCTGTGCAGAACTGGTGTAATATGTTGGTAATGAGATGTTCTAGTAACTAATCTTGATGTGGTGTTCTGCACCAGCTGTGATTGATCCAAGTCCATGTTAGTCCCAAGTAAAGGGCATTGCAGTAGTCCAGTATGGAAGAGGCCAGGACATGCACAGCAAGTGAGAGATCAGCTCGTGGTATGGGGTGCTTTATCCTGGCAATGTTCCTCAAATGGAAACAGGGTGATTTCACAACAGTTTTAACCTGGTCCTTAAATGGCAGTCATGCATCAAGAATAACACTCAGATTTGCTACTCTGACTTACCAGTATGTATGTATGTGCATTTATGTACAAAGACACAGCTACCATGCAGATATGGTTAAACAGTACCAATCACTCATCCCCACTCCCTAAAGCTGCATGCCAAACACCTCTGTCACTACTAGGCTAGTAGCCTATTTTCAGGGGAGACCTAGGGTAGTATTTATACCACTAGCCACAAGTTTGGCCAGGGGATTGGGGAACTTTCTTTACTCTATTTGAAAGGGGACGCAAATAGCTGTAGCACTTCCAGTTTCCAATCTGAGTGCAGAGGCATCTCAGAGAAACCAGGAGAAAGTATGGAGTCAAGTAAAAATGAAAAATAAACAGATTCACATGAAAGTAGGGAATTGCTCAGCCTGGAAGAAGGAAAAGAGATGAGGAAAGATATAATTATATCTGAGAATCACAGGAATGAGTTAAAGGTAGGTGAGCCTTTAAAGAAGAGTTTTATAGGTGGTGATGTTGTGAAGGCAGTCAAGCCCACTCAGGAGTTCCATGTGGTGGTGGAAGGAGAAAAGGAAGCTATACTACTGATGGATATGGAGGATTCTTTCCAGCAAAACCTCTTCAGGGAAGAGGATTCAGCACAAGCGTGTGTTGCTACAACCTTCCAGTCGGGATGGTTGCGGGATGATTTACTGATGGATTTGACAGATATCAGTGATCCAGAAAGTGGTAAAGATATTTCCTGGGATGAAATTATGGACAGAATACAATGAGAGGATGGTCAGTGAGCAGAATCTACAGTAAATAAGTTGTATGCAGAAACGGTGAAGATAACAGTGCAGAAAGTAAAAGAAGAGAAGAAAGATTCTACAGTTAAGAAGAAGAAGTTGTTCAAAGTGAGCATAGAAAAAAGAAAATACTGAACTAGACAGATACAATGTATGGGATGAGATAATTGGAACTAAAGCAAATGAGGTAAGAGCTTTTATACATAAAAATAAAGAAACATACTGTGACATTATTTTACCTGTTCTATTCTCGGCTGGAGTGCCTTCTATGTGGAGTCTGCATGTCCTCCCCACGGTCGAGTGGCCTTCGAAAGACGTGTGTGAATGGGCATGCCTTCACTGAAGGTTGGGCGTCGGGCTGGCATCTTGACACCATAAAAAATCTACTGCCAATCATTAGCGGACCAGAGGTCCGCTGTGGCAACCCCTAACCAGGAAAAGCTGAAAAGACAAACAACTGTGACATTATTTTTGAATCTGGATAATTGATGGAAAAATTTATAGGAGAATATGGAAAAAGAAGGACTGTTTTCTTTGGAATAAGTATGTCTTAAAGACCTTTTTGGGAGAAACAAGAAAAAAAAGTATATACAATTTAGAAATGAAGCAGAGACAGAGTATTTAAAAGGACATTTATTAAAAATATGAAAAAATGTACTAGAAAGTTCAAAAGTATATGATAAAAGAGGTTTATGGACTTGGGTGTGTGACTGTCTTGTTATATTGACTGTAGAAAATGAAAAAAAAATTGCACATTCCTAGTATTATAAATGTGGAGGGGACAAAGGTATGGTGAGATATTTAGGTCAACCAAAAACTTGTTTTCTTTGTGGTAAATCCATTCATCTGATTAACAATTCTGAAAAGAGAAAATGTTACATATGCGGAGAAACAGTGCATGATATGAAGACATGTGAGTTTAACTGTTACAAGTGTAGAAAGACATTGCATTTAGGTATGGAATGGGAAGAGGCAGAGACAAAGAGTGTGGATACACACACGGATCAGAGGCAAGTTACTAACCACTTAGAAGTAAAATCAGAAGTTATAGATAGACAAACAGATTTAATCTCTAAACCTCAAGATGCACACACTCGAAACTCTCCTTAGCATGGAGAACAACGATATCTGTGCAGTAATAGAAACCTGGTTCAGGGCTCCCGAGAGCACCCCAGCACTACCAGGTTATACCTCATACCATGCTTTTCAGCCCCAAAACTTGGACTGAACCACAAAAGGAGGGGGGAGTATCGATTTTCATCAAAGATACCCACACCTCCAGGTTGGTGGCAAAGCACGAAGCATCAGAGACTATCCATGTGCAACTAACAGTGGGTAAAACTGCCTTCCAGTTTATAGCCTGCTACAGACCACCCTCCCAAACCCAGGAACCCCACTCGGCCTTCCTGAGAACACTGGAAAGTATGAAGGTCTCTCCAAATACCATTATATTGGGCGACTTCAACTACCCAAACATAGACTGGGAGCATTACTCTAGCTCCAACACCCTAGCCCAAAGGTTCCTAGAATTTATAAACTCAAATGCTATGGAACAACTTGTTACCACTCCCACAAGAGGGGAAAACATACTGGACCTGATCATCACCAACATGGGGACTCTATGCTCCAGACCAGAAGTGTATCCCTCACTGGTAAGATCAGACCATAAACTAATCTCACTGGATATTCACATCCCGATCCCACCCCTTGACCAGAAAACCACAGTGAAAAACTTCTCTAAAGCAAATTTCACACTCCTCAAAACTGAAGTGGAATCCTTCAAAGCCCCCGGGCCTGTGGAAAATATGGCCCAGACCGCAGAATCCTTTATAAATGCATTCTATGAACACCTTCAGGAACGCATGGATCATGCGATCCCAAATAAAACCAAGACCCAATCCTCCAAAGGCAGACGTCCTGTCTGGTGGACCCCAGCCATAAACAAACTATACAATAGAAGGAGGAAGCTACTAAATGATAGAGCAAAATCCCAAAAAGGGAAGGCATCACTGATCAGTATTAGCAAAAAAAAACTACGGGCACAGATAAAATTGTCTAAGGCCAGGTTCGAGAGAAAAATTGCACAGGACACTAAGGATAATAACAAGGCTTTCTTTAGTTATGTTAGGAACCTGGGTGGTAATTCCCAGATATGCTCAGAATTAGTCCAAAATGACAAAAAATACATCGAACCCACAGACATTGCCACATCCTAGCTGACAGGTTCAGCGCAACCCCCCCCACCAAAAGGGCAAATATCTATCCCAGCAGAGTGCTGCCCCCCTGACATCTCAGAGGCTCAGGTAAGAGCTGCCCTCTCCAAAGCAAAAAACACAGCATCAATGGGACCAGACGGTGTCCCGGGCTGCGTCCTACATGAACTCCAAGAAGAGCTAAACCCAAACATAAAACTACTGTTCAATCTCAGCCTTACTACAGGATATGTGCAAAGAGTGGCGTACAGCAACAGTGGTCCCTCTCCATAAAGGTGGTGCCTCAACGGATCCTGGAAATTATCGCCCCATAAGCCTGACTAGCTTGGTCTGCAAAGCTATGGAAAGGATCATCATGGACCTCATAAATAAAGATATTGGGGACCTACAAACACTGGATCCTACCCAGTTCGGCTTTGTTAAGGGCAGATCCTGCCTCTTAAACCTGGTTGATTTCTTTGAAACAGTCACCAAGGCCATTGACGAGGGGAAGGTGGTCCACACAGCCTACCTGGACCTCGCAAAAGCCTTCGATACAATACCCCACTCGGTCATTATAGATAAGCTCACCAGCTTAAATATAAACCCCTATGTCACTAGATGGATTGCAAATTGGCTCAAGGACAGAACCCACATGGTTAGAATTGCTGGAGCCATGTCAGACTCCAAACCAGTCACAAGTGGTGTCCCACAAGGCTCAGTCCTGGGACCTCTCTTGTTCGGTATATATTTCTCAGAGGTACAGGCCAACACGGAAGGACTGTGGCTGACCAAGTTTGCAGATGACTGCAAACTGGGTGCCATAATCGACTCTCCAGCCGACACAAGCATCCTCCAAAAGGGCCTCATAGAAACAGACAACTGGTGCCAGAGCCATGGCCTCAAGCTAAATGCCAAAAAGTGTATAGTCATCCCCTTTGGCAAAAACAAAGTGCCCACAAATTACCACATAGGTGGTAATCCATTAAGTACAGAAGAAGTAATTAGGGACCTGGGGACCCAAGTTGATAGCAATCTTTCATTTGACAACCATGTGGCCAAAGTGGTTAGAAAAACATTTTATATAGCCCACCTAATCATGAAAGGTCATCGTGCCTCTTTACTCATCCCTCATCAGGCCCATAATTGAGTACAATGCCCCTTTTGGGATGTACCTTACCAGACACCTGCAGCAACTGGAAAGACCCCAAAAGTACCTCACCAAGAGGATCAAAGGGCTCAAACAGATGCCATACGGTGCCCGGTTAAAGAAACTCCAGCTCTACTCAGTGGCATACCGCCTGTTCAGAGGCGATCTGTGCCTGACGCATAAAGCCATGTCCAACCCGGAATTAATGGACATGCTGCACCTCAGAAAATCCAAATCCCATCGAGCTACGCTCGAGACTTGAACCTCAGCACTGAAATAAATAGGACATGCTGGAGGGACAGATTCATAACCCAGAGGCTCCCTTCACTCTGGAATAAAATTCCAGTCCAGGTTAGGCAGAGTCCCTCATTGACTCTCTTCAAGAGGAATCTTGATGAGTGGATGGGAGATCATAGGTTTACCCCGGGTATCACTTCTGTGTCACTGTTAGAGGCACAGTATACTAACCTCGAAAAAGGGCATAGCAAAATAAATTTAAAATGGGTGGCGAAAGCCAAACACATTCTGGCTAGGCTTATAAATGCCCTAGGGCAGATAGCCTAGTATGAACCTATGAACCTATGAACCTATAATACAGACAGATGTTCCAAAAAGTGAGCAGGAGAAACAAGACATTGATAATGAAATAAAGACGATGTTAGAAGATGAAGGCTTAAAGGTTAGTGCATCAAAATGGAACGCAGTTAATCAAAAATAGGTTTTATTGGTAAAAGTATGGAAAAGAAAGAGAAAAATTATAGAAGGTCACAGTAAAGATAAAAAGGAAAGGGATAATATAAATAAGATATTGCAACTTGTAAAATGTTGGCAATACATGTTAATAGTTTAAAAGGTTTGGTAAGAAGGATAAGTATTATTGAGTGGTGCAAACAACAGAATTGTGATATTATTCTGGAAGATTCTAGATTCTTAACTAAAGAAGAAAGATATCAAACTGAAGTATGGTGGGGAAATAATGTGACTTGGAATTTAAGGAAAGAGACTTGCTCAGGATAGTTATTTTCTACAAGGCTACAATAAAAGTTTTAAGTACTATTTTGGTTATACTGGGTAGAATTATCATCATTGATATAAGATGGCATGATCAGGTTTTGAGAATTACTGCAATTTATGCTTATGTGACAAAATGAGAGAGCAAAGATATGTTTAAAATTTTTATTCAATATGTTGCTATAAATATGCCGATAATTGTGGTAGGCGATTTCAACTATAACTTAAGACATCAGAGGGGAAAAAAAAGTTATGACATTAAAAAAGTATTAGAAATTATAAAATGTGGGCATTTGAGAACCTGGGAGAAAAACACATGGACTTACAGTAGAGGAGAACAGGTCTATATTAGAACATCAAATGTTCTAAATAACGAACGCTGACATGAACGAAAGTTCAGGGCCTCAAAGTTTTTTATCGTAGTACAGTGAAGATCGGAATATTTGCCTTTTCCTCACTGTAGTACAATCTGGTAGTTGGAATATATATTTAGCAGGGGGGGGTGCAGCCCCCACAATAACTTTTTTGAGGACCTGCATTTTTGCTCATGTGAGTGTTTGCTATTTAGAACATTCGATGTTGTAATATAGACCCGAGGAGAACATAGAACGGAAATAGATTATTTTCTATTTTCTTTAGGATTACTAATATTAGAAGAATGTAATGTGGCAACAGGTTTTTCTGACCACAGAAATAGGCAAGGGGATTAAAAGAATAAATCAAGTTACATGGGAAGAGATAGGAAAAAATAAAATTCTGAAACTGTGGCAAGAAGACGTAGAGATGTAAGTCTTTTATAAGCACTGGTCAGAATGGTGGTTGTGTTTTAAACAAAAGTATAAGAAATGTTATATGCAATGAGAACAAGAAAAAAGAAGTGAAGAAAAAATCAAGTGAAGATCATTAAGTAATGAGACATTTGATAGTCTGAAAAGAATTGATAATTCTTTTGTTAAAGAACAGGAAGTTTATAATTTGAATAAAGCAAAAATAAAGTATTTATTGTATAAGCAGAAGTATTTTTTTGCATGGGAAAAAGAAATGATGCCTTATTTGAGTAAGATTATTAAGGAAAATAATAATACAATGAGTCAAATGAAGGGTATACATAGTATAATGTATAATACACAGGATAAATTTATGAAAATAATATAAAATCATATAGAAGAATTATTTAAAGGATGAAGTATACAAACTAATAGTAAATTGAAAGTAGTTTCTATTTCAGAACAAGATAGTAAGGAAATGAAGAAAAAAATTGTAATGAAGGAATTAGGAACTGTATTAAAGTTAATTAATTTGGAGTCAGCAGCTGGTCCAGATGGAATAGAATATATAATGTACAAAAATATGACAAGGTCACAAAAAGGATATTTTAATGGTGTTAAATGAATGGTTAAATAAGGTATTTTGATATAAAGAGCTATGTAGTGGAGAAATAAAATTCATATGGAAAAAAGTTCTAAAGAAGAAATTCAAAATTGGAGACCAATACTTTTTGACAGTACAGACTATAAAATATTCATGAAGATTTTACAAAGAAGAATGGAAAGCAAAATAAAGTCATAAATAAAAACATATATGGTATAAAAGGGAAAAGTGTGCAGGAGTTGCTTTTAGTTATTCAGGAATTAGGAGATTATGTACTATGTAGAAATAATCAAGCTAGAATTATGGTAGATCATGTAAACAAAGCATTTGATTCTATTCAGCACAATGTGTTATGGGAAATATTGAAGCCGTATAATATAGGGAACACGATTATAAGAGTATGTATGACAGCATATAAATGTAATATAGTAAGGGCTTTGTTTAATGGTTGGTTAAGTAAAGAAATAGTGCTTCTGAAGGGTATACGACAAGGGTGTCCCTTGAGTGGTATATTTTCTCTAGTAATGAATGTGATATCCACATTTATATATATAAATGGAAAGGATGAGTTATGTATTTAATATCCTGTGCAGATGATATTATAATTACTGCAAAAAGTAGTCTAGGTATGAGTAGAACAATAAAGGTTTTGCAAGACTACTTAAATGAAATAGGTTTAAGAATAAACAAAGGGAAAAGTCAAAGATTAGGTTTTGATTATATGTTGGGAGGTGTTAAGTTTAACTTAAATATATGGTATGCTGAGAGGTATTAAGTTTAACATAAATATAAAAGTACTTGGGATTTGTTTTGGAATACAGGAAAATATATTACAGTTATGGAAAGAAAAAAATTAAAAAAAAATGAATGATATATGTAGGTTTTGAAAACTTTTAGAATGTCCTTTAAAAAGCAAGTTTATTTGATTAATGCTATTCTTTTAGCAAGAATGTCATATCTAGCAAATGTCTTTAGCATGTCTGTTTTATTTGAAAAAGAAGTTTATAATATTATTTTTCATTTATTTGGGATTCTAGATTAAACCCAGTAAAGATAGGTATACTGTATGTTAATAGAAAAGGGGGGTTTAGGCTTGATTAAGCCTATAGTCTATGCAGCTTCCTTGCACTTATTTAAAATATTACAATGTTTAAAGCATAATAATGGCTCATTACTAATGCAAATATTGAAATTTAAGTATAAAGAAGAATGATTATATATTTGGAATAATAAGGGAAAGAGATTATGGACCAATTATGAAATAAATAATTATCAAGAGAAAAAGTTATCATGGAAAATAAACTTGATAAAATAGAAGATGAGAGAAGAAAATGGTATAATAATTTTATGTATAAATATTTCTGTGTATATCTTTGGAGAGAATTATCAAGAGTTAAAACTGCAGCAATACAAGCTAGAATGTCAAGATGTAAAGAAATGGTCGAATGTCAAGATGTTTTATGGAGACTTAGCATACAAAAGCTTCCAGTGAAGGCAAATATGCCATATAAAATAAAAAAAAGACAACATTTGTCTGTTTTGTAAAGACTTTGAGACTAATGAGCATGTTTTTCTAGGATGTACACAAAGGAAAACTTTATGGCAGAAGCTAGTTGATATGAAATATTTAGAAGGAATTGAAAGCGTTAATTAATTAAACTTGGATATGATTGAGTATGGTTGTTATAAAGGAAAAGGTGAAAATATGTAACAAAATCAATAACAAATGTTTTACATAACATGGCTAATTTGGAATCAAAGAATTAAGGTAATTTTTTTTCAATGAAAAATGGTATTTAGCAATGATATTAAAGAAAATACTTTAATCCATGGTGGTGCAGCGGTAGCATTGTTGCCTCACAGCAAGAGGTTCTCCCGTTCGATTCTCGGCTGGAGTGCGGGGAGTGCCTTCTGTGTGGAGTCTGCATGTCCTCCCCATGGTTGGGTGGGCTTTCGAAAGACATGCGTAAATGGGTGTGCCTTCGATGAAGGTTGAACGTTGAGCTGGCACCTTGGTGTTCGTGAAAATCTACTGCCAATCATTAGCGGACCGGAGTTCCGCTGTGGCGACCCCTAACCGGGAAAAGCCGAAAGACAAACAACATTAAAGAAGAGACTTTGGTTATGAAAAACTGAAAGGGGATCTCATAATAAAAATACTTTTCTTTTTGTTGTTTATTAATAAGATTGTATAAAAAGTTTACCCATGTAAATGTATATATTGTAAACATTAAATACGTTTATTGTAAATTTTTATATATAAAGGACACCTACTCTTTTCGATAGGTGCCATGAGATCTTTCACATCTACTTGAGCTACCACTAATTCAGGCAGACAGGGCCTTGGTTTAATGTCTCATCTGAAGGATGACACACTCAAGTGCATTATTCCTCTTATACTGAACTACAGTGTCTATAATCGATCTATCTGGTGTTGGAATAGAACCTACAGCCTTCTGCATCAAAGACAAGTGTGCTACCTGTTGCACCATTTACACTACATAGTTAACAGTGTGAGGTTATCCAAAAGTCAAATTATCAGTGAAGAGTTACACAAGAGTCCCCAGAAAGAAACTATACAGTAAAGGAATATCAGTACTTGGGGTCCACTAGATCTGGAGGGAGTTGAAGCATGAATAAATTGATATGGGTCAGTTATTAAATAAACTTAGGGACTGTTTCAGATACCTAGTGACATTGTTCTTTCATAATAAGATAACCCTACAGACAAAAAAACCTGCAAGTATTAATGTCAAAAGAGAATATTCATATTCAGTAGATATAAAAAGTGTACACACTCCTGTTAAAATGCCATTTTTTTTTACATAAAAAAATGAGACCACAATAAATCATTTCAAAACTTTTCCCACCTTTAATGTGACCTATAACCTGTACAATTCAATTGAAAAACAAACAAATCTGTTAGGGGAAAAATATAAAAAATAAAAAAACGTACAATAAGCTGGTTGCATAAGTGTGCACACCCTTAAACTAATACTTTGTTGAAGCACCTTTTGCTTTAATTATAACAATCAGTCTACTTGGGTAGAAGTCTATCAGCATGCCACATCTTGACTTGGCAATATCTGACCACTCTTCCTTGCAAAAGTGCTCCAAAAAGATTGTTCTATGCCTTTTGACCTCAATAATGAGGTAGATAGTTCCACAAGTGGTCGGTAGTGGAAGCCCACTGGTGTACTGTTGAGTGGGTCACTATACTTTTGGAAAGAAATAGTGTGAAACAGCAGGAATTGAAAGAACAAATTTAATTGATGTGCTCCACCTTATGTTCAGGTCCAAATATAGAATATTTGGACAAGTTTTTGATGGACATTAATGTAAAATTGAAATGAAGGGGATATTGTGGAAAAGAAAAAGGCAAACCTTTCAGGGACATCTGTGATTATGACAATGGTAAGGCTTTTTTGGTGAGAACTAACTGGAAGCAGCCTCACAATCACGTGAGGCTTGAGGAAGAAGAGAATGGCCAGCTTCGGCTTAATTCTTCATTTTAAACATCTGAGGGTATCAACTCATCTACGGAAAATGAAAATGAAGGAAGGAGTGAATATTATCACCTTCTGAGGGCTCGACAGGAGGAATAGTTTCATCGGACTTTTCTCAGTGGCCCAAATAATCAATGAGAGGCAACTCAGAGGAGAAAAACACCAACGGGAATCTACAGCCACAAAGTCACATAGTCCCAATAAAATTTCACCATATCCTCTAGTTTTGGACTAAAACAACTATATGTCGTAACAAAATAAATATCCTCTTTTTGGTTATTATTAGATATAGGTTTATTATATCTACACCTTTTTCCTTCCTATCCTTATTTATATATTCCCGTATAAACCTATCCCAACATTTTTCCATTAATTCATTACTATTTATTCTATATCGTAACATGTTGACAGTTCTCTTCATTTCTTCTGTAAAATCTATATTATTATTACACAACCTATAGAAACATATAAACTCTCCATACAGTATAGCTTGGAGGGTATGTGGTAGATGGCAGCTCTGCACTTTTAAATACTGAATTCCACCTTCAAAGTTTCTATGTATTGAAGTTCTATTATTTTTTTCCATCAGTAATATCTACCACCACATCTAAAAAAGAAACATTTTTACCCATCTTTAATCCATGAAATTCTAAATTAAATCTATTGTGTCGTAACTTCAATATAAATTTTTTATCTCATCTTCACCTCTTTCACATAAAAAAAATCATGTCATCAATGAACCTACAATATTTTATTATATGCCATTGATAAAATTTTGACTTATATACATACTCAACCTCAAACAGGCCCATACTTAAATTTGCTTAAGAAGGGGGGAAGTGCTGCTCCCATCACTGTTCCCTGTTTTTGATGGTACAATATCCCATCAAATTAAAAAAAAAATTCTTTGGTAAACAGAAATAGACCAGTTTTATAATATATTCTGTCACTGGACTATTACCTAAAAAAACCTCAGGACCTCAAACCCAAGATTATAATAAATATTGCTATACAAGCTCTTTACATCTAAGGTGACCCAATACATATTTTGGTTCCACTGAATCTCACTGATTTTGTCCAAAAAAACAAAAACATCCTTTATATATATGAAGGCAAATGTTGTACCTTGGGTAACAAATAAAAATGTAGAAACTGTCCCATTTTATATGAAAAATATTCCTTACTCGAAACTATAGGATGACCCGGGGGTTGATCAGATCCTTGTATAATTTTGGTAAACAGTAAAAATGTGCCATTTTTCATCCATCCACATTCATTTTTTTCTTTACATCCCCATATGAAAAATAACAAAAACTTAGACCTTTCATTATTAAATCATTATATACCTGTATAGCTGTTAAATATATAGAAAATTCCACTCTATCATATAGATTATTATCCCTTAGATGTTCATTACACATATTAAAGTATTGTATATGGTGCATGACTACCAATTTATGACCCTTGTCTGCAGGTTTAAATATCAAATCTCTGCTTTCACTTAATGACACTAACGACTTCCATTCATTTTTAGTCAAATTATAACAGATATCTTTCTTCTGTTTATTAAAATCTAAAAATCCTCTTTCAACGGCAAAATTCAACATGGTAAAAAGTGTTGCACCCCTTCATGACTGAAGGGTAGTATAAACATGCTAAACATGCTTTGATAGCCAATATGCCTTGTGTCTAAAGAGCAATATGCATTAAATTCTCCATCAGATTGACATGAATAAAACCTTTCATCACTAGAACCATTTGTATTAGTATCATATCTCTCATTACAGTCACTATTATGTGAAATGCCATTAAAAAAACTTTTCAAGTGTAGCTTCTTCACCAATCTGTAAATGTCACATTTTATTTCATGCAGTCGTAGTAAAACCGTAGGTATGAATTTCAAACCACGATTAAGAACTGCATATTCACAGTCATTAAAACTATGTCCAGATAAATTGACAGTATAAGAGTCACAATCATCCAGAGGTAACAAATTACCATTTACATCTTTTATAATACTGTTGGGGCTGATATTCCTTCTGCTGCATGGCTGTAGATTCCCGTTGGTGTTTTCTCCTCTGAGTTGCCTCTCGTTGATTATTTGGACCATTGAGAAAAGTCACATGAAACTGCTCCTCCTGTTGAGCCCTTGGAAGGTGATGATATTCGCTCCTTCCTTCATTCTCATCTTCTGTAGATAAATTGATACCTTCAGATGTTTAAAATGAAGAATTAAGCTGAAGCTGGCCATTTCCTTCTTCTGACTCTAACCTCACATGATTGTGAGGCCGCGTCCGGTTAGTTCTCACCAAAAAAGCCCTACCATTGTCGTAATCACAGATGGCACTAAAAGGTTTCCCTTTTTTCCTTTTCACAATATCCCCTTCATAAGATTTCAATTTTACATTAATGTCCATCAACAATTTGTCCAAATATTCTATATTTGGACCTGAAAATGAGGTGGAGCACATCAATTTACTTACTAATTAACCATTTAACACTTATTTAGACACTTAAACTTTCCCATAAAATCATCAGATAAAAAAATCTCTAATTACATTCTAAATTTAACCCTTACCCTTTTGGGACTAAAGTATCATACTTTAAAATATATACAGATTTCTTAAATAATAACTTGTTTTTAATATCAATATTTTCATGCAGACTCCCCATGTACTGTATTAAAATGTTCTGCGACAGAACTCTCCTTTTTATTCCTAACAATATCTCTAATATGTGCCATTAAACTCATTTTAAAGAGCCTCTTACTCTCTCCCACATAAAATTTATTACAAGGACATGTTAGGGCATAAATAATGCCCTCTGTATCACACCCATATTGGCCTTTGACATTAAAATTAAGACCACTTATTTTGAGGTTGGATTTTGAGGCAATCCCTTGAGGTTGGATCACCTGCTGTGAATTTTCTTTTTGCGGGTTTTTTATAAACTGGGATCCTCATGGATCACATGCGCTCTCCAGTGTTTGGAATTTTATGCTATGTATCAGCTCAGGAAATATAATATTTTTGACCTGTACTAACGTTAATCTGTTTAGGTATTATTTTTACACAGGTATCTAATGCTCCATTAAAGGCCTGTAACCATGTATTTTATCTTTTAATCTTCATTTTTTAGGGCCTTGGTGTAATTGTTTTCCTACATATGAGTATGCAGATGTAATCGAAGAACCCCTGTTACCCCAATTTGTGTGGGATAATTCTGTCCTGTGTTGATGCTCTGTTAAATCATAAGGGAAAATGCCTACAAAATACAAACTGTATCCTGAATAGCTGTGTCATACAGTGTTTCATTTATCACAGGTAGAAGCTTAATTAGATTTTAAATTCTCGCGTTCTTATATTGTAATTATATTGGTTGCATTTCACCAGAAATTAAGTATTTGTTACTAGCAAATTAATACAGGGTCATTTTGCAAATACATGCATAGCTGGAAGAAATTACATTTAATATGCAGATGTACCTTTTTATCAACTTTTGGTGAGATAATTATAAATACTAAATTCCAAAAGATGTGCCTGAAACAGATTGTACTGAGATGAAAAGTAAGGACTATATAGAAGTCAGTGACAGCATTTGTTGCAAAATGTTTGCATTTTTATTACAGCGTTGCTGTGAAGTATTTTATTATTCTCTAGTTGGATTGCTGCAGTTTACTTTTGTAACTCTTGATTTCAACATATACTTTTTTTTTTTGCGATAGTGAAATATTCCTGTTTATTTACAAGTACTGTTGTGTCTTCAACATCTTCATGAACTGCTGTCAAAGTAGAGAGCTGAGACCTTGGACCTTGGTTTAGTATGTTATCTAAGGGATGGCACTTCATTATCGCAGTATTTTGTCAACCTTCATACGTTTTTTGTCTTTACTGGAATATGAATCCAAGTGCTTGGTAGATAAACAGATCCTTGAACATTCTGTTTTCTATCATCAGTTATGCATGTGCTACATGCTGAGACAATGGCAGTTAACTTATTTGTTTTTGAATAGCAGATGCAGATACAAGTACAGAGTTTGATTCTGACCTCTGATCATTGTCTAGGCTAATAACAGTCTGAGACTGCTAGCTATTTAAGCCTGGCCATTTTCCCTTTTTGTGGTTGAAATACCCTATGCCATTTTGTTATAGAGTGACCTTACCCATCCAATGGTCGATAATTATATATCGCCCCTAATGAGAATAACTGGGATTATCCAATAAATAATTTAAGGGGAGCCCAAGCACGGCATAAAGCATTTAGGAGTTCCTTCTGTCCATTAATAGTACAGAGGGCAGTCCTGAGGTAAATTTTATTTTTATCATCCATAGATCTAAGTTGCACTTGAAAATGGACAGGGATGAACTTTGTTTTATGTGGATGGGGAGTCAGTTCCAAAGCAATGGTACCCTTCAAACCATTCTGTTGATGTTGCAGAGGAGGTTAAGATCCCTAGACTGAGTATTCATGAAGTCATTTGACTTACTGATGTGCAGTAAATCCATCAGTAATGGGTCAGATAATGCCTTGTATGCCAGATGCAGGTCACCTCTTAGCAATCTGTAGGGTATCAAGTATAGTGACAGGGCTTTGTGTCAGTCCACGAAGGACATAGTTTCATAGTTTCATAGTTTAGTACTAGGCTATCTGCCCTGGGGCATTTGTAAGCCTAGCCATAGTGATGTGGCTTTTGCCACCCCATGAAATGGTACAAAAATGTACAGAATACATTTAGAATACTGTGCCTCTGTCTAGTAGTAACACAATGAAGGTCCCCTTATATAATATAATTAGTTTACTGTGCCCCTGTCTAACAGTAATACAGATGTGGCCCCTGGGGTAAACTTACGATCTCCCATCCACTCATCAAGATTTCTCTTGAAGAGAGTCAGTGAGGGGCTCTGCCTAATATGAACTGGGATCTTGTTCCAAAGCATGGGAAGCCTCTGGGTTATGAATCTATCCCTCCAGCATGTCCTATTCATACTTGTGCCGAGGTTTAAGTCTTTAGCTGTCGTGGTCCTGATGGATTTGGATTTTTTGAGGTGGAGCATGTCCATCAGATCCTGATTGGACATGGCCTTGTACGTCAGGCAGAGATCACCTCTGAGCAGGCGGTATGCTACTGAATAGAGCTGAAGTTTCTTTAGTCTGGCAGAATAAGACATATGTTGGAGACCCTTGATCCTCTTGGTGAGGTACTTTTGTGGTCTCTCCAGCTGTTGCAAATGCCGGGTGAGGTACATACCAAATGGGGCATTGTACTCAATCATGGGTCTGATGAGGGAGGAGTATAGGGGTACAATGACATCCTTGGATCTGGATGTGAATCCCTTCATGATGAGGTGTGCAAGGTAGAATGTTTTTCTAACCACTTTGGCAACGTGGGTGTCAAATGAGAGGTCACTGTCGACTTGGGTCCCTAGGTCTCTGATTACTTTTTCCATACTCAGTAGGTTGCTGTCTATGTGATAATTTGTGGGTACTTTGTTTTTCCCAAAGGGGATGACTATACATTTTTTGGCATTTAGTTTAAGGCCGTGACTCCGGCACCAGTTGTCCGTTTCTGTGAGGCCTTTTTGTAGGATGTATGTGTCCGCTGGTGTATCGACTATGGCGCCTAGTTTGCAGTCATCTGCGAACTTTGTCAGCCACAACCCTCCCATGTTTGCTTTAACATCTGAGAAATAAATGCCGAACAAAAGGGGTCCCAGGACAGATCCCTGTGGGACACCACTTGTGACTGGCTTTGAGTCTGACATTGCTCCAGCGATTTTAACTTTATGGGTTCTGTCCTTTAGCCAGTTTGCAACCCATCTAGTGACATAAGGGTTTACGTTTAAGCTGTTGAGCTTATCTATGATGCCTGAGTGGGGTATTGTGTTGAAGGCCTTAGCCAAGTCCAGGTAGGCTGTATGGACTGCTTTGCCCTCATCAATGGCTCTAGTGACTGTTTTGAAAAAGTCAACCAGGTTCAAAAGGCAGGATCTGCCCTTTACAAAGCCGGACTGGGTGGGGTCAAGTGTCTGTAGGTCCCCTATGTCTCTGTTTATGAGTTCCATAATGATTCTTTCCATAGCTTTGCAGACCAGGCTGGTTAAGCTTATAGGGCGGTAGTTCCCAGGGTCTGTAGAGGTACCCCCTTTGTGGAGTGGGACCACTGTTGCTGTACGCCAGTGTTCAGGTACATATCCTGTAGTAAGGCTAAGGTTAAATAGCATTTTTATGTGCGGGTTTAGCTCCTCTTGGAGTTGACGTAGCACGCAACCCGGGATACCGTCAGGTCCCATTGATGCTGTGTTTTTAGCTTTGTTGAGGGCGGTTCTCACTTGGACATCTGAGATGACAGGGAGATTACATTCAGCTGGGACAAGTATTTCTTCTTTTGGGGGTGAGGAAGGGGAGAAATTTGCACTGAACCTGTCAGCCAGAATGTTGGCAATATCTGTGGGTTCAGTGTATTTTTTGTTGTTGTGAACTAACTCTGAGCATATCTGAGGGTTTCCGCCCATGTTTCTAACATAGCTGAAGAAGGCTTTGTGGTTATCTTTAGTGTCCTTAGCGATTTTTCTCTCAAAGTTGGCCTTGGATGTTTTTATGAGAGAACGTAGTTTTCTGCTAATGTTGATCAGAGATGTCTTCCCTTTATGGGATTTTGCTCTGAAGTGCTGTAGCTTCCTTCTTTTGTTATACAATTTGTTAATGGCTGAGGTCCACCAGACAGAACGCTTGCCTTTAGTGGAGAGGGACTTGGATTTATTTGGGATTGCATGATCCATGCATTCTTGGAGATGTCCATAGAAAGCATTTGTGAAGGATTCGGCATTGTGGGATGTGGTATCCACTGGCCCAGTGGGCTTAAAGGATACCATCTCAGTCTTAAGAAGAGTGAAGTCTGCTTTTGAGAAGTTTTTCACTGTGGTCTTTTGTGCTGGGGGTGGAGGTGGGATATGTATATCCAGGGTGATTAGTTTGTGGTCAGATCTCACTAGTGAGGGTATACCTCCGGTGTGGAGCATTTTGGCCCCATGTTTGTGATGATCAGGTCTAGTATATTATCTCCCCTAGTGGGAGAGGTGACTAGTTGTTCCAGTGCATTTGAATTTATGAATTTCAGGAACCTTTGGGCTAGGGTGTTAGGGCTAGAATAATGTACCCAATCTATGTTTGGGTAGTTGAAGTCTCCCAGTATGATGGTATTTTGTGATACATTCATATCCTCCAATGTCTTCAGGAAGGCTGAGTGGGGTTCCTGAGATTGGGAGGGTGGTCTGTAACATGCTACCAGTTGTATAGCAGTTTTGCCTATGGTTAGTTTCACCTGTATTGTCTCTGATGCTTCATGTGTTGCTACTAACCTGGAGGTGTGGGTGTCCTTGATGAATATGGACACTCCCCCTCCCTTTGTGGTTCGGCCCGGGTTTTGGGGCCGAAAAGCATGATACTGAGGTATAGCCTGGTAGCGCTAGGGTGCTCTCAGGAGCCTTGAACCAGGTTTCAGTTACTGCACAGACGTCGATGTTCTCCATGCTGAGGAGTGCATCGAGTGCCTGCATCTTGAGATTTAGACTTCTGGCATTGAGCAGCATTACCCTTAGTTTTTTCCATTTTTGTTTTCTAAGGAGGTGGGTTTGTCTTTTGAGCCTTGCCTAAAAAGGCACTATGGGGTGGCAAGAGCCTTAGCCAATATCCGGAAGCCCAGTGGTGACAGGTGTAAGCCATCCCTTGCGAAGCAGCGTGGCTTGTCCAACATGTCATCCCAGGCAGACAGACATTGGATCCCCTTAGAATGACACCAGTACTTGAGCCAATTATTAAAGCTGATCATCTTGTCTTTGTATTGTGGCATCATTCTTGGTGAGGGCAAGATGCTGCTCAGGGTCAGGGTCATACCAGCCTGGGCTACATAATCGGAGAGCTCCTCTATGTCTCTTTTCATGTAGTTCAGGGAGGTACGTCTCAGGTCATTCATGCCAGCATGGACAATGATGGAGTCATATTTGTACTTGCTTTGGAGTGACCTGAGTGCGTGTGTTATGTGGCGGATCCTAGCTCCCGATAGGCAGCTCACAGTCACCCTCTCCTTGTTCAGCCTGGTAAGCGGGACATCAGTGTGTCTGACTATAGAGTCACCTATTACTAGTGTATCAGGCATGGTTTTTGGCCTTAAGGGCTGTGATTGGTTGACACACTGATTTATTGAAGTATGTGTTGCATGTATTTTGTTTTGAGGTGGTGGATTTTTGGATATCTGCTTTGGGAGCCTCTGTTGTTTTGGTAAGTTTTTTATTAGAGCCTCCGAGTATGTCTTTGTGTTTTTATGTGTTTGGTTTGCAGTTGTGGTAGGTCTATGTGGGACTGGGTTTGTTGTGTGTGTGGTTACCATCTCCTCCTGTCTGGTCATGCCAGCCCTGAGTTGAGAGAGTTCAGCCTCCAGTTTGGCTATATAGTTGCATCTCTCACTTGTATTTGTGTTTGTTTGGAGGAGGAGAGGGTTGTCTGTGTACATGAGACAATTGTAGCATTATCTCAAGATACCCAGATTAACCAGCTGAACTGGAGAGGACGCCAGTAATCTACCACTCGACATGCTAGAACAGTATAAGGGAGTGCTGTGCCTTTAAGGGAAGTGGATATTCACAGGGGTGGTAGGTGGATGTAGTGCTTTACTTAGTATGAGAGTGCTTACTTAGTAGAGATGTTTTGAGAACAAGTGCTAGGCTTATAATATAGTGAGCAGTCTGATTATACTAAGAGTAGAGCTTCCTTAAGGGAAAATTTGAAGAGCAGACTTGGCGGAGCCAGAAGAAGTTTAACCTTGTTTAACCGGTGCTGCGCTATGCGCACAAACGTGCAAAGCCACGCAAATGCAGATTTTAAACAGGGAACTACAAAAGAGCTAGAAATGGTCCAAAACAACCAATTACTACAGCTCTTGTGCTGAGGTCACTTCCTACAGGGACAGGTAGGCTGCTCAAGGCTCCCCACTCCCACTGGTGAGCAAAGAAACTTCCCTCTATCCAAGTAAGGTAATGGACAACACAGGAACTACACCACAGCCCAGAATACAGCAAAGCCTGTAAACTGGTCTAAACTAGTCGAGGAGAGGCGGGAAAACAAGGATTATTTTTTTGTTTTTTTGTTTTTTTGATAGAAACACACAGACAATGCAGAAACAGTGATAAATCAGTTACACAGGCTAGCACACTTTAGTGGGCAGCCTCAACAGTTAAATTAAACAAACAAACAAACAAAGGCTTTGTATCCTTTTAGTAAGGTATCTGTCTTTCTCTGGGCATTCTAGTTGTTGCATGCGTCTAGACAGATACATGCCAAAGGGGGTATTATATTCAATGACTTGTTAATGAGGGCTAAGAAAAGAAGGATAATGACACCCCAAGATCTAGACACAATCCCCTTGTTTATAAGCTGTGCAATACACAAGTACTTTATTACAACAATAGACACATGTTGGTCAAATGTTACATCACTGTCCACATAAGTTACCAAATCCCAAACAACTGGGTCAACTTTTAGGGGTGCATTGCCAATGCAGTAGTTCCCTAGTGTTGATGACTTCCCAAAGGATACAGTAATGCATTTTTTGGAATTTAGTTTTAGTCCATGATTTTGGCACCAGTTATTTATTTGAGACAAACTTTCTTACAGGATGGTTAAGTCATTTAACGGTTCAATGATTGCTTCTAGCTTTCAGTCATCTGCAAACTTAGTCAGCTAGAGCCCTTTGGTATTGGCTTTTACTTCAGAAAGATAGATGCCAAACAAGAGATGTCCCAGCACAGAACCCTGGGAGACTCCACTAGTCACTGGTCTCTTTGTGGTGATAACTTCCCCTATTTTGATTATCTGAATCCTATCTGTGAGCCAGTTTGCAAACCAATGGGTGACATAGGGGTTTATTTCCAGTTTATTTAGCTTTTCTACTATGCCTGTTTGGGGAATTATATCAAAAGCTTTTGACAGGTCGAGGTATGCAGAGTGTACCATTTTACCTTCATCCATTGCTTTACTGACCTTTTCAAAAAACAAAAAATCTACCAGGTTGAGTAAGCATGACCTGCCCTTGACAAATCCAAACTGAGACAGGCCCAGTGTTTGGAGGTTCCCTATGTCCCGATTGATTAATTCCAATTAATTAATACAATTAATTCTTTAATACTGACTTTTCCCTGTGTCTGCCAACATTCTGAACTCCATTTTTTTCCTGATGATGTTATGAAAGGAGTTATTTTCCAGGCAGTCATTAGGATATTATACATGGCCTCTTGACCCAGGGACAGGCTGAGGAGAGTAATTCCAAAGTGGTGGTCTACTACATCATCCAGTGCTTGTGCCCAGCCCAGCTACATGACTGTGATTTTTGGTGGGTGTAGCTTCAGGTCCTCTGTATTTCTTTTTTCCTAGCATCCAGGAAGTGCACTTACTAGCCAGTTACTGAAATTTACCCAGAAATCTAGATTCATTGGCTTTCTCTGCCCATGGACCTAGACCTTTCTCACCCAGCTTTTTGAGAGGTATCAGAGCTGCAGTGGACCAGACTGCCTTCCAGCTCCTCCTCTAATGGCAAGTTGGCATTTATCACTCATTCCAACACTCCTCCATCAGTCCCTCTTGTGCTCATATTGCTGTTGCATCCTGGGTCTTCTGGGTCACAGTCATGGCTTAATCCTTGTCTTCCACAGAGACGTCAGTACTGCCCTATTTGATCCTCTTGATGTAAAATTGAGCAGTATCAAGAAAATGAAGGTAGTTCATATTAATGTAGACAGTCCAGTTAATACAGTTCCACTTTTTCATGCATACTTTATTCATCTGTCTGGGCATTTCTTAAACCACTCATCCTGGTGAGGGCTGCAGTGACAGCAAGCTGACCTAGACACAACATACTTCCATGTCCCCATCAACAGTCCCCAACTCATCCTGCAGGATTCCTACATTTTCCCGGGCAAGCAGACAGATAAAGACTTTCTCCAGCATTTTTATCAGCCTCAGACCTCAAAAAACAACTAGTGAAGCACTGCCATGATTTCCCAGACCATAGAAGTTTCCACTTCCACATCCTGGACAATCTCAGCATGGTTCACTTGAAGGAACCAAAAATGCCATCCTTAAAAAAATTGAGTGAAACTGGTAGATTAGGCTGGATTTCCCCACCACAGTTTTGGTCTAACCTCAACCATAAATCATACAGTTGTACTGTTTAACCCATGATTTGGACATAAACTGTTAATTAACTCTAACCATTGCTGTTAATATGAAAAAGGCAATCAAGAAATTAGATTTGTAAATCACTGCATCTACCTTGGTATGGTTTACCTGGTGAACTAGTAACATGGAAAATAAGCCACTCTGTTTATTTTATTTTATTTATTTATTGTTTGTTTTGTGATCTCAAGATGTGTACAAATCTAAACAGTAAGTGTCTTGAGTTTGAAAATGCTTTTTACCTCATTACGTACACAAACTTAAACAGCAACTTTCAGTAATTTGAAAATGCTTTCTACTACTCATTTGAGACTTGGGCTTTCCTTTTGTTGTTACAAGTGAGAAAAGGAGGGAAGAGCACTAGCCACTTATTTTAGTTGACAGCCCACACCCATACTGATTACATAAGCCTCTTACATCATTTATCCCCACCCCAGGCCCCATGGCACCACCATCTCTCTCAGGAGATTGGTTAACTGCCCTTCCACCTGATCCCTCCTAGTTTCCAGCTCTTTATCTAGCCAGGCACAAAGCTATTTCCATAGGCTCATAGATTTGTAGGTTACTAGGCTAACGGCCCTAGAGCTCTTACAAGCATAGCCATATTTATCCCGAGTTGCCAGAATTGTCAGTGGTTAAATGAGTGAGTTTGCAGAGGTAAGGGTCTATGGTAGTTAATACTGACTTCCTCTGTCCAGGAGGGAAATGGGCACCACCCCCAGGCATGAATTTGCTGTCACCCATCCATTGATCTAGGTTGCATTTGAAGAGGATCAGGGAGGGGTTGTGTTTCATGTAAATGGAAGCTTGTTCCAGAGAAGTGTCAGTCTCTGGGAGATGTATCTATCTCTCCAGCATAACCTGTTCATGTCAGAGGCTAGGTTAAGATCCCTGGAGTGAGTGAGTGAGTCTGCTGCAGTTTGATTTATGAATGTGTAACATTTACATCAGGGACGAGTCAGATACTGCCCTGTAAGCCATGCACAGGTCACCCCTTTGCAACTTGTAGGAGACAGAATACAGTGACAGGGCTTTTAGTCTTTTTGTGTTTGACTTGTTTTGTGTACCCTGTAATGTCTTGGTGAGAAACCTCTATGGTCTATCCAATTGTTGTAGGTGTCTGGTGAGGTACATGCAAAGGGGAGTATTGTACTCAATTATTGGTCTGATGAGGGCTGAGTGTAATGGAATTATAATATCCTTAGATCTAGATGGGATGCCGTTACTTATAAAATATGCCACATAGAAGGATTCCCTTACTACTGTGGATATGTGGTGGTCAAAGTTCAGATTGCTATCAACCTGAGTACCCACATCATGTAACACTGGGTTTACACTTAGGGGGGTGCTGTATATAATGTAATTAGCAGAGATGTCAGCTTTTCCAAAGGGAATAATAATGCATTTTTTTGCATTTAGCTTTAATCCATGGCTTTGGCACCAATCATTTGTCTGTGTTAACTCTGTCTCACTGATTGCTCCCAAATAGCAGTTGTCAGCAAACTTGGCCTGCCACAGGCTATCCAAGTATGCCTGGACTTCTGAGAATAACTTTCAAACAGTAAGGGGCCCAGCACAGAACCATATGGTATGCCACTGGTGACTGGTCTTTTGCTAGAGGTTGAAGTCACCCACTTTGACAGTATGTGTCCTGTCGGTGAGCCAGTTGGCTACCCATCTGGTAATGTAGGGGTTAATTCCCACCTAGGAGAGTTTCTCTATAATACCTGCATGGGGGATTGTGTCAAATGCATTGGCTAGGTGAAGATAGGTGGTATGCACTGTCTTTCCCTCGTCCAGGGCCTTGGTGACTTTCTCAAAGAAGTCAACCATCTTTAACAGGCATGATCTACCTTTAACAAATCCAAACTGGGTTGAGTCCAAAGTTTGGAGATTACCTATGTCCTTGTTAATAAGGTCCATAATGATTCTTTCCATGGCCTTGCAGATTAAGCTAGTCAAACTTATGGGCCTATAATTCCCAGGGTCAGTTGATGGTCCCCCTTTGTCCAGAGGCATTACTGTTGCTGTCCTCCATTCTGCTGTAAAATAGCCAGTTCTCAGGCTGTGATTAAACTGGGATCCAAAGTTGTCTGCTAGGTTATGTTTTAAGTTGTTTAAAAGGCATCCGGGGATGTTGTCTGGTCCCATTGATGCCGTATTTGTTCTTAGAGAGTACCGAGATGACCTGCTGTCTTGAGATAATAGGCTGAGGAATGGTGGCAGGTATACTTTGGGGGATGACTGCAGGGGATACAGGGTGAAGTTTTCTCCAAATCTATCATCTAGCTATTATCTCCAGTTAACTATGGTTGGTGCCATCTGTCGCATGTCTTGTGTATCAAATGAGATCCAGAGGCTGGGTATTCATTTAAATCATTTATTGTACCTAACACCTTGCCACCACAATAAACAGAACATGCTGGAGGGATAGATTACTGTCCTAGAGACTTCCCATAATGCTCTGGAACAGACAACCCATTCATGCTCCTCGTTAGCCCTCTTTAAGAAAAATCTCGACAATTGGATGGGAAATAGGAAATTCACCCCAGGGATCACCTCTGTGGCTCTGCTAGAAAGGGGCACAGGAAAATAACTTTCTTGGGTGGTGAAAGCCAGGGAACTTATTTGGCTAGGCTTATATAGACCCCAGGGCTGATAGCCTAGTACCTACCTATGAACATATAAACCTATAAACACATCAGGAGCTGTAACTGGCACATATACTTTGAACTAACTGACTAACTTATTACTTCAAACACACTTGCATGTGCATCTACATTCATGCCTGCATTCACTCTGACTGACTATACAAAATGGCACTGATCTTGCACGTGCTTAGTAACTTATATGCATGTGCTATCTAGCTACGGTGGCTAATTAGGTACAATACACACAATGATCTACACCACCCACAACCAGTTCTGCAGACAGCTGGGTATTCCCTTTTAGATTTTGGATGTAGTTAAAGAATGCCTTGTGATTATTCTTAGCTAGGGAGGATATTTTTGCTTAATAATTAGCTTTGGAGGACTTGAGAAGATCTCTAATTTGTTTGTTTAAGCTAAAGGTGGATTTATTCCTCTGCTGAGCCAGTTCCCTCTTGTTCTTGGGCATTAGATTCTTTGTCTTGTTGTATATACATTTTTTATTAGGGTTCCACCAGGGTGGCTTGTTTTTTTAGGAAAGACCTGGTATTAATCCGGTGAGGTACAGTTGATTCTATACAACTGCTTAAGTGGTTATACAGGGCATCGGTGTACACCTCTGCATAGAAGTCCATGTTATCTGCATTCAAGGGAGCTTTGAAACTTCTTATACCATCACTTAGTAGGAAGTAAATGTGTCTGAAAAATTCTTAAGCATTTTTGAGCTTGATGGGGTATGATTTATGGTCCAATCATACCAGGTAAAACATCATATGGGGGGTGCAATGCTCTCCCATGTTAGCGAGTTCTATGTCCAGGACATTTGAGCGTCTTGTGGGTGTACTGACTAGCTGTTCCAGATCATATGCATTGACAACGTCCAAGAACCTCTGAGCCAGCATATCTGTGGTTGTGCATATTTCCCAGTTGATGGTAGGATAATTAAAATCACCCACGAGTAAGGTGTTGGGTTGTATGGCAAGTGACTACAGTAAGTCTAGGTATGTGGTATGCTTTTCCTATTTCATGGTGGGGGACCTTTAGCTAGCTATGATGTGGTAGAGGGCTTTGCCTATAGTTAATTGGACATGGAGTAGTTCAAGAGAGTCATACTGTTTGACCAGTCTTGAGGTGTAATTATCCTGAATGAAGATGGATACACCTCCTCCTTTGTTTTTTTCATGCTCAGTTTGTGGTCTGGATGTATGGAAGTCATTGTAGCTCTGCACAGCTGGGGTGCATTCTGCCCCTTTGAACAGTGTCTCAGTGACTGCAGAGATGTCAGCATCTTCCAAAGTAAGGAGTGTTTCCAGGGAGTGTAGTTTGTTTAGACTCCTAGCATTATGCAGGAATACTCTCCCTTTTTTGCACTGGCTTCACCACCTGGAACCTGAAGAGAAGAAGAATCTGAACAGAAGAGTCCTCAGTAACTCCTAGACTCAGGAAGAAGCTTGACAGTGAAGACCCCAGACTGGAATACAATAAAACTATGTTCTGGGACCAAGAGCATTCCACCTTTCACTACAGCTATACCACACCAAACAGGTATAGATACTGTAGCCACTGGGCCTGCATTTAACAAAATTTCTATAATTTGCAGTACAATGAAAGTTGTTATCCCAGGGTACCACTCCAGACTGCTATTTTCTTTACACCATAGGCACAATTTGCCTATCCTCAAAGAAGATATGAGATTCTTATGTTTATTAAAGGTTTTGTATACCCTGCAGTTCACAACTTAGTGGATTTTTATTCCATGGGCACAGAAAGCTTATACAAAAGGTTCTGAGGTCTCAGACTTTACTTCCTGTTTCCTCCTACTTGTGCACATCCATAAGCTCTGTAGAAATTATCACCGTGACTTGCTTTCCACTGTGAGATATTTGTCTGGATGCATGTACTGTTCAAAAATGGGAATCACCTAGTGTAGCTTTAAGTGACCACCTCCCCTGCATATGTAAAAAGGGCTGTCTTCATCAGGAGGAAGAACAATGGGGACTGGTCACATTAATCATGTATACGAGCCTCTTATAAGCAGGCACTGCAAACCTTTTTTTGCAATGCAAGAGAAGATTAGCTTTTCATATTGCATTTTAGGAGATATGAGCCCCATAAAAGTGGTCAAAGCCTCCCTTATTACATGCCATACCAACATTGATAATGGCAAGTCAAAATGGAAAAAGTTCTGTAATAAAGTTTTCATAATTTGCTTCAAGGAATATGAGTCCCACAAATGCAGACACAGCCTCTTGTATTACATGTGATACAAAATAGGCTAATAAAGTCTGGTGATAGCCTCATAAAAGCAGGAATTTTCAATGATCAATGTGTAAACCACTCTATTAAGTGGACCTGATGAAGCTCAGGTGAAAGTGTATTCTTAAATAGAATTCTATAGTTGTAGCTCATGGTGTGTTGTCGTTTTGTTTGTTAAAAGTTAAAAATAAAAATAAAACCTTGTAACTAAGAATGAGGTTCCACAGGCTATTGAGCTGATAAACCCTCACAGGTTTTTGCTCAGATAAGGGAATAACATGTAAGCTTTGGGATTGGCTTCTTATTTTTCCCTCTCCCAGATATTCCTCCAATCAGCTACTCTGGACCCTCCCACCATTGTCTGTAACTGCCTTTAAATAATTGACCTGTTGAATATAATGTATTAGAAGAAGAACAGTCATCAATTTACCTAATTAACTGAATAAACTATTGGAAACTTCAACAAGGTGTCTTTATTCCTACCACAGGGAGGGTATCAGAGGTATTAGAGAGATAGTCTCCTAGATCTGCTAGTTAAAGTGATTTTATCTGGACTTTTCCTTTATACTCTATTTTGTGTTACTCCTGTTACCCTCTGGGTCACTGGTGGGATACCAGACTTCACTTGAACCATCTGGATTACCTCTGCATTATATAAATTCAGTCCTGCATCAATACTAACTGTCACACTGCAAGCCCTGCTATTTGGAATTTTGTAAATAATTCTATGTCATTTGTGAATATTGATATGATTTATACAGAAGTATGTGCTGAACAGGGTTTGTACAGTACTGAGTTTCAAGAATGTGACCACAGCATGCTCTGCTGGCTTAGAACAGAAATGTATAGAAACTATTGTAATTGTGTGACTGTATACATTTTTAACAGTAGAAACTAGAACATATAGAGTTAACTTGCAAAACTTGAAGAAAATAAGTCAAAATTAAATTGTTTTATGATTTTGCTATAAAAGTGCTATAAAAGTTATCTCTCAGTTTCAGTGAAGCAGACACAATGTCTAGAGCTAGAAGTTTTTTGTATTGTCTTGAAAAATACATAATTATTAAGTTTGAGATGCAGAAGTGTTTTATTGCTTTATGACTTCCTAGCAGCTGCACAGCTCTGAGCAAACATCTGAGAGATATGTATTTTTCACATATAGATGTTAATTTCAGTTAGTTTCTGACAAAAGGGGGTTTAGCTTGAAAACTGAAGTGAGGTGACAAAAAGTGATGTCATCCAAGCTAACCCAGCAGTAATATTTGATATTAATTTAAGAACTCTCTCAGGGAGAGACTGGGCTTTTTGTATTTTGTCTTGGCCCTAGGAAGAAAATCCACTCATCACCACCTTCTGCACTTGCCTTGCTGGAAGTAAGATTCTAGGGTTTAGTAACTCTTTTAGATATAGATAGGAATATAGTAAAGATTAGTTTACATGTTTTCTGTATTTATTTGAGACTGTCCTGCAAGATTGTTTTAAATATTTCCTGTGATTTTGAACTCTGAAGTTACTGTGTTGATTTACTGAGTATCGTCTTGTTCTTTTATTATTTATTATTAAATATATTTAAACCTGTCTTTGTGGCTGATATTTGTGAGGCATATTTAAGCTCTTAGAGTACTTGTATATGTATTTGATGACACTGTACAGGACACTCCTAAATAGCCTTGCTCTTGGACAGACTACTATTTGGATTAATAGTAACATTACACAGTAGGATTGGACACTTTTGTTAAGGGTCTTAAAAGTAGCTGATAAGTAGTGGTTGGTGGCAGTGGAAACTACCTTATAGTCTGGGCAGAAGGCGCCATAGCTAGTAAACATGAGTCAGCCTTTCCCAGGATTGTGTGTGTGTGTTTGTATATAAAGCAAACATCAAAGAGTGTGTGCGTGTCAACTACTTGGGCAGGGACACGAAACACTGATTGGACAGAGAGGGTGCTGGAGGTTTTGGCTTGGCCAATCAGCTGAGATCTCATTCCTATAGCTGTGCTAGTGGGGAGTCTTACTGGGGATCTGGAGAAAGAAAGAGATAAACCAGCCCCAGACTGATTGTGGTCCCTGTGTGCTCTTAAGGAAAATTGCACTTTACTGTGTGTGTGTACTTGTTATCCTCTCATTGGGTACATCCCCCACTGTTGCCAGTGGTGAGGATTGAGGTTCCTTGATTACTGGGCCAGTGCTGGAGTGTCACATTGACAGTCATTGTACATTCATCTTTGGTACACTATTAGTATCAATTTAATTCCTCATTAATTAATTATCAATCTTTTCATTCTTTATACATCTCACATTTAGCTTTTTGAACATCTATCCATGTTTTTTCTTTACTTCGTATTCTAACCTGATATATACCCTGTTCAACCTTGCTATTGCCCTCATCCCCCAATCAGCATTCCAAAACAGAAAAGATGAGATTGGCACCTTTTATTCTACACTTTTTTGAAACATGCGCAATGTCATTTTCTGGCAGATAAAGTGTGATAAGCACCATAAAAAATGTCATTTATCACCATAGCATGATGTACAAATCGCGCTAACCATTTCCGAATCAGAGACATCCCTACCATGGTTCTTTAGCACAAAGATGGACAGCACTGCTGTGGGTTGTCTCTGTGACCATGCTAAATGCTATGGAGGCATTCTGGGGGAGAGGCATATGCTAATTAGCTATATGGCCCCTCTGGAAATGTCTGTGCTAAGACATTCATGCAGTCGGGAGATTTAAAAAAAATCACTTGATTGCATAAAGAGCATCAGCCACCCATGTTAATGAGCACAGGCAAAGGCTTATGTTCACTCATTGCAGTAGAGGCATGTGCCAGGGATTTAAGCAGACAAGTAGTTCTGGGAGTGTTTGTGCATGTGTGAGTGTATGTCTGCTTGGGAGATTGCAGTAAGGAGGTAAGGTAGTTTTGTGTGTGTGTGTGTGTGTGTGTGTGTGTGTGTGTGTGTGTGTGTGTGTGTGTGTGTGTGTGTCTGTGAGTGCAATTGACTGAGCCTGTGTGTGTGTGTGTGTGTGTGTGTGTGTGTGTGTGTGTGTGTGTGTGTGTGTGTGTGTGTGTGTGTGTGTGTGTGTCCATGAGTGCAATTGACTGAGCCTGTATGTATCTATACATGACTTTCTGATTGCTGGGGGGCTGTCACATCTCCACATAACTATAGACTAATGAGCAAATCCTGTAATATTGGGAGTTGGTGGGCAATGCTAAACATTAGGGATACTCCATATCATGCCATAAAGTTACTTAGGTAAATAAAATAGATTTGTAGCATAAAAGATGTTGGTCAGGAAAACCCTAGACACCAGGGATAACTATGTCATGCTTTCAAGGCACTTAAAATTCAAACCCTGTGTTTTTGTTACACCCACAGCACATGCTAGTCATCTGGGTCACCACTGGACACCAGGGGGATACTCGTCTAATATTAAGTCTTAAAAATATGCAAAGTACAGGGGGTTCAAACTCTGCACCTTTGGCACAGAAAGCAGCAGCATTAAGCCACAGTACTAACTGATCAGTTAGCAAAGCAAAACTGTTTTTTTACATAAAAAGTATAAAATGCTAATCTTTGGCATTATCCAATGACCTTTAACAGCTAACAGCAGGAGAGTCTTGTAAAATCAGGGACAGACAGACAGACAGTTTGAGAGGGTGGGTGTGTTTCCATGAGGGGCATGCTTTCAGGACAAAGCTGGGAGGATGACACCATGGAGAATATTTTGGTTATTACTGGGACTCACTTAAATAGTTACTAGAGCAACAGGTCCAACATCACAATGCTCATTATGAACAATGACAAGAATAAAACTCTTAATGTCTGGCATTACGGTCTGATTGTAAGACTCTGTGCTTTATGAGGAAAGCAACAAAAACAATAGAAGAAGCTACTGGGGACATTCTGCCAACTCCAAACAATAGGAGAAGCTACTGAGGATGTTCTGCCAACTCTGAGACAGTGAAAAGTATGTGCGTGTGTGCTTGAATGGGTGTATTTGTATGGGAGAGTGAATTGGATGTGTCTGTGCCAATAGAGTGCATGGGCTACCAGTGTTAACTATCACAGGAAAGTGGTGATTTGCACTCATGATAGTTAAGAGTGATTCAAAGACATGCAAATTAACCAATAATGCGGTCTTCCTCATTGCAGCTAACATGGCTCTGAATCACAAATCCCTGCATTTTGTAAACACCTCCTTTTTGCCTTGTCTTTTACCAACAGCATTGGGAATCTTTCTGAATCTCCCAGGTATGAGGAACTTGTAAAACCTGTTGTCCAAAATAAGCCATTATGTCCGCATAAACTGATTCTAGTGTTAGGAAAGAAATCTACATAAATATTCAACTTGCAAGATGGCTGCACATTGAGGAACAACTTAACTCTAGGTCTCCCAGTGTGAAAACAGAAACTTAGCAGAGAAAGCCAGTGGACCTAGATTTCTGGGTAAATTTCAGTAAATGGCTAGTAAGTGCACTGCCTTGATGCCAGGAAAAAAAATACAGAGGACCTGAAGGAAAATCAGCTACAAAAGATGATGAAAAAACACTGACTGGGAAAACTACTGTAGCTGTTCAGCAAAAAGAAGTGCAAGCTCCAGACATGACTTCCAGTAACCTAGAGGAAAGTATAAAGCAGCTGCACACAGACTTGACTAAAATGAAACACTGACAGAGTATATCAACTCAGACAATAAAAGGACTGGAAGAAATGGAAGAAGCGTTAAACAGATATTCAGATAAGGTGATAAAACTACAAAATTCAGAGGTCGAAATAAAGAAAAGGCTGGCTGAATATGAGACTGTATAAGAAGAGATATTTTAAAAAATAATTGAATTAGAGGACAGAACATGTACGGAAAACCTGAGCTTTTCTGCTGTACCCAAGACGCTGGAAGGAACAGACTGTATTAATTTTATGAAAGTGCAAATAAGCAACTGGACTGGTATTCTACAACAGGAATTGTTAATTGAAAGGGCACATCATGTGTATGCTCCAAACCTGGCTATCAGAAAACAACCTAGACCTTTTATGGTAAATATATAATCTTACCAGCAGAAGGAATTGATTCTGACAAAACTGTGGCAGAAGGACAAAGTACTAAATCTGGGAGACAGCACAGTGTTTGTGGAGAATGACTACTCATTGTACACCAGGCAGAAGAGAAGTAAATTTAATCCATTATTCAGGGAATGTTGAGAAGCTGATGGGAGGTTCAAACTGCTGCACCCAGCTATCTTCAAAATATTTTCCTTGGAGGAACAAAATAATTTTTGATGAACTACATGCTAAGGAAGAAATACAAAAGTTTGTCCAACAAAATGTGAGCTATGAAACAGAAGGAGATTCTACTTCTTGTTCTTCTGATAATAAAGACCACAGAGAGACTGTGCCAGTGAAACCTTTCCCAGTGTTGCAATGGAAAATCCTTGAGAGAGGAAAAAAGCACGAGAGTTGACTAAAAGAATTGAGAGTATGGTAAAGTGAAGCACAGACACAGTTTGGGAGATGGAGATGAATTGGAATAGAAAAGGAAAATCTGGAAATATTTAACTTTGTTAAACTTGTAGGGGACTCTATAAGCATATGCCCTACTTCATGTCATTAATGTTTGGAGAATAAAATCAGTAGCCTGGAAACTGACAAATGTGGGATTACAAAGCAATAATTATATTTGTGAAACATGACAAAACAAGAAAATCTGGAAATATTGCACTTTTTGGACTTTGTTAAACATGTAGGGGACTCTAAAGCATACGTCTTACTTCATGCCATTAATGTTTGAAAAATACTCAGGAGAGGGGAAGAGGAGGAAGAGAGTTAACTGTAAGTAAAACAACACTTTTTCTTAATAGTACATCTTAAATAGTGTATGATTTTATTTGCATGTTATAAAGTAAAATTTTTTCAGTTATTCTTGGGGATGCTAATGTAACTAGATGCTTCTGTTTTTTTTTTTCCCTTTTGTTTTCTTTCTCCGTTTTTCTCTCTTTCTCCTTGCTCAGTTTTAAGAAATGTAGGCACTGCAATGTAAAAAAAATCTGGTTAAAAGAGCATGACAAAAGAAAAATTAGTGTGCTTTTTCTCATTCTTGTATAGGAGAATGACTGTGTTAAGGCCATTAGCTTAATCTAGTAACAAGTTTTAAGAGAATGCAAGTAAACGGAAAAGAGTACTGAATGTTAAAATGATTTTTTTCTGGTAAACAGTTTTGTGTCTGGTTTTCATGTCTCTAGCAGACAATATGATAAAGAGAAATGGTTTGGAGAAATGCTTGCTGAAAGCATTTAAGTGTTCTCCCAACTGAGATAGTTATAAAAATAAGACATAACCAGACAGCACTTAACAGAACCACAGGCTGTACCATGCGTCTTAGCATGTATAACCTTTCTTTTAGGTTAGTTCAGGTCTATGAGTGTGGCTGTCAGTTTGAAACATTTGTTCCTATTAGGAGGATAAAACTTCAATATTTGAATATGTATATAGTTTTGTGTGCTATTATTAAGTTAATAGGATTTAGGGGGATATTGGGTGTCTGTGCGTATTTGTTTGAGGGGTTTCAATAAAACAAAAAGTTCTGTAAGATGTGATAGGCTCAAATGGAGATGACAAGAAACAACTGTATAAAAGATTAAACTGCCAAACCGTACATGAATGTAACACAAAAGCTGGAACTGGACATTTAACAAAAAAGCTGTTATATATAAATGGTGGGAATAATATTTTTTCTAGAATATGATGCTTTCTATAATGTCTTTAATTGTTAATGGGTCTCACAGATAAATACAAAAAAGAGTAGTGAACTATGTTAAAAATGTAGACTGCAAATAGCAATGTTACAGGAGAAACACTTGGAAAGAAATGACCATGTAAATTTGATAAAGAAAGGTTTTCAGGATGGTTATTCAGTGGAATACCTGGGGCAAAAGAAGAGAGGAGTACTTATATTAATTGCAAAAGGAGCTCCAATAGTAATAGAAGAGGATAAAAAAGACAATAATGGTAGATTTGTAGTACTAAGGGGCCACTGGCAAGGGAGGATGATTACACTGGCATGTATTTATATTCCACCGAAAACTGCTATAATGGAGCTTAAGAAAATTCTGGGAGAAATAATTGCTTTCAGCAAGGAATATTACTTATAGGTGGGGACTGAAATTTGATTTGCAACAGTGAAGATGTGTCTGGGTGGCCCAGAAGGTAAAATACAGCAAAGGAGGGTAGATTTTTAAAGAAATTCATGAAACTAATTGGCATGGAAGGTATAAATTCAGTACCAGGAGTTTGGAGTGAATTTACATATTATTCCGCAAGTTACAAAAACTAGGCTAGACTAGACAGAATTTACATTACACAGGAACACGTACATTTAATTGAACATCTTGATATGCACCCAATAACTATTGCAACTCATGTGCCAATAATAACTAAAATAAAAACACAGGGTAATGAAATAAAAATGAGACACTGCCATTTTCCCACCTATCTGTTGAAAAGAGAGGAATTTAAGGAATGGGTAGTGGAAATTCTTCAGGAGCTATTAGAGAAGATAAAAATTTCTTCTAAAAATAAGGTTAGGGGGTGGGATAAAATTAAAGAGGAGTTTAAAAATAGGGTGGAAATAAAAGAAAGGGAGGTATAGTTAAGAAGTAGAAATCAAAAAAGGTAGAAATGGAAAAGTTTATGGAAGAATTAAATATGTCAAGGTTAGAGGTAGAGGAGGCTCAATTACTTTTTGTTTATGGAAGAATTAAATATGTCAAGGTTATCAGTAGAGGAGGCTCAATTACTAACTGTTAGGATAGGAGGGGATGAGATAAAAATGGTGATGTATAACCTATCTATAGAAATGTCCCCAGGAATAGATGGTATTCCTGTAGAAGTTTGGAAGCTAGGAGGGAAAAAAACTGATAAAGATCTGGAAGGTTTTGTTTAATACTATTTTAAGAGGAGGAGAAGTACTAACATCCTGGAAGAAAGCGGTGGTAGCTGTAATATCTAAAGAGGGTAAAGATCCATCAGATCCAGCTTCATACTGGCATATTTCAATACTAAACCATGATTTAAAGTGTTTATGTCTATAATGGCTAAAAGAATGGCAGAAGTGATGCCAAAATTGATAGATACAGATCAATTTGGTTCTGTGGAGGGGAGGCAAAGATTTGACAACATTAACAGAGTATTGATGATCCAGAGGGAAGCAAAATGTAAGAAAATATTATTGTTGTTGGTGGGTCTTGATGCAGAGAAAGTATTTGGCAGAGTAAGCTGGGACTTTATGAGCAGAACAATCCATTCCCTGAAAAAAATATAATGCTGATTAAGAGGATATATGAGGGATCAAAGGCAAAAATTAAAGGGGGTGGGGTCCTCTCTGATAATCTCTGATTCAGTAGAGGAACCAGACAGATGTGCCCTGTCTCCCTTTGTTATTTGCATTATATTTAGAACCAAAGAAAATAGGGACTCTGAATTTTTTATTTAGTTATTTAACATTTGTTAACTGGGAAATTCCGACTTGGAACAAAGCCAATTTACACCAGAAGCTCGAAGAGAAATGCTCCAGATACATGTCTTTGTAACTTTTTATCTCCCCTAAATTCAAGGATATAACTGGTATGGTAGTCAAAAAAAGCTAACTCTATTTGCAGATGACATTATTTTATACCTGACAAAACCAGAAAGGGAGATTACAGTGTTGTGGAACATCTTGAGACAGTTTAAAACCTTTTTGGGATACATAATTAATGAAGTTAAACAAAGGCAATAGCAGTAATTTATGTACCCACATACTATTTGGTTCAGCAATATTCATACTTATGAGGACATAATAAAATGAAGTATTTAGGAGTGTGGATTAAAATGATTTTGGTGTGGCAGCTAAGGACATGAGGGAAGAGACTAAACAAAAGATTATACAAAAACTGAGAAAACTGAAACTTTGTTTTATGGATATCCATAGATACAAACAGTTAAAATGTTTTTGTCCCTTTAGTCTTATACATAGGTTAGGCATATTTTTATCAACCAGAGGAGAAGTTGTGGATAGCAATTAATAAAGAGCTAAAGAATTTTATCTGGGATGGGGAGATGGCAAGACTCAAGTGGGATAAGCTTATTCTTCCAACAGAACAGGGCAGGTTGGGATTACTTGATTTGAAGAAGCACATTAGAGCAACACAGTTAAGGTTCCTATACACAGCACAAGCAGAAAGTTATAATTCATAGTGGAAAGAGATGATGAAAAAGAGGGGAAGCTCAAGAAAAAAAGGAGAGACTGGGATTTGGAATGCAGACCTTTATGGAGAATAACAATAATCATACAGAATATTATATTCTATTTTTTCTTTTTTTTTTCAAATACATTTGAATGAATTCCATAGTATTTATACATAATATCTTAAATAGGTATGTACACTATTTACATTAGCCTGACACTATAACGTATCTTAATGTATACAGCTACTTTATAAGTATGTCCAATCCATTATCAGAGTGTCTGATCAATTACTGTATAGTGTCAACCAGTGATAAGACTTTTCCCCAAGGGTTGCTGATAAATGGCTTTGGATAAATTTTTAGTTCTTTAATTTTAATTTTCAAAAATGCTGTGGTCTGCAGTAGGCTGTAGAAATCTTCCAAAGTTGGTATTGTGTTTGTATTCCATCTTCTTGTTATACACTTCCTTGAAATTGCAGGTATAGTCCATACTAGATACATGTTTGACCTATTCAAATGAGGACCTTCGTTCACATTTAATAATACAAGAGCTTTAGTTAAATAAAATGATTCATTAAATAAAGCTTGTAGAAAGTTATTAATACCATTCCAAAATGGCTTAATTTTAACACAATCAAAGAAAATGTGGTTTCAATCTGCATTGTGTACTTGTTCACATCTCCAACACATTCCTTTTATGGAAGAACTAATTTTACTGATTCTGTCTGGGATTAAGAATGCTCTGTGCAAGCATTTCCAATTAAAAAACTTCCAGTATTGTGTAAAGGATGTATATTTTATCGATAATAAGATATTTGTTTTAATATCTTCAGTTAACTGTATTGAGTGCCCTTTTGTTATATATTTCCAATATGAGGTTTTGGGTGTTGTTTTATAGTTTATCAATATTTTGTAACATTTTGAAATACTGTTTTCCATGTCAAAGTCATTATATATGATTTCATATATGTATTTTGTAAATTTAGGTATTTCCTTAAATGAAGAATTGTTGATTATTCTACTTAAATCTTGCGAATATGACAGAATACTCTGTAAAGTTAGCTAGTCCTGCTGTAAAATTTTGTATGTTGTTTTTATTACTTGCATATCTAAAACTTTTAGTTCTTTAATACATTGGAGCCAGCAAACAAATCCTTTCTGTTCCCATGAATTAATAATTTCTCTCTATATTTTATGTGGAAAGTTCTTTGTGACTATAAATGGTGTTAAAAGATCAAACCAGATTTTTAAATCTATATTTGCATTAATACTTTTCCTAAATGAGTCAATGTAATAAATAATCATATGAGTTTTAGTGGGGTTAGTTATGTTATATTGCATATAAATACATAATATGTGTCATGGCAAATTGTTTTTGTCTGTTATTTGAATTTTTTTTTGTAAATCAAATTCATTTATTGATATTATAGTTAGTATTTTTTTCCAATTTGCAGAGTAATTTGGACTTATCCAATCTGAAATTGTTTTTAGATATTGATGCTTTTATATATGTTTCTATATCGGGAAAGTTTAATCCTCCTTGTTTCCATGGTGTGATATGATGCATTAAAGCTATTCTGTTTCCTTTGCTTAACCATAAAAAATTTATTAGGCATGAATTTATTTAAGTATATTCCGTTCTGGTAACAGTAGTATTGCCAAGTATATATATATATATATATATATATATATATATATATATATATATAAATATATATATATATATATATATATGATCTTGGGCAGTAAAACCATTTTTATTAACTGTAGTCTATCTTTAAATGTTAATATTATTTTGTTCCATTTTTCCACAGAGATTTTAATTATGTTGAAGATATTATTGTAGTTTTTTGAGACTAATTCATTATTATCCTTGCATAACTCAATTTCTAGATATTTTAAGGTAGATTCTTGTTTCCCTATGATGGGATCCCCCTTAGTCTGCAGTTATTTTTTTATTTAAAAATACATATTTTGATTTATTGAAATTGAGTCCTGAAGTCATGTGAAATTTGTCAATTAATATATCTAATTCTTCTAATGTCTCTTTTGTATTAGATAATGTTAGTAATTTGTCATCAGCAAATAGCATTACTTTAGAATTGTATTGTTCATAAACATCTATTCCTTTGATATTTATATTGTTATGAATGGAATCTGCCAATATTTCAATAGCCAGAGCAAATAGAATCTGTGACATGGGACATCCTTGTTATATATTCTTTATGAGATGAACAAAGGATGCTGGAAATTCAAATAGCATTAGGATTTTGAATAAATAGTCCCAATTTAGGGAATCAAATGCTTTCTCTATATCTAAGCCAATTATGAGTGTTTCTTTATTAACATAATCTATAAGAGAAATTATCCTTTTAATATTGTCATGTGTGTGTCTGATATATAAATCCAGTTTGATCATTATTTATTGTTTTGGATAGTGGTATTTTCATTCTGTTACTTAATATTGTCATAAATATCTTATAGTCATTATTTAATAATGATAAAGGTCTATATGAGGTACAGAGGTTTGGGGATTTGTTTTCCTTTAGGATTGGTGTGATTAAGGAATATCTCCAAGAGGGTGGTGTTAAAGCTTGTGACTGAATTTCTAATAGAGTTTTATGGAAGAGGGATAGCATCTTTGAATGAAAAAGTTTATATATTTCCATAATTATGCCATCTATACCTGGAGCTTTATTATTTTTACCCTCTTTTATTGTATCTGTAATTTCTTTGTAGGATATGGGTGCTTGCAGATCTAGTTTTATTTTTTTCTATATTAGAACATTTTTCATCCAGATTTAATTGATCAATATGTATATTTTCTTTTTGGAAATGTTCCATATGGTGATTTCTATAGGCATCACGATTGTCACCTATATCCAAGACATTTTCCCTTTCTTTTCATGGAAGATACTTTTAATATTATTAGCTTTTGACTGTATTTTGATTCTTGTGTATAAATTATGTAGATATTTGGGAGAAGTGGCCAAGGTATTAATTTTTACTTTTTCTAAAGCTAAACTAGTTTTATGTGTTAGAATTTCATTGTATTTATTGTTTAATACTTCTACTTTCTTTTTAATCTCCAAATGATTTTGATTTTTTTCAGCTTTTACTGACAAAAGTTTGGATTGTAGATCTAATAATTCAGAATCCCAGTCTCTGATTTTTTTATACCAAGTTAGGGTTTTACCATATATGTAAGCTTTTAATGAGTCCCATATCATTACTTTATTTATCTCTGTGGTGTAATTAATATCTAAGAAGAACTGTAATTCAGATAATAACCAGGGTTTGAACTCTTTAATTTTAGTTATATATGCTGGAATTCTGGAGTTAAAGATTAATGTTTTTTACCCATTTTGAAGTTTTAGTATCAATGAATTGTGGTCTAAAAAGGAGGCAGGGGAGTCATTGAGAAATTAATAATTTTAGAGTGTAAGTCATGGGCAGCAAATATTTTATCTATTCTAGACTGGGTCCCAAATCTGTGATCTTGATGGGAAAACAACAAAGATTTATCTTCTTTAAATTTGAAAGTATCTACAAGATGAAATGATTCTACCGACTTGTTTAAAGTTTTTTATACAGCAGATGTACATAGCGGTCTTTTATTTGTAGTTTCATAAATATCAGATATACAGTTAAAATCTCCTCCTAATATTAAGTTGCCTTTATAATTATTGGAAATGAAATCCACGTGTTTTTTAACAGTTCCTGTTCCAATGCCTGGGAACCAGTATAGATTGGCTAGGGTCCATATTCTGTTATTATATTTAACTATTACTAATGCCATAAGGCCTTTTTTATCTTCATACTTATAAATTATTTCTGGACTAATCACATTTGTTTTCCATAAAATTGTTACCCCTTTTTTCTTTGTCTTATAAGTGGATCATGCCAATATCATATATTCCTTAGGATTCCATTTGTAATTGTCATTTGTTTTGAAATTAGTTTCTTGAAGGAAGACAATTTGTGCTTTGTTCAGTTTTAAATATTTCAGTAGATTTGATCTCTTGCTAGGATTGTTTAAGCCATTGATATTTAAATATAAAGTTAAATCCATCTTAGGTTATTTACACTATGTAGTTTTGTATTATTGTGACTATTAAACATTTTCCTCTGATAAGTATAAAGTATATGTTTGAGCTTTTAAAGGAAATTATCAGTTTTATACTTTGAGTGTTTACCGATAAAGTAATGTTTTGGTCAGGCATACTAAAACTGTTTTGTGAAATAACAAATTTAAATGAATAAATGTTAACAAAACTAAGATCCACACTAGCCATGGAATGAAAATCATTCCTAATCTGCCGGATGAACCTTAAGTCCATCAGATTACCACTCATACCTTGACAAGCCAGAGCATCTGAGCTCCATAAATTGAATTATCAGATGGAGAATATTTGTAATAGGAATAAGTAATATTTATATTATTTTGAACAGATATAGTACTATTCTAGATTAGACAAAATTCTAATACAATATAAATGTCAACTTATTGTATCAGCAATCAATTTTTACATGAAAGATAAATGACAAGCAATTCAATCATAGTAAAGTAGGATGTATCATATATAAAACCTCAGTAAAAGATTATAGCACACAGTTATTTAACATATTCACTCATTGATGAAGTCTTTCAAAACCTATTACTTAATATAAATAGATGGCAATAATATTTATACCTAATGTTTATAATACGATGTATTTTACTGGATATATCAGAAGTTATATTTCATTGTTTGCCAGCATTTAAGTAATCACTTTGTTTGTTGCTAACCTACTTAAAGTATCAAGTTTGTTTTATGTGAACATTGATGAAAGTTAGTGCATTTTAATTATCAGTGCATCCCCCCCCATTTCATACACATAAGGATTTTCATATCTGTCATTTCTTATTTTAAAATGAGTAAAATTATAGGTTAAAAACAAAAAAATCACTTATTGTGATTAATGATTACAAATTCCTTTCCACAGACTGCTTCATCTTATATAATGATTATATATTTTATGTCTAGATTTACTAAAATCATACATTACATAACTACTGTGTGTGTTTTTTTTTTTTTTTGGCTGTTGCTTAGTTATTTTTGAGACCACAAGCTATAATACTTATTATTATTATTAGCTCCTTCCAAGCATGTTTATACAGTCCATAGACTTTAAGTTATGAGACCTTTCGAGTTTCTTATTTGTTATAAGTATATTTCCATCCTTACATACACACATATCAGTACTTCAAGCATGGGCAACAATGCCCACCCAGTTTTGTCAGAATACCATTCACTAGTTCATGTGGTGTGTTTCCAGGCTGTTCTTAAAATATCCAAACCAATAGTTGTCCTGTTCCATTTAACCAGCCTTTTCCATCCAGTGACCACTCTGCCAGTGAACCACTCAACACACCTTCCATTCCCACAGATATTTCCATGAAGGAAATATGATGACTCTCTAGCACTTCCCAGCAACCCCAAACAACCCTAGAATCAGCTATCCCCATATGCCCAACACATCCAGGCAAGCTCACCTTTCAGATCCACTGCAAAGGGTACTGCACAAGACCAAGAGCTCTTAGGCTTTTACAATAACTCAGACTTCCACTCTTATGTAAGTCCTTAATGTGTTTGAACCAAAATACATTTTAAATATAAAATTGCACTTATTAGTTATTTATTTATTTATTTTTATCAAGAATCAACTTATTGAGCTAAACGAAGTGTTAGGAGACCATCAATATGTGTACATGTGGTTTAAAACAGTCCTTTTATTATTATTTTTTTTTAAACCAAAAATTTCATTGCTGAGAATCATCTTGGAGCCTTTAAGCATTATCGTCACTCCAGCTCCATTACCATAGCAACCTGGGAGCGTCTGTTTCTGTTAGTGTTTCTGTGACTGCATACCAGAGGCTTGCAATGCACCTGAAGCAAAGCTTCACTTCACTGCAACTTCAAGTCTAAATTCCCTCCCTATAAGCGAGGCAGCAGCCAAGAAAAGAATGGAGAGCAAACGATCAAAAAAAAAAAAAAACCCTCCCAACAAGCCGCCACAACGAGAGGTAACACATTCCTCCAGCCTTCCCACCTCTCACTCACCAGTTGTATAAACAAGCTATTCTCTTCCAAAATATCCCAAATCACAGTTTTACCCACCCTCTTCCCCTGGATCCAGGCTAAATCACCAAATGTCTTATCCTAATACACAAGCATCAGTAAACCTTGATCACAAGCTGCAACCCACAGCTTCCTGGAGATGAAAACGGCAACATACAACAGCTGCCAGACACGGCTGCATCCACACACACCATGTCAGGCTTAATAAAACAGCACTCAAAGCTATGATACCTGCCATAATTGATATTAACTATGTTTAGACAGACTAATAATGACATTTGTACTAGCCGCCAGACACAGCTGCATCCATGCGCACGATATCAGGATTGATCAAACAGCACTCATAAGCTGTGATACCTACCATAATAGATATTAGCTATATTTAGACAGAATAATGATGACATTTGTACTCAGCGCTTGCTACTATTATTTAACCAGGATATACATGACATTTCTAAATCAAACTTTAATGAAGAAGCCATTAGTCTCAATGACAGCATTTTTTTTCAAAACACTCTACTGTTACTGCTATTATATATGATGTTAATTTGTTACATTTGAGTCTGAACTCTGATAAATGGTACCTTGATGAATTAGTTAATTAGTTACTTAAATTATTATAAGTAAAATCAATGAAAAATGAACAAGATAAGTATTCACTGAGTTCAAGTAGGGGAATAGAAACTTCTATGTTTGTATTATATGTTGCTTTGTTTAGCTTATATATAATGTAAATAGTAACCCATCTTGACCAACTTTGTGAATAATTATTGGACTCTTTGAACATTCTGAATAAATCATTACTGTTTCTCAGTTGTTTAAGAAACCCTCCTTTTTTAAATAAAAAACAGATGACAAGTGATGTACCATATCAGTTGATGCTTTGAGAGATGTAGTTGTAAGAGTTATTTTTTTGGGACAGCTATCTTGGAATCAGTTTTTTGTTTCTTCCTTCTAGCATCAGTCCAGGGATTTGTTTCTTTTATTCTTTTAAGAGTAGGGGCCATCTATTTCATTTCTTCTGGGATAGACACTATGTTGTTGTTTTTGATGAATATAGTAGCTTCTTCTAAGTTATTAAAGGTTCTCATCTCATTGGCAAAAAGTATTTTTATCTTGTCTGGAAAGGCCAACTGTGCTTTAATGTTGTTTTGTTTCAACAGTTTTATTATTTGCCAGACTTTTTTCCTTTGTTCTGGTATTCTGGAAGAATAATCATTGCCAAACCTTATCAGGCTTTGATTTTATTTTAAGGGTGATTTTCTCCAAGCATATTTTAATATTAGTTCCTTGTCCAGAAATGAAAGAAATGTTATATCTATGGATCTAGGTGGAGTATTTGTTGAGTTAGAAGCAGGTTTCCTCAGTGCTCTATGCGCCCTTTCAATTCCAAATGAAAGTTCCTCTTTCAAGTCTAAAAATTCAGGAATTCAGGTTATTAAGAATGAAATAATGTCTTCACCTTTCACTGTTTTCAGGCAGACCAAAGATCCTTATGTTGTTTCTCCTTTCCCTGTTTTCTACGTCATCTGTTTTGTTAAGCAGCCATGTATTCTGTTTAAGCAGAAAATATTTTTGGGAATTCTTCCTCTTTGAGTCTCCCTTCAGTGTCATTTAGAGAAGTCTCTATATTTGTTATTTTTGCATGGTGTTGCTGTAATAGTTCCTTAAGAGTATCAGTCTGTTTTTGAGAATTTAATTTAAGGTTTTCTAAGTAATTTTTAAAGCCATCCATCTTCAAAGATAGTTCCTGTAAGGTAGATGTAATCAATTGCAGTTCTTTTTTTTCAAAGCAGCATTTGGATGACAATTCCTTGAGTTGTTCATATTCAGTGATTCAATATGTCTCCAAGTTACTTGACAGGAAGATTTTTGTATATCTCCACCAAAATTGATATTTATGTAGTTTAGTAGTTTATCTATAGATTTCTGACATTTTAAACTTGAAAATAATAGCATTTTCCTATATTATACTTACTTATTATAAATGCTGCACTCTACACTTTCATGCCTGGTCCATCTACAGTAGTTTTAGCTGTCTTACTATGGACCAAGCTATCTTGCTGGAGTTTTATCCATTGGTTCATGCATTTGTTTGCTTACTGTTTTACCTCCTTTAGTAACGACTTTTTCTTGTCATACATTTCAAATATGCTAGAGTTATATAATGCTTACTGCAACAGGTGTTAATAGCCTGCTGTCTAGCTGTGACTGTGTGTTCTGCTATGTTCAGAGGAATGTATCACTTTTTCACCCTGATTACACATATGTATTAACTGTTTTTTTCTAAGTATATTTATTAACTGTAGCAGCATTTTAAAGCTAAATTTTGTGTAGCATTGCGTTTGTACTACTGTGCTAGAGTGAATGCAGATGTGGTAGTCTTAACAGTTTGTGTTTATATTGTTTGAGTTTCTCTTTCTGTCCACTCTAAAATACCTCCATCTATCTTTTGTTTGCTAAATCCCATATTTGGTAACAATTTTTATTATTTTTTGCTCTCCTCAGCTATCTGTCAAGTTTGTCTTTTTCATCTCCATACAGACAGCATACTGTTAAAAGTCCTGCATGTTGCATTAAATGGTTGCAACGAAACTCGCTCATCACACAGCTCTGTTCTCTTACCTTGCAGTATCTCCTTATCTGCAAAGTATGTTGGCTTAGTTTTTACATTTTACAATGTACTTATTTAAGGCATTATCTACTGTACTCTCTAGCAAGTTGGTATACTGTAAAATAGCTTGGCAGCAAGGAGCCCCCCCCCCATTTCTTAATACACTGCCTGTTAGTTTTAACAAACGTATGTCTATTACATGCTGGACTCTAGCCTGTGTTAAGTTATTTCTTACCCAGCCTGTTTTAAGTTATTTCTTACCTGATAGTACTACACAACAAAACCTCTTATTCTTACTATGAACAGTACATAGCCTTATTCTGTTAGAGTTTTTAGTGATCATGCTTGACTCTGGGCTTGGCTCAACCCGCTTCGCTCGGGCTCACTTCACTCACCATCCACCCCCCATATCATTTCCTTTATAGCCAACTACTTTGCACCTCCCAAAACATAACCCTCCCCCTCCTGTCTTTCACTCCATAATAGACTATACCTCAACCCACTTGCTGCTACAACAAAATACTATAACTTCACACCCCCTACTGGTACTAGCTGGTATACACTATTATCCACCATCTAATAGACCAAAAAACTGTACTCCCATTCATTTTATTAACTAAAAACACCCTACAATATGTACTCCTCAAACAGTAAAATCTATGCATTTCTAACTACATTCATCCTATTACTGCCTCTCCTACTCCTCCTCCTTATACTCACATCACTTAACATCCACTTACATCCCAAACATATCTCTCCTACAAACCCAAATTGCTGTAGCCATATAAATAATCACAAAACCTTCGGCATTTTTCCATCTATCTTCTCATTAAATACTCCCTTACCAAAAATACACTTACCTAACACCCAACTCACCCCTACCAAACACAAAACCAAATACTACACCCCCACTGCTACTATGCTCAAACTCATCTACCTCCACAAAAACATTCTCTTAGCTGGAGACATCCAACCCAACCCTGGTCCAACACACCGCACTGCTAGCCCTCCTAACCCCAAAGTTAATAATCTCCCAAACAAACATCTTTCCTTCTATTCAATAAACACTAGGAGTATTCTGAACAAAGTAAATGAACTACATGCTTGGATCTCCCACCACACTCCTGATATCCTTGTTCTGACTGAAAACTGGTTGAAATCCCAACACCAAGACATAGAGATCTTGCTCTCTGGCTATAGCATACACCATCTAGATTGACTAAAAAGGGAAGGTGGAGGCATTGTTATCCTACATTCTAACCACCTTACCATTTCTAACTCTACTTTTACATCCCAAGCCTTCTCCCCAGTCGAAATTTTATCTGTAAACCTAAATATTAATAGCCATTCCACTATCACCATTATAGCAATTTACATTCCACCAGGTGATAATAACCCCCTACTGGAAAATATGCTTGCTCATATCTCCCAACAAATCCCAAAGGAAACTATCATTCTTGGGGATGTCAACATTAACTGGCTATCTCTCTCTCTCTCAGAACTCCTCACAACACCTTAATCTCTATGGCTTTACCAAGATACACATCCCATCAAGCTAAACCTCAAAGGTTTCTCAAATACCAACAACTAACAAACTTTAATCCTGAAACGTTCAAATCTTTACTATCAAAAGTGCACTGGAATCCCTTAAAACTACTCCCTTTGGATGAAGCTGTCCACTTTTTTAACTCCACTTTCCTTAGTATTTTAAATTTTGTGGCACCCCTTACAACAGTCCGCATAAAGTCTAACATAGCCCCATGGCTGACTGTAAACACACGTGCACTACTAAAAAATAAAGACAGAGCATGGAAAATTTGGACTAAAACTAAACATCAACCAGACTTCCAGAAATATAAAAAACTTAGAAATCTTGCCAAAAGTCACATAAATAAAGATAAGAAAAAACGTCTATAATAATCCATCTTCTACCTTTAAATCCAACCCTAAAAAGTTCTGGCACTCTGTAAATCAAATACTGCACCGAGGTATGCAAGCCTCCCCTAACCCTCATCCTGACAAAACACATGAGGAAACTGCCTCCATATTTAACAACTACTTTATAGACTCAATATCCAAATTACTAAATCAAGACACAAACCATCCCACCAAGAATAATAGACCTAATAGCTCAAACTCTTCCATCAGTAGTAACCCTACCACTACCTTCTCCCTTAAACCTGTCTCCACTAACTATATTAAAACTCTACTATCTAAATTAAAACCTTGCTCCACATCCATAGACAACATTCCCTCCGCATTCCTTCAGATTGATGCTGATGTTCTTGCTTTCCCAGTTTCTATTCTAATAAACCTTTCTATTATGGAATCCACAGTCCCTTCCATCGGGAAGCAATTTTACATCCTTCCAATACACAAAGGAGGATACTCTACAGATATAACTCATTTTAGACCCATAGCCATACTCTCACCACTCTCCAGAATTCTGGAAAAATGTATACACAATCAAGTCTTACACTACCTTCTGCAAGAAAATCTGCTCACACCTACCCAACATGGCTTTCATCCCATGCACAGCACCACAACAGCATTCCTGTCTTTCCCAAACTCTGTATCACTAGCTAGAGACAGTAACAAACTTATTTCCTGTCTCTTCATTGACCTCTCTAAAGCCTTTGATACAGTCTCTCATAAACTTCTCCTTAAACTAGCAAACTTACACTTCTCTCCATCCACCATATCTTGGTTTTACAGCTATCTCTCTGATAGACTCCAATCAGTCAAATGGCTCTCAGCTTTCTCCCCTCTTCTTCCTGTTAAAATGGGTGTTCCACAAGGCTCCATCCTTGGGCCCCTTCTTTTTAACATCTTTACCAACCTTCTCTACTCTTCCTGTCCTGGATCCTCATTGATACAATACGCAGATGATTCTACACATCACTATTGCTGAATCATCAACTCAACTAAAATCAGACAGACAGTCCTCTTTTAACTCTGTAGAACACTGGCTATCTGAAAACCAACTTATCCTTAATCTAAAGAAAACCAAATTACTATTCTTTCTCCCTAAAAACTGTAACCACATAAAGTCCTTCTCCATACTGTCACAAAATAATACTCAAATACAGGTGGACACCAGTACAAAACTCTTAGGTGATACTATTGATTATGGACTAACCTTTGATTTACACGTCAATAATTGTATCTGAAAAACACATCTCAAGCTAGGTCTCCTCTATAGAAACAAAAACTATCTTACCAAAACAGCAAAATTAACCCTTTAAAATGCCTGCCTCTTACCCACTTTACTTTATAGCTCCCAAATTCTCACCAGCCTCAACAGTGGACTACTAAACAAGTTAGAAACAACTTGTAACAGGATTGGCAGATTTGCTGCCCAAAATTCTTACAAGTCCCATCACTGTCTCTCACTAAAGGAACTAAATTGGCTAGAATTACCTAACCTGCTTCGGTATAATCAGTTTCTGATTATTCATTCCATTCTCTACAAACCCTCTTTCTGTTCGACTATCTCATCTCTAATCTCTAATTACCTTCCCACTAGATTCCTTCGCAGTTCTGAACAAGGCCTACTAAAAATCTATAAACCAAGGACCAAAATGGGTCACCTAGTCTATAGCTTTAACACTTCCAAGGCCTAGAATAGCCTACCACTAGATATAAGATCCATTGAACATCCCAATCAATTCAAAACCGCTACATAGGTTCATAGGTTGGTACTAGGCTATCAGCCCTAGGGCCTATACAAGCCTAGCCATAACAATTCCCTGGCTATTTCTTCCCACACTATTTACTTCCCTGGACCCCTGTCTAGCAGGGCAACTGATGTGATCCTCGGGGTGAATTTCCTTTCTCCCATCCAATCGTCAAGGTTCCTTTTGAAGACGGCCAAAGAGGCACTCTGCTTGACATGTATGGGCAATCTATTCCAGAGTCTGGGGAGTCTCTTGGTCAGGAACCTATCCCTCCAGCATGTTTTGTTTATTGTAATGACAAGGTTTAGATCCCTGGAGCGTATGGCTCTGAGGGATTGGGATTTCTTTAAGTGTAGCATGTCCAACAGCTCTGGGTTTGACATGGCCTTTTATATTAAGCAGAGATCGCCTCTGAGTAGACGATATGCGACAGAGTATAGCTGGAGTTTTTTAAGCAGGTCAGCGTAGGGCATCTGCTTTAGGCCTGTGATTCTTTTAGTGAGGTATTTCTGCAGCCTTTCCATTTCTTGCAGATGTCTTGAGAGGTACATACCAAATGGGGCATTGTATTCTATAATGGGTCTAATGAGGGATGAGTACAGTGGGACAATGACCTCCTTTTTTCTGGATAAAAAGCCCTTAGTGATGAGGTGTGCCACACAGAAGGATTTCCTGACTGTTGTGGCGATGTGGTTATCAAAGGTGAGACCACTGTCCACCTGTGTCCCTAAGTCTCTTATCACACTTTCGGTGTTTAGTGTACTGCCAGCTATGTGGTAATTCATGGGTACATGTTTTTTTCCCAAAGGGGATAACTATACATTTCTTGCCATTGAGCTTGAGCCCATGGCTCTGGCACCAAGCATCTGTTTCTGTAAAGCCCTTTTGTAGAGTATCCACATAATTTGGGGATTCAATAATGGCTCCCAGTCTGCAGTCATCTGAGAACTTTGTTAGCCAATGTCCCTTAGTGTTGGCCTGTACTTCAGAGAAGTATATGCCAAACAAGAGCGGTCCCAGGACTGAACCCTGAGGTACTCCACTTGTCACTTGTCTGGAGCTGGATTTGGAGTTGGCTACTTTTACAGTGTGTGTTCTATCAGTAAGCCAGTTAGCAACCCATTGGGTGACGTAGGGATTAATGCCCAGCTTAGTAAGTTTATCTATGATTCCAGAGTGGGAGATGGTGTCAAAGGCCTTGGCAAGGTCTAGATAGGCTGTGTGGACCACCTTACCCTTGTCCATGGCTCTGGAGACTGATTCGAAGAAGTCAATCAGGTTCAGGAGACAAGATCAGCCCTTCACGAACCCAAACTGCCTGGGGTCCAGTGTTTGAAGGTTGCCAATGTCTTTGTTTATAAGTTCCTTGATAATACACTCCATGGTCTTGCAGATAAGGCTTGTCAGACAGATGGGACGGTAGTTTCTGGGATCCAAGGTGGATTCCCCCCTTGTGGAGTGGGATAACTGTAGCTCTGCACCACTCAGTGGGCATGAAACCTGAGGTGCGGCTATGATTAAACATGACACTTAGTTGAGGTGCCAGTTCATATTGTAGTTCATGTAGTACACAGCCCGGGATGTCTTCTGGTCCCATGGATGCTGTATTCTTAGCTTTGGAGAGTGCGCTTTTTACCTGTGTGGCCGTTATTACCGGATTTTGGCAATCTTCTGGTATTGAGATGGACCATTTAGGGGGTGTGAGGGGGTGAAGTTGGAACTGAATCAATCTGCCAGGATATTGGCAATATCCTTGGGATCAGTATATTTAATGCCATTCTGTTTTAGCTCAGAGCAGATCTGAGCATTGCCATTTAGATTCTTGACATAGTTATAGAATGCCTTGTGGTTGTCTTTGGAATCTTTGGCAATTTTATTTTCGTAACTAGCTTTGGAGGATTTTATGAGGGATCTCAGTTTCTTACTGAGGCTGGTAAGGGAGTTTTTTGCATCCTGGGATTTTCTTCTTTTCTGCAACAGTTTCTTCCTTTTGTTGCAAAGTTTGTTTATGGCAGGGGACCACCAGATTGGCTTCCTTTTTTTGGAGGAGAGCATCTTGGTTCCATTTGGGATGGCACGATTCATGCATGAGTGGATGTGCTCGTACAGTGCCTTAGTGTAGGATTCAGCAGTTGAACTTTCAGTTCCAGTCTGCATGGGTGTCATGAAGTTTGTCACTTTTGACTTGAGTAGCATGAAGTTGGCTTTGGAGAAGTTTTTTATGGAGGTTTCCTTACTGGGGGGGGGGGGGTGGGATGTGGATGTTAAGGGTGATTAGCTTATGGTCTGACCTGACTAACGAGGGGTGACCATAGGTGTGGAACATTGATTTCCCATGTTGGTAATGACCAGGTCTAGGATATTGGAGCCCCTGGTGAGACTATGGATTAGTTGATCCAGGGCATTGGAATTTATGAATTCCAAGAACTGTTGGGCAAAGGTGTTGGTACATGAGTAGTTTTCCCAGTTAATGGCAGGGTAGTTAAAATCACCCAGTATTAGGGTATTTGGTTCTATCTTAATATTTTCCAGTATGTTTAGAAAGGTGTAGTGAGAATCTTGGGGTATGTTGGGGGATCTGTAGCAAGCTACAATTTGGATTGCAGTCTTATCTAGTGTTAGTTGCACCTGGAGAATTTCAGACCCATTGTGTTGGGCAACTAGCCTGGTGGTGTGCATATCCTTGGTGAATATTGACACTCCTCCACCTTTAGTGTTTTGGTCCTGGTTTGGTGGCCGAAAAGTGTGGTAAGAGTTGTAGCCTGGTATTGCAGGGGTGCTCTCTGGAGCCTTGAATCAGGTCTCAGCTACTGCACAGATATCGATGTTCTCCATTTTTAGGACTGCCTCGAGAGAGTGCATTTTAAGGTTTAGACTTCTAGCATTGAATGGCATTACATTCAGATTTTGCATGCTTGTACCTGTTATGGTGGTGGTTTTGTCCTTTGAACTTTGCCTAAAAAAGGCACTATAGGGGTGGCCAGAGCCTTAGCCAGTAACCTGAATTCCAGGGGCAACAGGTGCAGACCATCTCTGGCAAAGCATCGTGGTCTGTCTATCATGTCGTCCCAGGCAGACAGATACTGGATCCCCTTTGAATGACACCAGAAGCTTAGCCAATTGTTGAAGTCAATCATTTGTCCTTATATTGTGGTATCATTCTGGGCAAAGGCAGGATGCTACTCAGGGCTAGGGTCATACATGCCTCGGCCACATGATCCAAGAGCTCGTCCATGTCTCTTTTCATGTAGTCCAGGGAGGTACGTCTCACGTCATTCACTCCAACATGGACAGGACAGAGTCATAGTTGTACTTGTTGTGGAGTGACTTGAGTGCATGCATTATGTGGTGGATCCTGGCACCCGACAGGCAGCTGACTGTAATTTTCTCCTTGTTCAACCTGGTGAGTGGGACATCAGTGTGCCTGACTATAGAGTCACCTATGACTAAAGTGTTAGGTACGTTATCTTGCCTTAGGGGCTGTTGCTGGGTGGCACACTGGTGTTGTGAACTATGTGACACTTTGGTTGTGATTGGTGTTTGTTTGCGTTTCAGCTTCAGAGGTCCTTGTTGCTTGGGCAGGTTACAGTTAAGGGCCTCTGCATATGTGGATTTAGTGTTGCTATCTGTAGGTGTTGGTGGTGTGGGGTTAGAAGGGCTATGTGTTGCTTGAGGTGTAGTGTGGGTGTTAACCTTCTCCTCTTGACTGTCTAGCACAATCTTGGGTGGAGAGAGCTTTGCTTCCATTTTGGCTATGTAAGGTAAAAATACCTTCATGAAAAATGGACTTGCCAATGTAATTATCCCCCGTAAACACTCCCCTATAACCTTCTGCTTCTCTTCTCTCTTCCTTCCCTTCAATAAACAAACTTACTACTTTATCTTCTCCTCTTGGTGCATCACCGTACAAACATAACTAGTAAAATATTTCAGCTATGTAACTATTGCACTATTATGTATGTACTATGTAATTATGGATGTATGCCTCTGATGAATGTATTTCTATTTATTTCACTTGCCATAGTTTAATGTATGACACTGTAATGCAATAATGTGCGGTACTGATGAATGTAATGTGTGGCACTGTAATGCAGTAATCTGTGGTACTGATGAATGTATTTCTATATGTATTTAATATGTAAAATTTCTATTTTCTGTTGGAGCTTTTCTCCTCGGGCTTCCGCTGAAAATGGGCATTTGTAGCCCAGTCGGACAAACCTGGTCAACAAATATAAAATAAATAAATAAAAATTATTATACTAGTTTATGGAGCTCTCAAAATTCACTGCTCTCAGTTGGCCATCTAGGCTCCCCCCCCCCCCCCCAGAATATTATATTCTTAAAGTAGCAGAAAGTATTCTAAGAACTATGCCAACAGAGGAATAGAGTAAGAAGATTCTGCTGATAGGGATTACTTCAATTAGGGATACAGACAATAGACAAGAGGGGGATGGAATTTATTGGGGAAAACTGACAAAGGAACCAAAGTACTGGGAGCAAATAACTAGAGAGGGAAAGGTAACAGAATGGGAAGATGCCAATAACTTATTTGGACTGCAAGTTAGAGATTGCCTTCCCTATCAAGGATCAATATCAAAGTATAGGGAAAGAAAAAGAAATAAGGGAGTCCTAAATGAAAGACCAGCACTGGTAGAGTTTTAGTAGAATCTAGAAAAGAAGTTGCAGTTAAGAAAGGAATAATTAGTAGGGCATAAAAATATTGCATGATAACTATAATTAATCAGAGGAGGTTAGAAAGGATTGGGTAGAGTGATCTGATGGGCAAGTCGCAAAGAAACAATGGAATAATATATGTATGAAACCAAAATATACAACTAAGTCTAGAAGACTTAGGATCTTTGCTTGGAAGTGTTTACATAGGCATTTTTATACCCTGAGCAGACTCCAAAGATGTTTTCCTCAGGTAGACAGCAAATGTTGGAGGTATGGTTGGGAAGAAAGAGATAATTGGGAACATATTTTCTGAGTGTAATGAGTTGGCAGACTTTAAAGATTCCCTGCAGACTGCTCTGTTGGAGATTCTGGATGAGCAAACTGGTGCAACTAAGAAACAGAATCAAAATTGTCTAGACACAGTAAGGCTTTGCTGAGTCTAATTATGATGGTTGCCAAAAAACAATGGAAATCAGTCTAAATCAACTTTACTAGAAATAGCGAAGATAGTAAACAAGATAAAACAACTGGAATTGGGATCTTCAGAAAAGGGTAGGAGCACATTCCATGGGGAAAAAAATGGGAAATGTGGGTTCAATACATGCAGAGGAGGAACGAGGTTTAAAAGAAGGCAGGATTTGAATGAGCTATGTAATGGTTGACTGACAATGACTGGATATATTATAAGTGATGTATAATGTTTGCAGCTACAGTTGTGTCGGTACAGTTTGTAATGTATAATGTTTGCAACTGAGATTGTGTCAGTATTGTTTATTTTCATTTATATAAATGTAAGATTGTCTATGTCATACATGATAATTTAATAAAGATGTTTTTTGTTTAAAAAAGAAATATACGTAAATATTAACTGTAACACTTCGTCGCCTCACAGTAAGACGTTGTCCTGTTTGATTCTCTGCTAAAGCATCTTCTGTGTGGAGACATGCGTGAATGGGCGTACATTCGTTGAAGGTTGTACATCAGGGCTGGCAACTCGGTACGTAAAAATCTACTGCCAATCATTAGCAGACCGGAGTTCCGCTGTGGCGACCCCTAACCGGGAAAAGCCAAAAGATACAACAACAACATTAACTGTAACACTTCACATACTAATAAAAGATAAAACATAATACACTGGTATTTTAAGTACTGTAGGTCAAAGCCATTCCTGTTTGAAGTGCAGTGAAAAAAATAAAATCAAGTAATTCTAACACTGCTATAAAGGTGAAATTTTAGTCAAGACTTGGAAAAATAAGATGTGTTATTTTGCAGACTGCTACAAAAAATATATATGTATATATTTATTTATGTATGTATGGAATACAAGCTGCAGTATGACTGTAAAACATTGAATCAGTGCATGAAGATTGCATTAGTAACATTGATTACAGACTTAGTATTCGTCAGTAAATGTTATGTCATGTCCTCTAGTGAACTTCTAAGTTTTATAATGCATTCAGGTAAAGTTAACAGTTATATGATACACTCAGGAGAAGTTACATGTTTTGTGATTGGTTCTCATATATTTAAGTGCTATGTAATGCATTAGGAGTGAAGTTAACAGTTACACAATGCACTTTAGTGAAGTTCAGTATTAAATGATGCATTCATGTTAAGTATTATGTAATGAATCTGGTTGAAGTTAGTTGTATGATACACTTGGGTGAACTTTAGTGTTATATGATGCACTCAGGTAAAATTAAGTGTTATATAATGAATTTGGGTTTAGTTAAGTGTTCTTTTGTGCATTCAGGTGAAGTTATGTGTTACATAATGAATTTGTGTGAATCTAACAGTTATATGATGCACTGTGTGTGTGTGTGTGTGTGTGTGTGTGTGTGTGTGTGTGTGTGTGTGTGTGTGTGTGTGTGTGTGTGTGTGTGTGTGTGTAAATCAAGTGGAGTTTAGCATTGCATTATAATTCTGGGCAAAGTGTTATCTGATGCATTTGGGTGAAATTAAGCTCTCATATTATTAAAGTGTGACTCATTGCACAGCATTGCTAGTACAATTGCTAGCACTAGGAAGAGCGTCACCAGGACTATAGCCATAAAACTGCAATTTTTTTTTTATTTTTTACTTTTTAAATCTCTGTGGGTATGTGGAGGCCAATAGAGCCAAACCCCACTAGCTGTAGATTATACTTTACATGCAAAGAGCTTAAAATTATTTTCATATATCCTATGGGTCTTCACTTCTCTTTCCTACATTTTCTACTGAATAATTTGCCTGTATGACATTTTTATCCTTTGGTATGGATGTTATTTGGGATAGTTTGCAAGAACCATAATGATTATGGACATCAGGACTGGTTTTAATGTCTATGCTTCTAAAGTATAGACAAACAATCCACTTGTGCTGTTACAATGAGATCAGAAAAAGTCTAAAATATGGCATGTATACAAGCTAGTGGGGTTTGACTTTATTAGCCTGAATATACCCATAAAGACTTAAAAAGTAAAAAGTCATGAGTATTTATTTGCCATGTAGCTGAAACACGGGTGTGTCTATAAGAGGTTATTTGCATATATCCCAAGTGCCTCAACTATAGCAGGTTTAAAGTATTATACAGTGAAGACTGCAGCTTGTCTTGGTCTTTCCTGCAGTATGTAAACATACACATATATAGGCGTGTGTGTGTGTGTGTGTGTGTGTGTGTGTGTGTGTGTGTATGTATGTATGTTTAGATATATATATATATATATATATATATATATATATATATATGTGTCTGTGTGTGTGTGTTTATATATATATATATATATATATATATATATGTGTGTGTGTGTGTATGTATATAGATATAGATATATATGAGTATGTGTGTGTGTGTTTCAGAATTACTTATACTAAATGTTAAAACCATTAGTACACAGCATGACAACACATTAAGCATATCCCATTTAGCTGTAAGTAAAATTTCACACTAGTATTTATCTACTGACAATTCACCCAAAGGGAGTTGTAGGCAAGTAGGTATCACCAAAATAAAACAAAGCATCTTACTTTGGCTAAGATGACCAGGAAGGCATGCAGTTATGTAATGGTTTTCCATCTAGTTCATTTGCCTTTACCTGAAAGGGCAGTTGTTTAGAACAGTGTTCCTCAAGGTGCATTATTGTTAAGTTTTGGCAGTTTGCCCTCACTTGTACATGAAGTGATCTCTGATTTAGTTATCCTTGGTATAGAAGGACTTTTCTCCTATGTAAAATAACTCATCAAGTTATTTTCTGAAGTCAAGGAATGCTGCTTTTACTGCCTTTTTGGTCAAATGAAGACTTCTCCAGTGATGTGCATTTTTGCAGTATGCCCTTCTGCTGAATCAGTGTACACCAAAGTTAACAGTTTTTCCACACTGTTGCTCTGTTTTGTGTGCTGCTGTGGTAATAATGTCCATGTTTATATCCGCCAGACATCAAACCTAAAAAAGCAACTTATTAAAAAAAATCAGTTGAAATTCTGGAAATGTCATTGTGATGATGTGAGGTATTGCCAGCTGTGCCTTGGGAAGTAGTGGAGTGGATGTGTAACATCTGCCAGCATATCTAGCTGGAGTTTTGTAAAGAACTATATGTCATTTGCATATCAAACTTGATTTGTACAAGTGTTTGTGTTGAAAATGTATTTGCAAAACTGCTTGTGTTAAAAATGTACCAACAGTAGGTCTTAATGGACAGAAAAGAAATAAAGCTGTATGTCAGACTGTATTGTAACTGCTGAAATGAATACATTGTAACAAAGGATACTGGAAGAGAAGAGGTTAATCTCAGTCCAGCTAACTTTGAAAAATAGTCTGAAATTAAATTACCTAGTTTAGGCCATAAAGATTGTATCTTACAGTTCTGATTGTAGCCAGAGATGACACGTCTGTGAAAACCAGGACTAGGAATCCAACAGCATTGCCCTTAGGGGTGAATTAATTGCTACAGTGGGAGGGTGTAGGTTTTGAAATGGCTAAATTCTGGATCAGTTTTTGCAAAGGGAGTGGTGTGAGTACCAGCGTTAGATGACCAGATGTATGTGATGTCATTCTGTAATCCAGCGTTGAAATTATGTTTTAATACCAGATAAGCTAGAAGCCTCAGTGCAGACTGTTTTTGAAACCTGACCAAGAAGGAAGACCACTCACCCACTTCATCTTGCCTTGCTTTAGTAAGTAACCAGGGAATAGTAATTCTTTAGATAAGTCAGGAAATTATAGTGGGATTAGTTAAATACTGTTTTTCTGTATCTGTGTGACTCTATCCATCTGTGTTATTTTTAATATTTCCTGTGTCTGAAACTCTGGTGTTTATTGTAAATAGATATTTAGTATTTTCATGTTCCTTACATTTCTCACTGCATTCACAGACAAAAAAATCTATATTAGGAAGCTTTCTGTATTGTCTTTGCAGTGAAATAATTGCTACTCTGGAAGGGTGGAGGTTTGAAATTGTTTTATGACTTCTAGAAGCTGCATTTATCTGAGCAAAACTCTATTGTGTGTGTGTATTATTGACATATACATGCTAAATCCAGACAGTTTCTAGCAATGGGAGTAGCATGGGAATCAGAAGTCAGATGACCAGATACATGTGATGTCATTCTATAATCTAGGACAAAAATAATGTTATTACTAGATGAGACTGAAGTCTCATTGCAGTCTGTTTTTGTAACCTGACAAAGAAGGATCTCTCACCCACTTCATCGTGCCTTGCTCTAATAAGTGAACCAGGGAATAGTAATTCTTTAGATTGTTCAGGAAAATATGGTGAGATAAGTTAATTACTGTTTTTCTGTGTCTGTGTGAATCTATTCATCTGCGTTATTTTAATATTTCCTGTGATTGAAACTCTGATGTTTATTGTAAACAGATATTCCATATTTTCATGTTCCTTTTATTATTTATCATTAAATATACTTAAACTTTTCATTGTGGATGGCTTTTAAAGAATATTTTAACCTTTGAGAGTACTTATATTTATTTGGTGATAATGTGACTGCTCCTGAAAGCCTTGCTGCATTGGTCAAACACTATAATTTGTATTAGTATTAATTTTACTCAGTATAATCGGGTTTGCTTTTAACAGCCTTAGAGTAGCTGGCTTTGGAGTGTTCTTTCTTTTTTGGCTGTTTTCATGGGTGTCCAAAATCTTTAAAATGAAGCCCTTGGCTTTATAAAACTGTCTGACTTTCAGATGAAGTGATTTATGTGCTCTTCAGAGAATGCATTTGGGGGCATCAGAAAGTGGGTAGCTACATTTGGCAACAACCTTAAAACAGATTTGTTTTGCTTTGTCCTTGATGTTCTTTCTTTCAGACAAAAACAGAGATTCCCCCAGTCGTATCTCAGGCTATGGGATTCAGTAAGAAATTACTCTGGTGTAGTGCTGCTTCATATCCTGCATCCAGAAGATACAGGCCCCAAATAAGCTATTTAATCCTGACAAGCAGGGGAACCTTTTATGGGAACACAGTGACATAGGCATTGATGGGTTACGTATCCCATATCTGTGTTTCTGGCAGGGAGATACACACAGTTTATGGCAAGCCCATCTCAAGTGGTCACAAATCATAACACAGCAATATGTTTACTACCCCTGGGATGTTGTATCAATGCTCATAGTATGAGGCAGTTTAAAGATTTGTCCTGACATCTGCATCACTGAGCAGAGATCAGGCAGCCTTATGAAAGCTCTTCCTCTTTTCCTTTGCTATAGGAATATCCGCTTATGGAGACTAAGTACTACATGCTTTATTAGAAAGGCTCACCCAGACTCTTTTACACTTTGCTGTGAAGGAAAGGTTAGTTTGCTTTTTATTTGTTGTATTTTGTATTAGTTTATTGCCTTTTTATATTTTGAATATTGTGATTTGTTTTCTTTACCTTGTGGTTTACTTGTATTCTGCTTTTAACTGCATATTAAAACTTCAAAAGACACCACAGCTCTGTCTGTTTTTGAGTCAGGCAGAAATTAGAACTGATCAATTAAGGACTCATACATAAGATAGAAGAGGTCACTTAAGGTTAATCATTTGTGAACTAAGGGGGTGGAGCTAGGAACTAAACCTTCTATTTAAGGGATAAAATAAAACATTTCAGAGTTTTATTAGAAGGGCTCACCCAGACTCTGCTACACTTTGCTGTGCTGTGAAGGAAAGGTTAGTTGGCTTTTTATTTGTTGTATTTTGTATTAATTTATTGCCTTTTTATATTTTGAATACTGTGATTTGTTTTCTTTACCTTGTGTTTTACTTGTATTCCGCTTTTAACTGCATATTAAAACTTCAAAAGACACCACAGCTCTGTTTCTTGTGAGTTAGGCAGAAATTTTTCCCCACCCCCCTACCCTGTCACTGTTGTGTTCTTAAATACCACTGTCTTTTTAGTTGCCTGCCTCTTATGTTAATTTGACCATATATCCCATTTCCTCTCTGCTTTCACTGGCATGTGTGAGTAAGCACAAAATTATCATTTTGTCAAATCACTCCCCTTCAACTATTTAAATTTATTGGCCATTCTACTGTATTCCATAGTACCGGAATACAAAAGTGATCACCCCCTTTCAATCTATCTTGCTGTTTTAAAAATAGTGACTCTCCAATAAAACTTAACTTTTTAGACAGGTAAAACTTACGTTACCTACTTTCACATCTAACTTCTCTAGTGCACACTGCAGTGTTTAGGATAAACCATTTTTTTTTCATCTTACCATTAAGCATCAATGTGACTAGCACTTGCGCTAATACCTGCTGGAAAGCTCTAGGAAGCCTTAAACTGATACAAGCACTCAACTCCCCGTATTAATAATGAGAAATTAATCATAGGCACTAAACAGCCTATAACTGCAAAGTACCTTGCTAAGGTAATGGAAAACAGCTCCTGTACTTTTAAAAAAAAAAAGCACCAAACCAGGCATGTCCAAGGGTCAGCTTCTGGTGATTTTTCCTGTCCATCTGGTGAATCTGGGCATACTGGGGCAATGCAACAATTGCCTCATGTACACAGACAACCCTCTCCTCCTACCACCCAACACAACAACCTGTGAGAGATGCACTTACATAGCCAAACTGGAAGCAAAGCTCTCCCCACCCAAGGTTGTGCTAGACGGTCAAAAGGAGAAGGTTAACACCCGCACTACACCTCAAGCAACACATAGCCCTTCTAAACTCATACCACGAACACTCACACATAGCAACAGTAAATCCACATGGCCTTTAAATGTAACCTGCCAAAGCAACAAGGACCTCCAAAGCTGAAACGCAAACACCAATGACAACCAAAGTGTCACATAGCTCGCAACACCAGTGTGCCACCCAGCAACAGCCCCTAAGGCAAGAAATGAACATAACACTTTAGTCATAGGTGACTCTGTAGTCAGGCACACTGATGTCCCACTCACCAGGATGAACAAGGAGAAAATTACAGTCATCTGCCTGTCGGGTGCCAGGATCCACCACATAACTCATGCACTCAAGTCACAACACAACAAGTACAAATATGACTCTGCCATTGTCCATGTTGGAGTGAATCCCTGGACTACATGAAAAGAGACATGGAAGAGCTCTCAGATTATATGGCCCAGGCAGGTATGACCCTAGCCCTGAGTAGCATCCTGCCTTCACCCAGAATGATACCACATTATAAGGACAAAATGATTGACTTCAACAATTGGCTAAGCTTCTGGTGTCATTCAAAGGAGATCCAGTATCTGTCTGCCTGGGATGACATGATCGACAGACCACGATTCTTTGCCAGAGATGGTCTGCACCTGTCACCCCTGGGATTCAGGTTACTGGCTAAGGCTCTTAACAGGTAAAAGCATGCAAAATCTGAAGGTAATGCTACCCAATGCTAGGTCTAAATCTCAAAATGCACTCTCTTGAGGCACTCCTAAAAATGGAGAACATGGATATCTGTTCAGTAACTGAGACCTGGTTCAAGGCTCCAGAGAGCACCCCTGGAATACCAGGCTACAACTCTTACCACACTTTTCGGCCACCAAACCAGGACTGAAACACTAAAGATGGAGGAGTGTCCATATTCACCAAGGATATTCACACCACCAGGTTAGTTGCCCAACACAATGCATCTGAAATTCTCCAGGTGTAACTAACACTAGGTAAGACTGCAATCCAAATCGTAGCTTGCTACAGATCCCCCACCATGCCCCATGATTCTCACTACACCTTTCTAAACATACTGGAATATATTAATATACAAACAAACATCCTAATACTGGGTGATTTCAACTACCCTGCCATTAACTGGGAAAACTACTCGTGTACCAACAACTTTGCCCAACGGTTCTTGGAATTCATAAATTCCAGTGCCCTGGATCAACTAATCCATAGTCCCACCAGGGACTCCAATATCCTAGACCTGGTCATTACCAACATGGAAAATCGATGCTCCACACCTATGGTCACCCCCTCGTTGGTCAGGTCAGACCATAATCTAATCATCCTTAACATCCACATCCCACCCCTACCCCCAGTAAGGAAACCTCCATAAAAAACTTCTCCAAGGCCAACTTCATGCTACTCAAGTAAGAAGTTACAAACTTCATGACTCCCATGCAGATGGGAACTGAAAGTTCGACTGCTGAGTCCTACACTAAGGCACTGTACGAGCACATCCACTCATGCAAGAATCGTGCCATCCCAAATAGAACCAAGATGCTCTCCTCCAAAAAAAGGAAGCCAATCTGGTGGTCCCCTGCCATAAACAAACTTTACAACAAAAGGAAGAAACTGTTGCAGAAAAGAGGAAAATCCCAGGATGCAAAAAAAACTCCCTTACCAGCCTCAGTAAGAAGCTGAGATCCCTCATAAAATCCTCCAAAGCTAGTTATGAAAATAAAATTGCCAAAGATTCCAAAGATAACCACAAGTCATTCTATAACTATGTCAAGAATCTAAATGGCAATGCTCAGATCTGCTCTGGGCTACAACAGAATGACATTAAATATACTGATCCCAATGATATTGCCAATATCCTGGCAGATCAATTCAGGTGCAACTTCACCCCCATCTCACCCCCCTAAATGGCCCATCTCAATGCTGGAAGATTGCCAAATTCCTGTAATAATGGCCACACAGGTAAAAAAACGCACTCTCCAAAGCTAAGAATACAGCATCCATGGGACCAGATGACATCCTGGTTTGTGTACTACATGAACTAAAAAATGAACTGACACCTCACTTAAGTGTAATGTTTAATCATACCCTCACCTCAGGCTTCATGCCCACTGAGTGGCACACAGCTACAGTTATCTCACTCCACAAGGGGAGATCCACCTTGGATCCCGGGAACTACTGCCCCATCAGTCTGATGAGCCTTATCTGCAAGGCCATGGAACATACTACCATGGAACTTATAAACAAAGACATTGGCAACCTTCAAACACTGGACCCCACCTAGTTTGAGTTTGTGAAGGGCCGATCTTGTCTCCTGAACCTAATTGACTTCTTCAAATCAGTCTCCAGAGCTGTGGACAAGGGTAAGGCAGTCCACACAGACTATCTGGACCTCGTCAAGGCCTTTGATACCATCCCCCACTCTGGAATCATATATAAACTTACTAAGCTGGGCATTAATCCCTACATCATTCGATGGGTTGCCAACTGGCTTACTGAAAGAACACACACTGTAAAAGTAGCTGACTCCAAATCCAGCTCCAGACAAGTGACAAGTGGAGTACCTCAGGGTTCAGTCCTAGGACCTCTCTTGTTTGGCATCTACTTCTCTGAAGTACAAGCCAACACTAAGGGACTCTGTCTAACAAAGTTCACAGATGACTGCAAACTGGGAGAAATTATTGAATCCCCAAATGATGTGGATACTCTACAAAAGGGCCTTACAGAAACAGATGCTTGGTGCCAGAGCCATGGGCTCAAGCTCAATGCCAAGAAATGTATAGTTATCCCCTTTGGGAAAAAACATGTACCCGTGAATTACCCAATAGGTGGCAGTACACTAAACGCCGAAAGTGTGATAAGAGACTTAGGGACACAGGTGGACAGTGGTCTCACCTTCAATAACCACATCGCCACAACAGTCAGGAAATCCTTCTATGTGGCACACCTCATCACTAAGGGCTTTTCCTCCAAAAAAAAAGAAGGTTATTGTCCCACTGTACTCATCCCTCATTAGACCCATTATAGAATACAACACCCCATTTGGTATGTACCTCTCAAGACATCTGCAACAACTGGAAAGGCCGGAGAAATACCTCACTAAAAGAATCACAGGCTTTAAGCAGATGCCCTATGCTGACCTCCTTAAAAAACTCCAGCTATACTCTGTCGCATATTGTGTACTCCGAAGCGATCTCTGCTTAACATACGAGGCCATGTCAAACCCAGAGCTGTTGGACATGCTACACCTAAAGAAATCCCAATCCCTCAGAGCCACACGCTCCAGGGATCTAGACCTTGTCATTAGAATAAACAAAACATGCTGGAGGGATAGGTTCCTGACCTAGAGACTCCACAGTCTCTGGAATAGACTGCCCATACATGTCAAGCAGAGCGCCTCTTTGGCCCTCTTCAAAAGGAACCTTGACGATTGGATGGGAGAAAGGAATTTCACCCTGGAGATCACGTCAGTCGCCCTGCTAGACGGGGGTCCAGGAAAGTAAATAGTGTGGGAAGAAATAGCCAGGGAATTGTTATGGCTAGGCTTGTATAGGCCCTAGGGCCGATAGCCTAGTATCAACCTATGAACCTATGCATGTATTTTTATTTTCTGTCCAGCAAGACCCACTGTTGGTACATTTTCAACACACGCTTCTTTCAAATCATTTTGATATTCAAATAACATATAATTATTTGCTAGATTCTAGCTAGCTGTTATGGCATATGTTACACATCCACTGCCCTACTTCTCCTGGCATAACTGGCAGTTAAGAAAGCTCTTGCCCTTTTCCTTTGCTATAGGAATATCCACTTGTGGAGACCAAGTATGAGCCCTGGGATCTATAGTAGAGTACTGCACCGGGAGACATCACACCATACAACAGCAAATCTTTTAGGTTCACAACACACTTTGTAAACTTTAACAGGAACATTGGAAAAAGCATTATAACATGCTGTTGCATCTCTTCAGTGTACTAACTATGTGGTTCAATTAAAAATGATTGACAGTAACATTCCTTGTTTAACTGGTCTGATCATACCCATGTATCTTTTTGCTATATGCAAAGAAGTTAGCATTAATGCTACATATCACACAGTTTTGGTGGAGGGATGTGTCAATGTTAAACAACTGGCTTAGGAAAAATGGATACCATTTGATTTTGGGCTTGCATCTTCTTACTGTTGCTAACACAACACATTTTCCTCTGGTTTGTTTGTCTTTAGGTGCCTGCATACCTTGCTCTGCAAAGTTAAGTGTCAGGTGTTGTGTAAACAGAAATCTCACTGTAAACATCACACACTAACAGACTTAGAAATAAATCAGTAAAAAATAATTAATGAACTGCTGTTTACAATTCTACATTTTCAAGGACTTATGAACAACAGTTAATGGACCTTAAATCAGTATATGCTATATCCTTTGTTTGAGCAACCTTCAGTATCATTTATTTCTCCTGTAATTCTATTTCCTTGTCTAGTTAACCTTTTACCTTCCTTAAATGAAGTGTCATTGTCTTCCAGGCTACTAACTCTAGGTATGAAACCTCTTCTGTTACGTTGCCGTTGACATCCACTTTAATTTTTACTATCATTAATAAATATCTGACAGTGAACATTTAAGGTCCATTAACTGTTGTTCATAAGTCCTTGAAAGTGTAGAATTGTAAACAGCAGTTCATTAATTATTTTGTACTGATTTATTTCTAAGTCTGTTAAAGATTTTTTTAATTCTGTATAATAAAGCATTTATGAGGAGTTCAATACTGTTTTCTGTTTAATGAATATTTTTAGTACTGAGACAAGAATGGTATAAAAGTGCAAATCATTTTTCCATGCTGTACCTAAGAAAGGACTCATGGTGGCAGTAAAGTGCAGCGGAGGAAACAAAAGTTGGCACTGTGCCACACTGCAGTGTTGTAGAATGACAATAAATAGGCACAATAACTGAAGTAAACACAGCATAGGTATAAAAATGATCTGAGTTATCAGAAGCTGCAATCAAACAGATCTCATTAGAATGCATGTTTACTAAGTGGCATTCTGTTGAATTCCCCAGCATTCCTCATCTCTTTATGGTGCTGCCAACTAGATATTCATCTTTGTTTTACTGCTTGGGACAAAATGTTCTCTTATTTTCCATGGTGGAGGGAAAGGCACACAAATTAGCCAGTCAAAAATGAAAAGCATCTTGCAAGATAAGTTTAAATCTGCCCAGTCTTGAAATATATTGTCAAACTACAGTTTCAGAGGGATTACAGATGAACGTTTCACAATAAAATAATCAGTACAAGTGATCTGCATTCCGAAGTGTAATTAGGTTTAAAAATATGCTATATTATATTTTCACAGCAGTTTTGACATTATTTGTTTGTTATGACCCTGGCTTTGAAGCAAATTGTGGAGTAAACAAATAGTCTCTCTAAAGATTCAGTAGAGAGATGGAGGAAGAGAGCTTTGAGGTGAGAGAAAGATGTCGATGACATACAGAAATGACTGGTATAAAACTCATACATTGCAGTTTTCTGATGTCAGAACTGCACTGTTACACCGCTGTCGATCCTTCACTCTTTTTCCTCTCTAGCTTTAATGTTGCAGATATAGCACCTCGGTTTCTTTCTTGTAGTTTTAAGTTGTGTTTATTTATTCAGTTTGGTAATCAGGATAGAACACTGATCTAAATGAACCTATTTCAATGTCAGCCCAGATAAATATAAATGACAGCAGGCCAAGAATGTTAACAAAAAGTATTATGAATACTAACAAAATGTTGTGTGAAGATAGCAATGAATTAATAGCAGTAATAATAACATAGACAGTATAAGGGACAATATGAAGGAATGGTTAGAGGAAGGAAGAAAGAAAACGAGAGTGAAATAGTGAGGAGTTTGAAAACAAAGTGTAAAAGACAGCAAAGATTGCAAAAATAAGGTAAGAGTGCACAGAAATGAATGGTATACAATATATACAATGTGGAAGATATGTCACATATTAGTGCAGGCAAATAATGTGAGGAAGACAAAGGTGCCTGACTGGTGAAGGGGAGAGGGAGGATTAGGAGGTGTCCAGAGGGAACGCATTTGCAAACTGACTTGGACTTGAGATGAGCTGTAAGCTGAGCACAAAATAATGGGTATGACATGAGGTCTTTAAGATTAGTAGGAAGGGAGTTCCCATAGTTTGGGCCTTCATTGAGTCAGTCACTATTATTATATTTGTGATTTATCTGTTCAACTATATTTTTATGGCTGCTTTATATCTTATGTGATGGAAAGGAATTTGGGTTCTTCTGGGATCTGTGGCATTCATGTTTTTTGTTGTTTTGTTAGTTGCTGACTGTCCCCATTACAAATTTAATTAAACAGATTTCAATGCTGAATAATATGTTTCATGTGTAGGATGACTGCTGTCCATAACGGTGACAGAAATGGGGTTACTGATCATTTACCTTGAATCAAAGTCAAGATGGCTGATTATAAGTTAATGTAAATCTACTGGTGAAGTCTTCCATCTGCCATATCCATTTTTTTTTACTTCTGTTTCTGAAAATAAAAAAATTACTTGTCATTCCTTATGCCGAAGCAGCAGTAGGTTACCAGGTTTTTCTTTCCACACTTTTCATGTTTAAACTGAGTGATAACTCACACATTTCTGTTGCTAGAAATTGAGGGCTTGTGTGCTGTAAAAGGCAATTATGTGGTAAACATGATAGACAGGAAAGAGCGTAAACATTACAGTGTACAATAAAAAAGCAACATGAAATTCTAAAACTCGCAGAAAATGAAGAAAAAACAATTGTAGTAAAACACAAAATACCATCCAGTTACAAAGCAGAAAAAGGGAACCTGCTATTGTATCTGGAAATAAAAGGGGGGGGGGGAGTAGCATTGATTATTGAAAAAGCTGTGCACATCTGTGACATTGATGGCCTTTGGTTTGCTGGTGGCTTAGATGCTTGAGATCTCACTGGGAAATGTTTGAGTTCTGAGTTGCCATTCCTCCTTTTGTGGGGGGGTCTATTTTTACAATGTTTGGCAGCATGTGGTGGAGACTTGTAGACGTGCCATAGTAAGATGTGTATTTACTGCACCATCATCTTCATAAGAGGGCCGTTGAAGGTGAAGGAGGATTGCAGATAGACACATCATTAACAAAATGCTTCTGGGATTCTGACATCTATCCTTGTCCCGTAGAGGGGGAAAATAAAGAAGAAGGCAGCAGGCAGACACCCTCTCCCTGGAATGTTTGAGGCCAGCAAGGGGGGGGGGGGGACATAATTTTAAGTAAAAATTAAATAGCTGCACTTAGTGATTGTAGCTTTCTACATACCTAAAGGTGTAAAATATTAGTACATGTAAGCTGAAGCCAAAGGTGATATAGAACAAGATTATTTCAAAAAACTGGTACATAGGAATTAATACACATTTCTGAATGCATAAATATGGTAACACTACGGATGCTGCTTCAGTTACAGAAACAATCACTCTGTGAATGGTGTAGGTGCCAAATGCACATTTCTTGGTAAATATTTATTTTCTCTCACAGAAAACTCCATATCTGTTTTATGCAGTACTGTGCAAGAGGAAAATGAAACAAAACTGTCATAAACGTTGATCATCTTTCTCTCTCACCATCCATTGCTTATCAGCCATACTTGTAAAAATCAGATTTCATGAAATGTTCTAACCTGATTCTGTCACATTGTTTTAAACAGAATTTGGACAGTGTTTAAAGACACAAATTAGCAAGCTACTACTGGTAACCAGGTTTGCATTTTTATAGAGGAAAGTCTCTCTCTATATATATTTATGCACATGTACATATATTCGATTCTCAGCTGGGGTGCCTTCTGTGTGGAGTCTGCATGTCCTGCCTGTGTTTGTGTGGGTTTCCTCCAGGTGCTCCCGTTTCCTCCCACATCCAAAAGATATGCAGTAGGTGGATTGGACACTCTAAACTGGCCCTAGGTGTGAGTGTGTATGTGAGTGTGTGGTGTAGGAGGACTACTGTGGTAGGTCTAGTCACCCAGTGGTGTGAAACTTGGTTCTAGATGATTGTCACTGATGACGTGACACCCTGAACCCATGTGTAACATAGGAAAATGGGCTATGGATGGATGTTTTGATGTATGTGCTTATCTGTGTGTGTGTGTGTGTGAAATTCATTAGCAAATTTGCAAACTATTATTGATAACCAGGATTCCATTTCTACAGACGAAATTCTCATTTTCTCTGTAGTTATACACAGATCTATATACGTGTTTGTATGTGTGTGTGCGTGTGTGAAGGGGTGTGATTCACTACATTGAATCAACTGCTGATTAATCGAGTGAATGTGAAATGTGATTGATTGCTCTGGTCGATGAAATTTTAATATTTCAAGTGAATGAAACATCAAATGTCTGCAGGTAATTTAAGTGTGGGTTTAGTAAGGTAATGACAAAACCTTTAGATATTCTGAAGATTTCATCATTAGGGGTAGGAATGTTTTTGCAAGTATAGGCAGGTTATAGTTAGAGTAGGGTTAAGTGAGAGTATGGTTGTAGTGCAGAGTGTGTGTGTGTGTGTGTGTGTGTGTGTGTGTGTGTGTGTGTGTGTGTGTGTGTGTGTGTGTGCATGTGTTTGTGTGCGTGCGTGTGTCCAAGCTGTCTAAATAAGTGGTAGTATTATGGAAAGAGTTTTGAAAGATAAGGTACAGGGTTAGGGGCAAAGTTAGGATTAGGATTAGGATTACCAGGCATTAGTAAGGTGGGGGGGTGATGCCCGTACCCTGGCCCAGCAATCAAGGAGCCTCAATCCTCACCACTAACACCAGTGAGGGGCATCTCATATAGGAGGAAAGGATAACAAATACATGATGAATAATGAAAATATCCAAGTATGTAATAAAATGTTCGACAGTTTTGGAATACAATTTATGGAGTTTATAATTGTGTGCAATGATAATAAGATTAGTAAATTATTGCAGGATGTTGAAAAAATGAATATTGAGATTACACAGGATTTAATATTTCCTCAATGGGAACAGTTGTACAATAAACAATACAAATATGCTGAAAATAATTGTAAAAGAATATTTGATAGGAAATGTAAGAAATTTACTCGGGATACAAATCAGTATGCTAACTTTAAGGCCTATAGGTGGAATACTAGAAGTGATTATGAGAATAGTAAAAGAACAAAACCAAATATAGGCAGTCAAGATGTATATGAGGAAAGGGGGTATTGCAGTGATTTTTTAGAGGAAGACTACGGAAACAGGGGAGTATTACAGAAGGGACATGAATCACAGGTATTTCAGGGGGAACAACCACTGGAAGAGATAGGGGATAATGAAACAGAAAACAGCGTAGATGTGGACGGGATAAGAAGACAAGGTATAGTTAATATATGGAAAGACTTCAAGATATATAACTATACATCCACTATTATTAATGAGGAACATTTTTTAGTGTTCTCTAAGGGTATGAAATTTATACCACAAGGACAATTTGATTTTGTGGATGCACTAGTGGAATTAAAGTTGTACACTAGGAAGCTCAACTTGGGCCTATTTTTTCAGGATAAAACTAGAGTAGATGTTGCCCCTACAGTTTTAAAGAAAAAAAGCAAATTTATTCCTCCTATGCACAACACCGTAGCAACATTTGAGAAAGTTATAAGTAAACAAATATATCAGCTCAAGAATAGAAGTTATAAGGAAGGAAATTCTTATTATTGGAAAAACATGCTTGACAAGATATTGGAACAATTACATGCTGCTAACATTAAGATTCTAGTACCTGACAAAGGCAGTGGAATCGTATTAATCGAAACATCCAGATATAATGAAAAAATATTTGAAATTTTGAATAATGTAGAGCAATATGAGAGGTCCTCATTGAATCAGGTTAATATTTCACATAGACGTATAGACTTATACTTGGAAGAATACTTATTGGATGAAAGAATAGATCAGGTATTATATGATTTTTTAAAGGTACAATATCCTCTATTAGCCACTATTAATGGCATACCTAAAGTACATAAAGATATACTTGACCCGCCACTCAGGCCAATAATTGCAGGGACCTATAGTAAAACTTTTCCATATGGGAAGGTTATTGATCAATGGTTAAAGAATATATATATGAATATTAATCATATTATAAGGGACTCTTGGGAATTCCTAGGGAAATTTACTCAAGATATATGGAACCCTGAATTAATTTTTGCAACAGTAGATATTAAGGACTTATTCTCATGTATACCTAAAGAGGATGGAATAAATAGGTTTATGAAGAGTGTTAACAATTGTAGTAAGTTGGGTGAAGACAAAAAATAACTTATAAATGAGTTTATCAACATAGTATTGGATAATAATTTCATATATTTTGATGGGGAATACTACAAGCAGAAGAATGGTGTGGCAATGGGGGCAGCTTGTGCCCCCATTTTCGCAAATCTTGTACTATTAGATTGGGAGAGTGAATTTGTGTTTAGGTCACCCTGACACAAATATATGATATTATATGTCCGATATCTGGATGATATTTTTATTTTATGGAAAGGAAAAAAGGAAGAATTCATCCAATTTGTTGATTATATAAACAGTACTACAAATTATTTAAGGTTCACATACAATTTTGACTACAAGGGCATCAATTTTTTGGATTCTTATGTATTCTCTGATGGTACACAATTCCAATCTAAAATATTTAGAAAAGAAACTTTTTGTAATAGCTACCTTAATTACAGTAGTAATCACCCTTATGCCCAGAAGAAAAGTATTATTAAAGGACAATCCATAAGAGTGGCCAGGATGACCACGGTAAAGGAAGACTTCCTTAAGGAGATGAATTTCCTGAAAAAGCTATTTATGGATAGAGGATATCCTGAAAATTTAGTGCAGGATGTTACCATGTACATTATTAAAGAGTGGGGAAAAAAATATACACCGGTTTTGGGTGTAGGACCATCACCAAAGCAGATAAACATGGAGGCAAAAAATTTTAATACGGCACAAAATGGTCAAAATTTTCAAAGGGCATGCATTGTAAAGTTTGGTAAACAGGCTAGTGAAGTTAAACGGATTATTGACAAAAACTGGAATATCATCACCAGTGATGACAGTATTAATGAGAGATTGGGTTCAAAGCCATTGTTTGTATATAAAACTGATTATAACATAAAGAGAATATTTGAAGTAAGATCCCATAAGAATAATAAACAAATACAAGTAGGCAAGCATGGGACTACTAAATGTGGACACTGTAATCAGTGTAGTAGTATCATAGATAAGGATAGTGTAGTACTCAATAACATTCTGAGAAGTAAGATTAGGTTTAGTAAAGGGAATTGCCAAACACAGCATTTGATATATATGGCAATATGTTCCTCCTGTCATCAGTTTTATGTGGGTAAAACTGACAGGAGATTAAAGGAGAGAATATATGACCATTTATACTGCATACGTAAAAAATATACCAATAATGCCTTGTATAGGCATTTAAATAACAGCCTTGGCTGCACAGGTTTTCTGTTTGGAATTTTGGAAGTAGTTAAGCAGAACCCCAGGGGAGGTGATATCAAGGCACTTGTTTCAGAAAAGGAAATTAAGTGGCAAATTAGGCTAAATGCAGCAACACCTCCGGGTCTGAATGACTGCATACCCACCAAACCCCTTATAAGAGATTAGTATTCATATTTTGTGATATATATGTTTTTTAACAATTAATATAGGTATTACATAGAATATATTAAGTTTATGCAATTAATTTCACATGCAGTTGATATTGTATATATATGTAATAAATGTGCTATGCCATCAACATATGCATTAAGTAGCATTAAGGTTTTTAAACAGAATTATGAACTCTGATGAGTGGTTTTTATTTTATTTTATTATATCAAGTGAATATATATTTGCATATTATGTACATATAGCAGTTTTTAAATAAATGTAATTAGTTATGTATAAGTAAAAATGATGTAACTTTGGACATTTTAATATATAATTTATAAAATGTTAGTGCAATTTATAATACCATTTAATATACTATATTATTAACAAGGACAGAGTCTATTTAGGTAGTGATGCAAGTATTTGATAAAATAACTGTGACTTTAAGCTAGTAATAACTTCTAATTGATTAATTGCAAGTTTTTGGCGGTTATTTTAGTATATATAGGTTGGTTTAAAGTGTATTAAGTGTTCTGATGAAGTCTACGAGTGCGTAGATGAAAGCGCTTAACCTGTTGTTTTTTATGTGACTTAATAAAAGAAAATTGGATCGTGACTGCTTCACTAGAACTTTATCGTGGTCTTGGATATTTGTGCTGTTGCGAGTTCTAGTGTTTCTTTGTTTGCACTTAGTGATTGTAGCTTTCTACATACCTAAAGGTGTAAAATATTAGTACATGTAAGCTGAAGCCAAAGGTGATATAGAACAAGATTATTTCAAAAAACTGGTACATAGGAATTAATACACATTTCTGAATGCATAAATATGGTAACACTACGGATGCTGCTTCAGTTACAGAAACAATCACTCTGTGAATGGTGTAGGTGCCAAATGCACATTTCTTGGTAAATATTTATTTTCTCTCACAGAAAACTCCATATCTGTTTTATGCAGTACTGTGCAAGAGGAAAATGAAACAAAACTGTCATAAACGTTGATCATCTTTCTCTCTCTCCATCCATTGCTTATCAGCCATACTTGTAAAAATCAGATTTCATGAAATGTTCTAACCTGACTCTGTCACATTGTTTTAAACAGAATTTGGACAGTGTTTAAAGACACAAATTAGCAAGCTACTACTGGTAACCAGGTTTGCATTTTTATAGAGGAAAGTCTCTCTCTATATATATTTATGCACATGTACATATATTCGATTCTCAGCTGGGGTGCCTTCTGTGTGGAGTCTGCATGTCCTGCCTGTGTTTGTGTGGGTTTCCTCCAGGTGCTCCCATTTCCTCCCACATCCAAAAGATATGCAGTAGGTGGATTGGACACTCTAAACTGGCCCTAGGTGTGAGTGTGTATGTGAGTGTGTGGTGTAGGAGGACTACTGTGGTAGGTCTAGTCACCCAGTGGTGTGAAACTTGGTTCTAGATGATTGTCACTGATGACGTGACACCCTGAACCCATGTGTAACATAGGAAAATGGGCTATGGATGGATGTTTTGATGTATGTGCTTATCTGTGTGTGTGTGTGTGAAATTCATTAGCAAATTTGCAAACTATTATTGTAACCAGGATTCCATTTCTACAGACGAAATTCTCATTTTCTCTGTAGTTATACACAGATCTATATACGTGTTTGTATGTGTGTGTGCGTGTGTGAAGGGGTGTGATTCACTACATTGAATCAACTGCTGATTAATCGAGTGAATGTGAAATGTGATTGATTGCTCTGGTCGATGAAATTTTAATATTTCAAGTGAATGAAACATCAAATGTCTGCAGGTAATTTAAGTGTGGGTTTAGTAAGGTAATGACAAAACCTTTGGATATTCTGAAGATTTCATCATTAGGGGTAGGAATGTTTTTGCAAGTGTAGGCAGGTTATAGTTAGAGTAGGGTTAAGTGAGAGTATGGTTGTAGTGCAGTGTGTGTGTGTGTGCGTTTGTGTGCGTGCGTGTGTCCAAGCTGTCTAAATAAGTGGTAGTTTTATGGAAAGAGTTTTGAAAGATAAGGTACAGGGTTAGGGGCAAAGTTAGGATTAGGATTAGGATTACCAGGCATTAGTAAGGTGGGGGGGTGATGCCCGTACCCTGGCCCAGCAATCAAGGAGCCTCAATCCTCACCACTAACACCAGTGAGGGTCGTCTCATATAGGAGGAAAGGATAACAAATACACACAGTAAAGTGCAATTTCCCTTAAGAACACACAGAGATTACAGTCAGTCTGGTGCTGGTCACTCCCTTGCTCTCCAGGTCCCCAATAAGACTCCCCACTGGCACAGCAAGAGGGTCCAGATCTCAGCCAGCTGGGCAAGCTAAAATCTCCAGCATCCTCTCTGTCCAACCAGTGCTTCGTGTCCCTGCCCAAGTAGCTGACACACACACACACACACACACACACACACACACACACACACACTTTGAGATAAGAGTTTACACAACCACACAGACACTTCTGAGGAAGGCTGGCACAGGTTCTCCAGCTGTGCCCCTTTTACCCAGACTATATGGTAGTAATCACTACCACCACCCAGCTAATATTTATCAGCTACCCAAAGGCCCTTAAAAGGGTGTCCAATTATTACTGTGCAATATTATTATCCAATCGGTAGTATAACTAAACAGTCAAAGCTTATTAGAGTGACTTGGTACTGGATCCTTATATACATCCAATGCACTCTTAGAGCTTAAAGTATCTCTACACAAAACAGCCACAGTTAAAAGGTTTTAAAATATTTAATAATAAATAATAAAAACACAAGACAATACTTCTTACTATACAGTGCTAGTCAAGAGTTCAGAGATCACAGAGAAATACTTAAAATAATTCAGTAGTACAGTTCTGACATCATAGAAAAGCACTTAGTCTAATCTTTCTAGTTTCTAGCTATTTCTAAGAGAAAATACAAGTCTAAGATAACTTACATATAGAACAGGCAGAGTGCTGATGAGTTGGATGGTCAAGACAAAAAATACTTAAAGCTCTCTGATTCTCTCTGTTTTTAAAATCACATTCCTGGTTCCCATTACATCATTCTTCACACTTCCCTGGGTTCCCAGGCTAACAGAACTACGTTTACATTCTTAACATCTCCTTGTGTTATCTTGCAGCTGGTCAGGAAGCAGAGCAATAAAAATACATTTGCATGTTTAAATCTAGAAATTTAACTCTTGGTTAAAACAATAGAAAGAATGTCTACATCAAGATAGGCTGGAGCCGACTTTAAATCAAAGGGTCACAACATGCTTTACTTGGTCAGCTTTCTACCAGAAGAGTGTACGTTTGTTACATTAATATTTACAGATGACATAATTATCTCCAAAATTCTATCTGGCTAGGCTGGCAGCCTTCACATGGGGGCTTTGCCTAGCTCTAACACTGCAGCTCATCTTTCAAAAGCCCCCTTCTAGAACACTTCCACTATTCAGATACATTTGATCTGAATGTGTGGTGGTGTTTTGGGAACCCCCTGCCCATTTAACTCATGTGTGATAACCCTAACCTAGAAAAAACTTTCTAAAAATCATTTCCCTAGCAGTACTACTACTAATCTCGGTTTTGTAGCAGGGGCTTAGTAATATAAGGTTTTTTTAGAGAGAGAGAGAGTGAAGTATTCAGTGTTTTGTAATTCACTGTTATTAGTCATAGCATAGGCAGGGCAAGATGGATAGCTACTCTGGGCACAAACTGTTGGGGGAGGGTGCAACCAGCCAATCCTTATCTCTAATGCAATACCGGTATTGCATTTATGATCAAACCAGGGAGTTGTAGCACTCCATGTGTGGTCTAAACTGTGACAACTGCATACTACATTGTAGCAAGCAGTTTGGTAACTAAAACCTGAGTAGTTTTGTAACACTCTGATCAGGCAGGGTACATACTGTAGCAACTGTTTGCCACAGTTTATAAGAATAATTTTTTTTAACTAAAACATGAGCACTGTAGCACTACTTGCATGCAGGGAATAAACTGTAATAACAGTTGCTATAGTTTATACCCTACATGCACAGAGCGCTACAGTCCTCAGGTTTTAGTTAAAGAAAAAAAAAGAGGTTTTTTTTACACCTTTAAACTGTAGCAAACTGTTTGCTACAATGTAGCAAGAAGTTGTTACAGTTTAGACTGCACATTGAATACTAAAGCACTCAGATTTGAATGCAGTGGAAGAGGGCTGGAGATAGGTCACAGAAACGAGACCTGAATAGCTGGGCAGGAGGAGGATGTTGTGCATCTGGCCTGCTGGCTAGAAGGAATGTCCTTTTTTTTTGTTTTGTTTTTGCTCTTCACCCATAAGTCCTTTCTGCAGAAAATAGCTAAATGTCCAAGTTGCTCACTCCTACTTTCAGTTGACTACACTTCTGTCTAATCTGTTCATAACCCCATAAGTACTGATGTTTAGATCCATTTATTTTCTCACCCGAGGAAACAGTAGACAATCTTGACATAACTGGACTGTTGCCTAGTATCATGGATGAGTCACTTCAGCAGTTGAGCATGGAGGAAGAGCTGACGGTCAGCAGGTGCCAGCTGGAGACACAAAGTGAATTTTAAATAATATTTGTGTCTCTTAAAAAAGCATGGCTTGTCTACTGTATTGCTTTTTTGTTATCATAAATACAACAAACACTACAAGGCCCTATTACATCTCATTCCACTAGGTGATGGCTATTTAAGCAGCATCTTTCAAAGGTTTCCACTTAAGATATAATAGAAGCTGCAAATCTAACTCTTCCCCATACCTTCAAAAAGGCACTGCAAGCTACAGGAACAGTCTAAGGATATGAAGAGTTTTGACATTGCTATAACTGGGCACCTCCCGGGGGTAACCATGTACTGCTTGGGGTGCAGCCCATATATAATGATTCTCTGTACAGTAGCTCTCACTTCAGAGGATATTACAGTTGTGAAATGTACTTGCCATAACAGATGTTCTTCAAGGAAAGGTCACTATAGCAGTAAAGCTATCCACTCTCTAATCCTACTGATTTTATTAGGCATATGTATACATCTGACATTTTTTTTTATTCTAGTGTTCTGTGTTATGCAGAATACTTCTTAGTGTTGTTATTTATAGACATTACGCATATGGGTAATGGCAGTCTGCTTTGGTAAGGTACAAAATAACTTCATGTAACACAGTTCATTAGAGTAGAATGATCTCTTTTATTGTAAAGGAACACGTGTGTGGGAAACTAAGCAATCAAGGTCTCCTCAAACACAAGAAATTTCATTCTTTTATATTACTATTGCTTACAGGCAAAATATGTTGTATCTATTAAACTATATGCACTGACCAATTAAAACAGAATACCTTTGTATTATTTTGCTTGCTACAAATCATCAGACCCCATATCAGACTAAGTGCACCCACCCAGTCACTACTGTGAGATACCCATGCAGCAGGATTAAATGCACTCACCTTGCTTGGTGGTGCCCATACAGTGGACCTAACTACACCCACGTAGTCACTACTGTGGGGTACCCATGCAGCAGGCCTAGCTGTATTCACCCTGCTAGGTGGTGCCCATACAGTGGACTTAACTACACCCACCTAGTCACTACTGTGGGGTACCCATGCAGCAGGAGCAAATGGACTCACCCTGGTAGGTGGTGCCCATACAGTGGACCTAACTACACCCACATAGTCACTACTATGGGGTACCCATGCAGCAGGCCTATCTGCATCCACCTTGCTAGGTGGTGCCCATACAGTGGACTTAACTACACCCACCCAGTCACTACTGTGGGGTACCCATGCAGCAGGCCTATCTGTACCCACTCTGCTAGGTGGTGGTCATAGGTAGGTACTAGGCTATCGGCCCAAGGGCCTACATAAGCCTAGCCAGTAAGGTTCCATGGCTTACGCCACCCAAGAAAGTTATTTTCCTGTGCCACTGTTGAGCAGAGACACAGAAGTGATCCCCAGGGTGTATTTCCTTTTTCCCATCCACTCATCAGGATTTTTCTTGAAGAGTGCTAATGAAGAACTTTGCTTGACATAGATGGGTAGCTTGTTCCAGAGTATAGGAAGTCTCTGGGACAGGAATTTATCCCTTCAGTGTGTCCTGTTTATTGTGGTGACAAGGTTTAGGTCCCTAGAGCATGTAGCTCAGAGGGACTGGTATTTCTTTAGGTGTAGCAGGTCCAACAGCTCTGGGTTTGACATAGCTTTATATGTTAGGCAGAGATCACCTCAGAGTAGGTGATATGCTACGGAGTAAAGCTGGAGTTTTTTGAGGCGGTCAGTGTATGGCATTTGTTTGAGGCCAGTGATCCTCTTTGTGAGGTACTTCTGTGGCCTTTCCAGCTGCTGCAGATGTCTTGTGAGGTACATTCCAAAAGGGGCGTTGTACTCTATAATGGGTCTAATGAGTGTCGAGTAGAGGGGAACAATGACCTCTTTTTTCCTGGATGAGAACCCTTTTATGATGAGGTGTGCCACGTAGAACGACTTCCTGACTACTGTGGCGATGTGACTATCAAAGGAGAGACTACTGTCCACCTGGGTCCCAAGGTCTCTTATCACGCATTCGGTGTTAAGTAGATTGCTGCCTATGTGGTAGTTCATGGGTACAGAGTTTTTACCAAAGGGGATGACTGCACTTTTTGACATTGTGCTTGAGGCCATGGCTCTGACACCAGGCATCTGTCTCAGTGAGGCCCTTCTGTAGGATGTCCACATCATTTGGGGACTTGACTATGGCTCCTAGTTTGCAGTCATCTGTGACCTTCATTAGCCAGAGGCCTTCTATGTTATCCTGTACTTCAGAAAAGTAGATACCAAACAGGAGAGGTCAAAGGACGGAACCCTGTGGTACTCCACTTGTCACTGCTTTGAGGTCAGTGTGGGTTCTGTCAGTGAGCCAGTTGGCAACCCATCTTGTGATGTAGGGATTTATACCTAGTTTAGTGAGTTTAGCTATAATTCCAGAATGAGGGATGGTGTTGAAAGCCTTGGCGAGGTCAAGATAGGCTGTGTGAACCACCTTACCCTCATCCACAGCTTTGGTGACTGCCTCAAAGAAGTCGATCAGGTTCAGGAGGCATGATCTGCCTTTCACAAACCCGAACTGGGTGGGATCCAGAGTTTGGAGGTTACCAATGTCTTTGTTTATCTGTTCCATGATGATATGTTCCATGGCCTTGCAGACCAGGCTCGTCAGGCTAATAGGTCGATAGTTCCCGGGATCACTGGTGGCTCCCCCTTTGTGGAGTGGGATAACTGTTGCTGTGCTCCATTCAGTGGGCACAAAGCCTGATGCAAGGCTATTATGGAACATGGTGCTTAAGTGGGGGCCAGTTCATTCTGAAGTTCGTGTAAAATGCAGCCTGGGATGTTGTCCGGTCCCATGGATGCTGTGTTTTTGGCTTTAGAGAGTGCAGCTTTTACCTGCATAGTTGTGATTACAGGGACTCTGCATTCTTCCTGTATAGATATGGGCCCTTTAGGGGGTGAGGGGGGTAAAGTTAGCACTGAACCTATCTGCCAGGATGTTGGCAATATCAGTTGGTTCTGTAATTTTCATGCCTTTGTGCTGTAACTCAGAGCAGATCTGGGTGTTGCCATCTAGATTTTTGACATAGCTATAGAATGCTTTGCGGTTGTCCTTGGATTTAGTGGCAATTTTGTTTTCTTAGCTAGCTTTGGAGGATCTTATAAGGGATCTCAGCTTCTTACTGAGGCTGACCAGGGAGCTCCTCCACTCATGGGATTTTACTCTCTTTTGCAACAGTTTCTTCCTTCTGTTGTAGTTTGTTTATGGCAGGGGACCACCATATTGGCTTCCTTTTTTTGGAGGATAGCATCTTGGTTCTGTTTGGGATAGCACAATCCATGCACTCGTGTAAGTGCTTATAGAGTGCATTTGTGTAGGATTCAGCAGTTGTAACTGTATTGTCCATCTGCATGGGTGTCATGAAGTTCACCACTTCTGTCTTAAGAAGTATGAAGTTGGCTTTGGAGAAATTTTTTACTGTGGTTTCCTTAATAGGGGGTGGGGGTGGGATGTGGATATCAAGGGTGATAAGCTTATGGTCGGATCGGACCAACAAGGAGTTGACTTCTGGTGTGGAACACCGGTCACTCATGTTGGTAATGACTAGGTCTAGGATATTGTTGCCCCTGGTGGGGGTGTGGATAAGTTGATCTAGGGCAGCAGACTTAACTACACCCACCTGGCCACTACTGTGTGGTACCCAAGCCCAGTGGACCTAACTGTACCCACCTTGATAGGTGGTGCCCATACAACAGACCTAACTAAGCGCCCACTCGGCCACTACTATGTGGTGCTCATGCAGCAGGCCTGACTACACCCACTCTGCTAGGTAGTACTCAAGCAGCAGGCCTGAGTGCACCCACTCTGTTAGGTGGTGATCATACAGAAGGCCTGACTGTATCCACTCTACTAGGTGGTGCTCATGCAGAAGGCGTGACTGCACCTACCAAGCCTGTACTAGGTGGTACCCATGTAATAGATATATCTACGCCTAGCTTAGATGGATGGGCTTACATCTGCCACTCACTCCCACCTTCATAGCTATCTGCTGTGGCACACAGGATCACCAGGCAACTCACTGTAAGTAGGATCAAAGTTAAGGCTATATTATTCTGTGCCGTGGAGTCAGGAAAGTATACCAGCTTTTGCTATGACTGAGTCAGGAGTCCCATTTAGGGGCTGGTTAGAGCACACTGACAGTTGGCTTTGTTTGATCATTCCAGCTTCACTTTGTTGATCAAATCACATCAACCATGGATAAATCCAGCATTACCTGCACCCAGTCATGGATTATTTGCATTTTCAGAAATGGTGAAAACAAAATTACAAACACCAAGCTCCCAAATTGCAGAAGGCAACTTATAGTACTGAAGAAAGGTTCATTCCCACTGCCTTTAGTTACCAATTCTTCTTTTCTAGTGTTGATTCTGACTTGCTAATACATTGAAAGCATACCCAACCAGATTCCTGAAATGTTCTTCAAACAGCTTTATGAAAATTCACTATTCATAAAGCAAATAAGGTCATTCTAATTTTACAACAATCATTCCAGTTTTATAAACTGGACTTTGTACTTCAGATTGCAGTGAAACTGGGCCAGAGAGGAGTTAAAACCTCTCTACAACAACTCCAAAGGGTACATGATGTGTTCTTTTATATCGCAGCTAGGCTGTCCTTGGTACTTCAGAATTGTTTTGTCCACACATGTAGTATGCTCACTAAGTGTGACGTAATAATATCCCCCCCCCCCCCACACACACACACAAACATGCCCGCTCATACACACACACGCATATATATGCACTCTGAAATGATGCTTCAGTCTTGCTTAGGTCTTAGCTTTCACATACATGCATTTTGGTTTATTGTGCTAGGTATGTCTCATGTTTTGTTTTTGGACTGTGTACTGTGTTAAAAAAACACATTCAAATTCATACAATGTGAAATGATTTCCACTGCTTTCAAAGTACATTAAAGGAATGTCACCCCACACAAAGCAACCTCAGCCTATATGCAACTCTTCCTAAAGTTACAGCAATTTATTGCAAGTGTAGAGGAAGTCCCAGCCAAAAAATATACATTAATTTCATGAAAGTGAACATTGTCAAGGCTTACTGTTCTCTAAACTGGGTAGGACAGTTAACCAGTTTGCAAGCAATGATAATGCACCATCAAGTTTAACAAGAATGACTAAAAAAGATGTAAAAATGCCAGTGACCACTTTTTAGCAATGCTTTTCTCACACAAATATAATGCATACATTTTCACTTAACATGCATAAACATAGATATTTCTTCATTTTTAATAACCACTACTTCTCCATGGTATAAATTTCAGTGCCTTCATAAAAGTATACAGGTAAAAATAGCATGCATATCTGCAAATTTCTGTACTTTAACTCATTTCTAGCAAAAAAAAAAAAAAAAGAAACAAAAGTATTTCTAATTCTGTGGCCTGTTTTACAGTGTCAGACAAACCTACTGTATAATCCAAGATAACAAACTGATAAACCCTTCCAACACACAAGCATACTGCATTCATCCAACACAGATTATACACCTAGTCAGGTGAAACCCCTGGTTGTTAAAAATACCATTGAGGTAACATCTGAAAGTTAAAAATATACACGTCTTCATGTGTTTGTCCTTAAGTTTGGCAGTTAGCACACAGGACTAAGGCTCTTGACTTGTTCTAAGGATACAGAGGTTGAATCTTTCCACCTTTATTTGGCTATTGTGTGACCATGAGCAAGTGCTTAGGGAACTTGAGCAAGGCTCCTTAGTTGTCTCCTGTACTACATGCTTAAAAACTACCAGAGAACTGTGGTTATGCTGCTGTCCACCATGTCTGGGACTGCTGCTTTGTGATGCTAATAATCCCATGTCAGTTCTCCCGTTATATGCCAGTATATTACACAAGGTTCTAATTTTCAGTTGCAGCTACAGAAAAGTAATCTCTACATTTTGATACAGACACTGGCCATGCACATTGCACTCCCTGCCACTGTCAGTGGATAACGATTCTGTATGCATTTGCATATAATTGGCGGAGGTAGAGCTTGTACATATGACTCCTTTATGTAATGGAAGCAGGACTATCAGCATTCTTCTAGGTCACACATTTTAGAAGAAGGCAATCTACCAAGCAGTGTTTCTTTTTAGCATTGTCCTGCTACAATCTTCCCAGACATCATTTCTCATACAACAATACCACTTGTGAGCTAAAAAGGGGACTACTTTTGTGGGGAACTAGAACAATCCTCCCAACAGAAGGGGCATAGACAGGTGAGCAGAAGGCCTCTCAATGTAACCCATCCCCACTGAACCAGAACTGAAACCCAAGTGAGGACTTCTTGTGAGTGGCAACCCCAGTACTGCACTGTAGGGTGAAAATAGTGACATATATTCACTGGCCCCCAGCTCTGTACATTAATTCTATCACTGCCCTTTATGGACCCCCAATTCCGTACATTAATTCTCTCATTGCCCTTCATGGACCCCCAGCTCTGGACAAGGATTATCTCGTGTCCTTCATAGACCCCCAGCTCTGGACATTGATTCTCTCAATGCCCTTCATTGACCCCGGCTCTGGACATTGATTCTTTTGTGTCCTTCATAGACCCCCCAGCTCTGGACATTGATTCTCTCACTGCCCTTCATTAACCCCGGCTCTGGACATTGATTCTTTCGTGTCCTTCATGGACCCCCAGCTCTGGACATTGATTCTGTCATTGCCCTTCATGGACCCCCAGCTCTGGACATTGATTCTCTCACTGCCCCTCATTGACCCCGGCTCTGGACATTGATTCTTTCGTGTCCTTCATGGACCCCCAGCTCTGGACATTGATTCTCTCACTGCCCTTCATTGACCCCGGCTCTGGACATTGATTCTTTCGTGTCCTTCATGGACCCCCAGCTCTGGACATTGATTCTCTCACTGCCCTTCATTGACCCCAGCTCTGGACATTGATTCTTTCGTGTCCTTCATAGACCCCCAGCTCTGGACATTGATTCTCTCACTGCCCTTTATGGACCCCCAGTTCCGTACATTAATTCTCTCATTGCCCATCATGGACCCCCAGCTCTGGACAAGGATTATCTCGTGTCCTTCATGGACCCCCAGCTCTGGACATTGATTCTCTCACTGCCCTTCATTGACCCCAGCTCTGGACATTGATTCTTTCGTGTCCTTCATAGATCCCCAGCTCTGGACATTGATTCTCTCACTGCCCTTCATTGACCCCTGCTCTGGACATTGATTCTTTTGTGTCCTTCATGGACCCCCAGCTCTGGACATTGATTCTCTCACTGCCCTTTATGGACCCCCAGTTCCATACATTAAATCTCTCATTCCCCTTCATGGACCTCCAGCTCTGGACAAGGATTATCTTGTGTCCTTAATGGACCCCTAGCTCTGGACATTGATTCTCTCACTGCCCTTCATTGACCCCAGCTCTGGACATTGATTCTTTCGTGTCCTTCATAGATCCCCAGCTCTGGACATTGATTCTCTCACTGCCCCTCATTGACCCCAGCTCTGGACATTGATTCTTTCGTGTCCTTCATGGACCCCCAGCTCTGGACATTGATTCTCTCACTGCCTTTCATTGACCCCAGCTCTGGACATTGATTCTTTCGTGTCCTTCATAGACCCCTAGCTCTGGACATTGATTCTCTCACTGCCCCTCATTGACCCCAGCTCTGGACATTGATTCTTTCGTGTCCTTCATAGACCCCCAGCTGTGGACATTGATTCTCTCACTGCCCTTCATTGACCCCAGCTCTGGACATTGATTCTTTCGTGTCCTTCATGGACCTCCAGTTTGGACATTGATTCTCTCACTGTCCTGTGCCATGCCTGCATTATTCAGACAGTGAGTAACACTAATCCTGGAAGAGCCTCATATGCCTTGTATGTCTCCAAACTATCTGCGTTAGAAGAATGAAGACAATACCTAAATGGAGCAACAAAGAAATTTCCAGACTGTGAGATTTTATTGGTTCATTTAAAAGTATTTACAGAATTTTTTCTCATATCTGACACAAGCTTTAATTTCTCCCATTGATTGCCAGGATTGGATACGGATTCCTATGAAATGGGTAAAACAAATGTTAAAAATAAATGTTAAATGGACATTCTTTTTTAACACCTTTATTAATTTCACACTTTACACAGTGACATGAGTACACATACAGTTCATAAGTAAGTTAGGTTGTTCTGGTTCAAATGTCATCCAGGTACACTGATTCCTGAGTGTTTGGATCAAAAGACCACCAACCTACGAATCAATACTCTTTTTAAATGTGTTAGTACTATCTAACTTCCTAAATGTTACTAGCAACTTGTTCCACAGTTTCAAAGCTCTTACTGTAAGAAATGAGTGTCCTAGATTAATTTTAGATCTTAGAATGTTAAACCTTGGATTCATAAAGGTTAGCAGAAAGTGTACACTATGTGTAAGTGCAGTGTAACCTTTCTGAGTGACTGAACAACACAAGCATTGTAGTAGGTCTGTTCTTGAATTCAGAAAGTATGCACATAGTATACATTTTGTGCCAACCTTTATGAATCTAGCCTCTCATGTTTCTATAAATAAATAAATACACTATTATTACAATATTTCTCAGTGTCAGTTATATTGCCTATAAAACTACCATTGTACACTTTATAAGCAAACATTAATTTCCCCTTTTATACCTGTAATTCAGGGTATATAAATTGAAATAGTTATACTTTCATAAGATGTTATCATGAAACAAAATTTTCTTTATAAATTTCCTTTGTAGCAAGTGCTATTGCTGTTCTGAGAGTAGCTAGTAGATGGAAATGACTACAAAATTACATTAAAGCAAGCAGTACTTCAGATTTTTTTTAAGAACAACCCGGAAACTTACTATGGGAATGGTTGTTTTGGTATATTGGCAGACCAGAAGGGCATTATCGTCCTTGCCTGAAATATTTGTATGTATTATGTATTAAGTTGTCCTTTTGTATTAAAACAAAAATGTTAGATTCTAAAGCTGGACTTATAAAGGACTTGTATAGAGTGGTTAACATACCTCTCAGCCTCTTAGTGCAAGAAATCTGTACACAACCTAAAATAATGGGGGGGGGGGGCAAAGGCTCAAAAAGAGAGACAGATTTTAAACCCTGCTCTTATAAATTTAGAAAGTTGATAAAGTAACAGGATTTGTGTTAACATATAATTTCTGAAGGATATGATGTTTGAAATTCAAATGTGTGTCATTATTTAGTGACCTTAATTCTCAGCGATTTTCCAGAAAACCACAAATTTTATAGGAACAAACCAAAAATATGAGGCAAAAATCTGGACATTCTGTGAAAATCTGGACTTTTATGAGGTATGGTTGTTAAATAGTTGATGTCCCATGTTGCAAGGTTTTTAAGCATAATACTCATTTAATACCCAACTAATAATTAATTCTGCATGCTTACCAAAAGTAAAATCATTGCTTAAAATTACAACTAGATCTTTACAATAACTATTTTATCTAGTGCAGCAGTTGAAATGTAAATTGGTTTAATAAGCAAGCAATAATGCCTGACAGGGTGTGTGTTAATGTGTAAATAGGCAGAGGGCAATAATTACACATTAACACACACTCTGGAGGGCAGTATTGCGCTTAGACAATGGGCTGTATGTAAAATTGTTGTTTTACTTACTTATGTATTTTTAAGTACTATTTTATTTTTTTAATATATTTTTGATGTAAAATAGTTCTTCTGCCTAATGTTTCATAGGTGTTGTAATCTATGCTAATGGTGTTGGAGGAAGCATTTTACATCAAACATATATAAAAATAATAATAGTGCTTAAAAAAATAATAAGCAAGTGATATTACCTCAGCAAGAGCCTGCCTAGGTGTCCTGCAGAGTCCTACAGCAGCAGAGAGAAAAAGAGACTTTGGATTAAGTACCTCTGTTTTGCTTTTTATTGCTCGTTTTTGCTAACTGCATTATTCCTACCGCTTTTTTATTAACGTTGCTACTTATCTGAACTGTTTTTGAAATCTTATACTGTTTGCACTTTAAATTATCATTTTTAAGTGTTTTTCTTCTGTTTAACTGTAAAGGGCTACAGACTCAAGTGTGATAGCCTGTTTTCTGTGTTAAAAGTGTTTTATTGCTGTATTTGCTATAACTTTAAAAACAATCAAACAAACAAAAAAATCATATCTCTCTACTTGTTTCCCATCTTTCTAGAACTAGTGAAGTCCAGTTTTCAGATTTTGCAGAATTCTGGGCTGTTTGTAAGTTCCTGTGTTCCCCAGACCTTTCTAATGTAGAGGGAAGCTTCTCTGTTCATCAGTGAGAGTGGTGAGCTTTAAAACTGCCCATCTGTCACTGTAGGAGTGGTTTTAGCTCAGAAACTGTAGTTGTATTGGCCATTTTGGGTTATTTCTATCCCTTTCATCTTTCTGTTTTAAAAACATGTGTTTGCGCAGTTTTGCGCATCTTGCAGCACTGTTTAACTAATGTTAAACTATTCCCAGAGCCAGAAAGTCTACTTTTCGAATCTTCCCTTAGAACTAGCCAGTTTTCTAGGTTTAGCACTCAATACTGCATCCTTGAGCTCAGCACATGTTCAAAATTCGCTGCAAGCACTAAACAAACTACAAATTACTGCAGCACTCAACTTTCCTCACTTGACAGGAGGAGAAAAGTTTTTAGTACTTAAATTAAAAAGCACCTATCTAGGCATGTCTAAGGGTCAGCTCCTGGAGTTTTCTCCTGTCCACCTGATGAATCTGGGCATCTTGAGGCAATGTAGCAATTGCCTCATGTACACAGACAACCATCTCCTCCTACCACCCAACACTACAACCTGTGAGACAGCCAAGACTGGAATGGGCAGTCAAGATGAGAAGGTGAACACCTGCACCACACCATACTCAACACATAGTCCATCAAATCATACACCATCTAAACCCACACATAGTAACACAAAACACACACCTACATTTGTGGAGGCTCTCAATAAAAATCTGCCCAAACAACAGAGACCTCCAAAACAGAAATGCAAGCAACCACCCCCCCCCCACTACCCAAAAGACACACAGACCACAAAATCAGTGTGCTACTCGACCTCAGCCCTTAAGGCAAAACAACGTACCCAACACACTTGTCATAGGAGACTCTATAGTCAGGTACACTGATGTCCCACTCACCAGGCTAAACAAGGAGAAGGTTACTGTCAGCTGCCTGTCAGGTGCCAGGATCTGCCACATAATGCATGCACTCAGGTCACTCTACAACAAGTACAAATATGACTCTGTCATTGCCCATGTTAGTGTGAATGACCTGAGACAGACCTTCCTGGAATACATGAAAAGAGACATGGAAGAGCTCTCGAATTATGTAGCTGAGGCAGGTATAACCCTAGCTCTGAGTAGCATCCTGCCATCGCCCAGAATTATACCACAGTACAGGGACAAAATGATTGACTTCAACAATTGGTTAAGCTTCTGGTGTCATTCAAGGAGGATCCAGTATCTGTCTGCCTGGGACCACATGATCGACAAACTATGATGCTTTGCCAGGGATGGTCTGCATCTGTTGCCCCTGGGATTCCGGATGCTGGCTAAGGCTCTTGCCAGTCCTATAGTGCCATTTTTAGGCAAGGTTCAAATGACAAACCCACCACTGTAGCAGGTACAAACAAGCAAAAACTGAGGGTAATGCTACTCAGTGCTATAAATCTAAACCTCAAAATGCACTCACTCAAAGCACTCCTTAAAATGGAGAACATCGACATCTGTGCAGTGACAGAGACCTGGTTCAAGGCTCCAGAGAGCGCCCCTGCATTACTAGGCTATAATTCATACCACACCTTACAGCCACCTAACCTGGGCCGAAACACTAAAGGAGGAGGAGTGTCCATATTCATTAAGGATATTCACACCTCCAGGCTAGCTGCTCAACATAAAGTATCTGAAATTATCCAAGTGCAACTAACACTGGGTAAGTCTGCAATCCAGGTTGTGGCTTGCTACAGATCCCCTGCCATGCCCCAGGATGCCCACTCCATGGTCCTTGATATACTGGATAATATTAAGGTACAGGCCAATACCCTAATAATGGGAGATTTCAACTACCCCACTTTCAACTGGGAAACTACTCAAGTACTAACTCATTAGCTCAATGCTTTCTGGAATTCATTAATTCCAATGCCCTGGATCAGCTTGCCCATACTCTCACCAGGTGCAGCAATATCCTGGACCTGGTCATTACCAACATGGGTAACCGATGTTCCATGCCAGAGGTCAACTCCTCACTGGTCAGATCTGACCATAAGCTAATTACCCTAGACATCAATATTCTGCCTCCACCCCCCATTAAGGAAACTACCGTAAAAAACTTCTCCAAAGCCAACTTCATGGTTCTTAAGACAGAAGTGGCAAATTCACTACATCTGTGCAGATTGATGATAGAGGTATGACTGCTGAATCCTATACAAATGCACTGTATAAACACATACACGAGTGCATGGATCGTGCCATCCCCAACAGAACCAAGACGCTATCTTCCAAAAATAGGAAGCCAATCTGGTGGTCCCCTGCCATAAACAAACTCTACAACAGAAGGAAGAAGCTGTTGCAAAAAAGAGTAAAATCCCCTGATTACAAGAACTCCCTGGTCAGCCTCAGTAAGAAGCTGAGATCACTCATAAAACCCTCCAAAGCTAACTATAAAAATAAAATTGCCACTGATTCTAAAGACAACCACAAAGCATTTTACAGCTATGTCAAGAATCTCAATGGCAACACTCAGATCTGCTCCGAGCTACAGAACAACAGCACTAGTTATACAGAACCAACTGATATCAACATCCTAGCAGATAGGTTCAGTGCAAACCTTACCCCCCCCAACGGGCCCATCCCTATACCGGAAGAATGCATAGCCCCTGTAATCATGGATGCACAAGTTAGTCTACACTTTCCAAAGCCAAAAACACAGCATCCATGGGACCAGACAACATCCCAGGCTGCATTCTGCATGAACTACAGAACGAACTAGCACCCCACCTAACTACCATGTTCAATCATAGCCTCACTTCAGGCTTTGTGCCTGCTGAATGGTGCACAGCAACAGTTATCCCACTACACAAAGGGGGGGCGCCACCACAGACCCTGGGATCTACCGCCCCATTAGCCTAATGAGCCTGGTCTGTAAAGCCATGGAATATATCATCATGGAACTTATAAAAAGACATAGATAACCTGTAAATGCTGGACCCCATTCAATTTGGGTTTGTAAAAGGTAGATCATGTCTCCTAAACTTGACTGACTTCTTTGAATCAGTCTCCAGAGCCTTGGATTAGGGTAAGGTGGTGCACACAGCCTATCTTGACCTCACCAAGGCTTTCAACACCATTCCCCATTCTGCAATTATAGATAAACTAACTAGACTGGGCATAAATCCCTATGTCACAAGATGGGTGGCCAACTGGCTCACTGACAGAACCCACACAGTGAAAGTAGCCAATTCCAAATCCGACTTCAAACCAGTGACAAGCGGAGTACCACAGGGTTCAGTTCTGCGTCCTCTCCTGTTTGGCATCTATTTCTCAGAAGTCCAGGCTAATACAGCAGGTCTTTGGCTAACAAAAGTTCACAGATGACTGCAAACTGGAAGTCATAATAGAATCACCTAATGATGTGGACATTCTACAAAGGGGCCTCACTGAGACTGATGCTTGATGTCAAAGTCATGACCTCAAGCTCAATGCCAAAAAGTGTATTATCATCCCCTTTGGGAAAAACACTGCACCCATGAACTACCACATAGGCGGTTGCATACTTAACACCAAAAGTGTGATAAGAGACCTTGGAACACAGGTGGACACTAGTCTCTCCTTTGACAATCACATTGCCACAGTAGTCAGGAAATCCTTCTGCATGGCACACCTCATCACTAAAGGGTTCTCCTCCAGAAAAAATAGAGGTCATTGTTCCTTTCTACTTTGCCCTCATCAGACATCATAGAGTACAATGCCCCATTTGGCATGTACCTCGCAAGACATCTGCAGCAACTGGAAAGGCCACAGAAATACCTCACTAAGAGGATTACCGGCCTCAAACAATTGACATACGCAGACCGCCTCAAAAAACTCCAGCTCTACTCCATCGCTTATCGCCTACTCAAGAGGCGACCTCTGCCTAACATACAAGGCCATGTCAAACCAAATTCTGATGGACATGCTACACTTAAAGAAACTCAAATTTCTCCATGCCACATGCTCCAGGGACCTGAACCTTGCCATCAAAATAAACAGAACATGCTGGAGGGATAGATTCCTGTCCTGGAGACTTCCCATAATGCTCTGGAACAGACTACCCATTCATATCAAGCAAAGCTCCTCATTATCCCTCTTCAAGAGGAATCTAGATGATTGGATGGGAAATAGGAAATTCATGCCAGGGATCATGTCTGCAGCTCTGCATGACAGCGGCACAGGAAAATAACTTTCTTGGGTGGCGAAAACCGGGGAACTTTTTGGCTAGGCTTATATAGGCCCTAGGGCCAATAGCCTAGTACCTACCTATGAACCTATGAAACACAACAATTTTACATACAGCCCATTATCTCTCCCATACACACATACACAGTCTCTTCTGCTTTCACACACACACATATACAGACACAGTTGCCTCTTCTTTCATATACACATTGACTCACACAAGATTGGTATCACTCTGTGTTTCTCTCTCGAACACAGTCTCCTCTGCTTACATACATGCATTCAGTCACACATCACTCTCGCTTTCTCTCTCACTCACTCACTGATCTCTCTCTCTCTCTCTCTCTCTCACACACACACACACACACACACACACACACACACACACACACAGTCTCTGCTTTCATACACACATTTACTCACCCAAGATCAGTCTCACCCTCTTTCTCAATCACTCACAGTCTCCAGCTGCTTTCATGCATGCATTCACTCACACAAGTTCAGTCTCACTCCCTCTCGATCGCTCTCTCTCAGTCTCCTCTGCTTACATACATGCATTCAGTGACATCACTCTCGCTTTCTCTCTCACTCTCTCGATCTCTATGTCTCTCTCTGTCACACACACACACACACACACACACACACACACACACACACACACACCTACTTTTTTTTTAGTTTTCTTTTTTATATTTTACACTCACTAAACAGCAAAAGAGCTGTTTAGTGAGTATAAAATAATGGTGGCCATTCTGTTTTGTCAGTCCAAGCTCCACGGCAGCTTGATATGCTGCCGTGAAACAGTGAACTTGTTCTTCTCAGTGGGCATTACTTGTACATTAATACCCTGCAGAAGAATGCTTGTTCTCCAGTCAGGGTATTGATGTACAGTTTGCCCATTGTCTAATCTTTCTTACATCACCTTACATCTGTCAACATTCAATTTTAATCCAATAGTTTTAGACTAAACAAGTATTTCTTCTACATATGCATTCACTATGAAGATGTCACTAACACCAGTTATGACAAAACCAGTCTTGCTGTCAGCATATTTCCTAAAGTAGCGGTGATTATTTTTAGGTATAGTTGAGAAGACTATATTAAACAGCACTGGCCCAAATACTAATCCTTGAGGAGCACCCAGGGTGAATGGTAAGTATAATGACCTTACCTGATGACCTCATAAATGTAAGTATGATGACCTCACAAATGTAAGTATGATGATCTTATACTTTCAATGGACACTACTTGGGTTTGACCACACAGCCCACTTTGTAATCCATCTGATAATCTAAGGATTGACCATTGCTTTTCTTAAAGTGATTGATATAACTGTTAAAGGCGAGAAGTCAAAAGCCTTGTCAAGATACAGAAATATTATCTCAAATGATAAACTAAAGTTGTTAGCCAGGACAGTCTGGTTATAAAAGTCTATGAGATTAGTAACTGCAGATCTGCCCTTTATAAAACCATGTTGTTATAATTAATTATGTCAAGGCTACACCTTTTGAAGCACTTTCCTAAAATGGTGATCAAAGTAACAGGTCTATAGTTTATGACATCATCCCTACATCCCTTTTTTCTTAATCATAGTGACTTGTGATATCTTCCATTATGTTAGTACTTCACCAGAGTGTAGCACATTATTAGCTCTGGGCTTCAGTACTAGTGACAATGTACCCCATTAAATTCTGTAATTCAAGAGCGGGAATGGTGTCAGATTAGTGCTTTGCCAATTTTATTTATTGATATAACAGTGCATCTTTCGCACATAGGGATAATCATTTTTACAGCAATGTAAAGTGTGTTACCAGAGGGTGGAGGAAAAACAAATTAAATTAATTTACAGTTGTTGCTATATTCCTTATGGGTGAGTTATTAATTAACATGACATCAGGGTTATGTGCTGTTTTACTGATTTATATAATGAATGGCCAAAATGTTTAATGAGCAATGCAAAAACATTGACAAACAACATTGACCATTTGTTATAGTGACAACGCACCAGAGTGACACACAATAATATTGAAAAAGGAAAGAAACTTCCTTTTCCAATGTACTGCCCATAACCCTACCACACATTCAGCTCAAATTTGTCTTAATAGTGATAGTGTTACAGAAAGGGCTTTTTTCAAGGTAAACTGAACCTCAAGGTTAGGGGCAGTGACAGGCTTAAGGTTTTCACACATTGCTAAGGTGGGTGTGGGGGTATGTGGGTCTACTGATAATGATCGGATGACCCAAACATCAATGATCACACTGTCAACAGGAAAATATTGACACTTCAAAGTTGATAATCTATCTTGAATGTGCTGAGCAACATAAGAAGCCCCTCTGCACTCCCCACAACCCCTGCTAATTATATATACACTAACTCTGAAATGGTACAATATCAGGGAAAGGGCATATTCTCTTACTAAAATATTGTGTGATCTTGAAACCTGTCGACCTTCTGCTTAGATGACCAAACTTTGTCAGCTAAACAGATGTCAAGCAAAGCAACAGTCTCACAAATTAACTTCTTTCACACACACACACACACACACATATATATACACACACACACACACACACACACATATATATATATGTAAACCCTAAATGCCCTTTTCTTTTTCTTATATATAATTCTACCATGTAATGATCGGAGTTTCCTAGTGGTACCTTTAGTATTATTTTAGATATGTATCTCATGATATCAGTTGCAACAATGTATAATAAATGATTTCCCCTTCTATTTTCAGTTATAATCATGATAAGGTAGTATATTTATAGAATACACACTTTTCCCAACTAATTTTTCTCTAGTTAATTTCAGGATAATTACAATCTCTCAGAAGTAAAATGTAATGGGTAGTGGATTCAGATTCGTTAGGTATTCATATGTTCATAATGCCTCATACTGGGTTTACAGTAACATAAAACAGTTCTTAAAGCTCTTAATGCTAAGTCTTTGTTTGTCTATGACTAGATGTAGAAAAATCATCTTTTTATAATTAGATATCAACGTGTGATGGGCTAATTGCACCAGACCACCACCTTTTTTGTTCTTTTTGTTGCACTCATATTTTTCAGTCATTGAAAATTATATTGCTAGTCTTCTGGTTTTCATAACTATGATTTTATAGTTTTCAACTGCAATTAATTTCCTTAGTTTGAAGTGTTTGTTACTTAAAGTGATTTCTCAGTATTCCTACCTTCATGATTGTTTTATTGTTGCAATGCCTTCTTCTGTGGTTTTGTTACAATTGTTCCATGACTTGCAGTAATTTTCCCTTTGTTTCTGTTATCCTTCATTATGTGATGCCTCCGTGTAATTCCCTGAAGAATGACCTCTGACCTTTGATTCCACCAGTGTTGTCAGTTCAGTGGATGATTGCAATTCTGAGAACTGGGGTGATCTTTTTAATTATAGTAGTGATTTTTAAGTTGCTAGTCTAACTTCTGATGTTGGAGTTTTAAATTGTTACAAGTCTGGCTCTTACTTGAGTTCAGCAGGAAGTTAGATGACAGCGATGTTGATGAGGCTATTTGATCCCCTCCATACATAGTGAAAGGCATTCTGGGAAATCACAAGTATGGGCTCTCTTAAGGTATAGTGAACTTTTGCTTCTGATTACTAAATGGCATTCATATATCTATATCTATATGCATATGTGCATGTCTATATTGATATAGATATATAGATACAAATATTTTTTAAACTGGTAACTGCATTACTTTTATTTTCTGGTTGCTTTTACTGTCACCACTGTTAGTTAAAAGCAGTGCACTGTTGCTTTTGTTAGGGCTTTGAATGACATTATGTGCATATGTATGAGTAAAGTGCTTTTATTTGTAATGTAGGGGATGAAGTTAGTTAACAGTATGGATCTGTTTTAAGGTTAGCTATGAATATGAAATTAGGAATGAGCACTGTAATTAGCCTCACAGAAGATGTGTCTCCTGTATTATTACATGCAACATACAGATAAGCATGTGCGCACATGTGCACATACACGCACACACACACTTGCTTTTGGACATAGTTGTGAAAAGTGGTGTATTGTTTCAATTTTTTCCTGAAGGAAATGTAGCATAGTTTACAAGGTAATAAAGAATTATTCCCCTAACTATCTAAAGAGTGAAAGAGAGACGGTTGAATGATGATAGAGCTGGGAGTATATCACGGAGACAGATTGTGATGCGCATTTGGGAGTCATGTATGAAGTATGCAATGGTATTGTGCTAAAGTTGTGTGTGTGTGTGTAAGAAAACCCAGTCAGGGGCATCCTACAATATTCTGAACATTCGAGAGGTATGCACAAAACAACTTGTTTTTGGTGTAGAAGGATGTGAGTTCTATTCCCACACCTGGTACTTGGATTCATTTTTCCACTACTGACACCTGAGTGCAACATACTGCACTCCTAAGTGTGCTGTCCTTCAAATGAGATATTAAACAAGGGCCCATTTTAGACCTCTCAACCATACCGAATTCCTCAATATTTACTGGTTTTGAGGGCAAAATATTGGGGTGCCATGAATTCCAGAGTGGCCCCCCTTAATTTCCTGATTTTTTTTTGTATTACCAGTTACCACTTTAAATTTTTGGCTGATGTCACCATGCATCACCAGCCTGTAGAAGCCTGTGTGATGACATCAGCTACTGCCTGCTGGACTCAGAGGGAATAGGGAACATAACAGCGATGGCGAGCAGCAGAATTTAAATTTTGCAGAGTCCTCCAGGTAAGTACAACTGTTATTATTTATAACAACTAATAACAATATGTACAAAATCGCTGCCGTGTGATACGACCTCCAACCAATAAGTAAAAATATAACAAGACAAAAGGAGAATGCAGAGCAAAATGTTCTGAATAGTTAATTCCAAACCAGTGACTCAAATAGATCCACACATAGTTCAAACAGCCACATGCGACCAAATTCCGGCAGTCTTCACTTCACCAAACTTAATGTACCACAAGGAAATATAAAATGCAGGTTTATTAACAGATACAAGGCAAGCGCTTTCACCATGAAGGCTTCCTCGGGCCATTATAACAGCAATACAATAGAATGCTTATATAGTAAAAGCATTAATGACATCACTTCCACTTTCTCATTAAAACGTACACAGCACATAAATCAGGTGTACATGTATATATATTTTTATGTATTTGAGTTGATATATGTTATTTTTATTTATTTTTGTATAGTGGTAGGATAGCTTCATTAGATTCATTTATAGATAGGGGTTGTAGTGATTATTCACAATGCACCTGATTTATGTGCTGTGTACGTCCTAATGAGAAAGTGGAAGTGATGTCATTAATGCTTTTACTATATAAGCATTCTATTCTATTGCTGTTATAATAGCCCAAGGAAGCCTTCATGGTGAAAGCGCTTGCCTTGTATCTGTTAATAAACCTGCGGTTTATATTTCCGTGTGGTACATTAAGTTTGGTGAAGTGAAGACTGCCAAAATTTGGTCGCATGTGGCTGTTTGAACTATGTGTGGATCTATTTGAGTCACTGGTTTGGAATTAACTATTCGGAACATTTTGCTCTGCATTCTCCTTTTGTCGTGTTATAACTGTTATTATTTGTTGTACTCATATTGCATTATTTTATTTATCTGCTGGCCAGCCAAGATACTGTGTGCAAGCTTGTTAGCCAAGAACTGTATAACTGTGTGCGCAACAGCCGCTTTATCTGTGTATTTATGCCATTATATCTCACATAAGTTCATTCTTGTGCATTTTTAAGTCCATTGCTGGCCAACAGATACTGTGTGCTGAACTGTACTGTTTAACTGGCATTTACGCAGCCACTCTAATTCGTAAGTCCACACATTCAGTTTATCTGTAAATTCGTTCTTTCAGTTGTAATCTTTGCTGCTTTAGGGTTGTGTGTTGAGATACTATGTATTCAACTGCTTTGCTGCATTTAGTGTGTGTGTGTGTGTGTGTGTGTGTGTGTGTGCGTGCGTGGTTAGGGTTACCTTAGGTACAAGGAGCAAGAGCCTGAGTTCTCTACCCATACTACCACTTCTGATTGAAGGAGTTATAGCTCTGAACTGTACAAATTTTCACAGAATGTCTGGAATGTTTGGCTCATACTTTAGGTCTCTTCCTCTTAAAATTTGGATGGCACAGTGTTAGTGTTGTTGCCTCACAGCAAGAGGTTCTCTGGTTCAATTCTCAGCTGAAGTGCCTTCTGTGCAGAGTCGGCATTTCCTTCCTGTGTTTGTGTGAGTTTCCTCTGGGTGCTCCAGTTTTCTTCCCCACGATACAAAGGCATGCATCTGGAGCATTTCTCCCCAGGCCTCTGCTGAAAATTGGCTTTGTTCCAAGTTGGACTTTCCCACTAAACAAATGTTAAATAAAAATAAAATAAAATTGATGGTTATCTCGCAAATCAGTGAGGACTGAATTCACTAAATAATGATAGCTGTTTAAGTTTGTCTTCCTATCTTTCAGGAAACACATGGTAACACATTTTATTCTAGCAAGTTTCTAAGATTATACAAGCAATGTTTAAAATGTGTACCCGGTTTTGGGTCTTTGTCCCCCCCCCCCGATAAATTTTGGATTTTTTCCTGATTTCATGTGCTGCATAGTTCTTCAGGGAAAGAGAAGTTTAGTACTGCTTATGCAAAGTCCATTTGCATTGTTAGTAGCACAACAGGTAGTATACTTGCTTTTGCTGCAGAAGACTGTGGGTTCTACTCTCACAGTATATAGATGGATTGCTGATAGTGTACTGTGCTGTACTTTTAAAGGAGGAGGATGCTGCAGTCCTGAGAATGTCCACTTTTTGTGGAGATACCTAGTAAGTATGAACCTATCAGTTTGCCATCCATTCCCTATTGAAATATTACTAGTTTATCATTTTTTAATGTAACATAGGCAATTTAGTCTTCAAGGGCAACACACATTTTACTTGTAGAAAAAACAATGAAATATAAAGTTGTTTGCTAGCAGCAACCTCTTCATTAGTTACAGATCTCTTTAATGTGGAATTATTTAGATTACTTTTACTTCTGTAGAGATTGTGCATATTTATTGATACTGGTGGATTGCAGAAGTTTGAGTAGACTTTTATGATGGAAATGTTCTGAATTGGGCAGTTTTGTCATTATTAGTTCATGCATTTTGTTTCATTGCTTACTGGAAACATGTTCAAAACAATACATTTAAAACGCGCTCTAACAAGTGTGCTGTATTATATGAGGAATATAATTTAATGCAACAAATAAGGAGGTATCAAACCAAGGCTTTATAAAACAGTGATTTTAATAAAAGAAATAAACGGTGAGTGGTTTATTAGCCCGTAGCCTTATAATCCACTTTAATTCTCTGGTTTCAACCCTATTTTTGACATCCCCACCTCTATCAGTATCATATACCTTATCTATAACTAAGAGAATTAGAGTGGATTATAAGGCTATGGGCTAATACTGGGAAAGGCTTGAACGATAAAATTAATATTAAACCCATTTTAGTGAGCAGGGACCTAAAGAAATAAAGTAGCAAGGAAATAAAGTAATAAGAATTAGGTAGCCCTATTCATGAAGTTTTATAATATGTTGTGTTATTCTACATGCCATTTTAAATTGTTTTATGGCTCTCAACAGTTTTTATGTGATGTATGGCTTTAAGCATTAATTGCTTAATTGTAGTATGTGAGTTCAGTATAAATGCTGCAATACATCATTTGTTAAATGTCTGATGAAGTGGCTGGTGCCATGAAAGCGCTCACCATTTATTTATTTTATTAAAATCACTGTTTTATAAAGCCGTGGTATGATACCTCCTTATTTGTTGCTTTATCTATTGACTGTTTTGGAGGTGATATTTGCCAGCATAGTTTGGTTTTTACTGTGGTTTGTGCAATATAATTGAATACAATCAGGAAGGTGTATCAAAGAACACATGTATGTTTCATGTACAAGGGGCATATGATTTGAAAACAGCCCAAAGGTAATCTTTATCCGCCATTGGCCAGATGTATTGTCTTTGGATGTGGGTTTCACTGCTGTTTCAATGAACGTGAGTTTCAAGGGCAGAGAAGTTTTACTGCCAAGTCTATTTTCATTGTGAGACTGTATTGCTTTGTTTAGCAGATGTTTATTAGTTTTTGTGCTATAAAATGTAAAATAAAATCTAAATAATCATTGTAGAAGTAAAGCAGTATGCACATTACAGTGTTTATGGTAAACGGGGCGACATAGCCAAGTAATGGGACATTGGAATGGCTGCAGGGGGACTCTAGGGCCAAATTTTGGTTGTCTGTTCTTCAGTTTGCATTTGAAAGTTGGTATCCTGCAATCCCATTGGAATGGGTGGGGTTACATAATTATGTATGCAAATTTTATCTTAATCAGTGTACAGATTTGTACCTATTTTTCATGGGCCTTTGACCAGATTTTTGATGTTTCCAGGTTGAGAGCTATGGCCCATTTGCTTGAGTTGGTGGTAACACAGGTGGATTTAAAAGATCCCATGACACTTCTTGAAAAGAGTAGAGGTCCTTTATTATGTACAAGCATTTACACATATTTACAAATATATACAGGTTAATATATCCACATATTTACATATTTACAGAAAAAAATTAATCAATTTTCCATTCCTACAAAATGTCCATATCATCTAAAGACCCTCACTCCTTTTTCCATAACCACTTAATTTTCCTCACTATATTTGGGATAACCCAATTAACACTAAACATGATCTCATTTAGTCTTTCATTCCAATTAACCCAAATATTACACAAATTTTCTTGTATAACTTTTAACATATTCCTTACTTAAACCCTCAAAAAAATCCATATATTTAATCATGTCCACATTTAAGTGTTTATATTCTTAAATTAAACTACAACCACCCTGTTACAGGCCCCATGAAGAGCTCAGTGTCTCTCCAACCTAACATCACTCTAAGTAATTGGCTGGAATAGCACCTTTATCTTTTATCCGACCGATGGATACATTGTTATATGAAAAGCGTAGTCCAGGTCTGAACTGTCTGCAAACACAAACAGCTAAAGTTAACTTTGTACCTAACACCACTCTAAGTATTCAGCTGCTGTACCACCTTTATCTGACTGGTAGATACATTGTTATAAGAAAAGCACAGTCCGGGTCTGAACTGTCTGCAAACACAAACAGCTAAAGTTAACTTTGTGTATATGTCTATCTGTTTGAGCTAATATTCATTATCCCCTGGAGAGCACTTTGCTTTGGCTTGTAAGAAGCCACCTCCCACACTCACATTCATCTTCCATTTCTCTTTTATTTCCTTCTGTTAGCAAATAGTATCCATAACTTTTCAAATACAGTGTGTTTGTTAATTTAAATTGAGAATACAGTAGCCTACTGATACAAGGTCATCCTGTTCTTCCACCTGAGAAATGGTTAAGAAATGACTTACAGCTTCAGAGCAGTCCTTGGTCAATTCTGATTGTTTCTTAAACACAACTTGTCTTTGCTTGGATCTTGGCTCATCCCGCTCTGTTCCCCCTCGCTACGCTCAGGCTCACTCCACTCCCCTCCCTGCCCCCATATCCCACCCGCCCCCTATACCTGCAATTTAAACTTGACCAAGCCATACCCACCAGACTTCAAACCACCAAATCTGCTTACGTAATTATAACTAACCCCTCCCATTATAAATTACTACCTATCTACAATACATTTACACTCACACACAGTAGCAACTACCCAATAGAAACATACCCAGTAAACACCCCATACATCTCATACATAACTTCTAACATTGAATATGTGACATTATAATCCACCCCTCCTATGCCAAAACTTCCTACCACATTAACACAAACTATCTGTATTACCTTCTCAGGTACACAGACCCATACTTTACATTTTTACTAATATCTACTTAATTCCAAACTCACTCCCCATTATATCCTGAATAGTCATAATTTCTACCAAACCTATTTCACTTCTAACTCAAATACTACTACTTATTACCATATCTTACCTAACCTATCTCACCCATCCTCTCAGTGTAAATCACCCACCCCCATTTCATACAACTAACCCAATCTCCATGATGCACACATATTCATCAACCTGCATATCACCCAGTCTCTACCCCTTCAATAATAGTATGCTCTTTACCTACAAACTCTTACCTAACCCCAAAAACTCTACTCACATCTATATTAGCCACATCCCCATAAACCTACACCCCATAGATTACATACTAAGCAACTCAAATACCTCTTCTGCCATCTCGTCTCTAGCCTTCTCTCCGGCAACATTCACCCAATCCCTGGCCCTTCTCCCCTACACATAACCTCCCAATCACATCCTCCTCCCACAACTGGTAAACCCCTCCATTTCTCAGCTCTAAATGCTCAGAGCATATGCAACAGAATTCTTAACCTCCATGCCTGGCTTCTCCATACCCAACCCGATATTCTGGCCATCTCAGAAACCTGGCCCAAACCCCATATAAAAGATTGTGAACTAACACCACCCAACTACTCCATAATTAGGAAATATAGAATACATAAAAAAGGAGGGGGAGTCACTCTCATCTACTCATCATCCCACCTAGTTGCCCCCTATACCAAACCTATTCCCAAATTTGGCAAGGCAGAACTTATTCCTGCCCTACTTCATATAAACAAACATAAACTTAAATGCATAGTCTCCCTTTATATCCCTCTTGGAGACAATATCTCAGCCCTTGAAGATATTCTCTCCTGGATATCTAATAACATCACTAATGAAACTATAATCCTGGCTGATGTTAATATTAACTGGTCAACAATTCAATCTCCTACAAACTCACTTAATATAAACTTGTACAATTTCACTCAGCTTACTAACTCAACAACTGTGCCTTCCAAGAACTTCCTTATTGGAAGCACCCTGGAGTGGATTCTAGTTTCTCATCCACATTACATCTCTGATAGTGGCACTCTGCCCAACCCATTAGGTAACCGCTTCCCCACTTTTTCCCACTGTCTTCCCTCCTCCATACAACTAACTCATAACTACACCTTCACTCACTGTCTAAAAAACTTTAATCCTAGCACATTCTCAAATGCACTAAAAAATTAACTGGAACCCACTAAAAGCACTTCCCTTAGAAAATGCTGTTACCTATTTTAACTCAACTTTCCTCAACTTGCTTGACTCCTTTGCCCCTCTGAAAACAAAACACATAAGAAGCAATCCTGTACCTTGGCTAACCAAAAATACCTTACTAGCCATGCGATTCCGGGATAAAGCCTGGAAACGCTACTCCAAAAATAAAACTATCACCACCCTTAATAAATTTATAACACTTCATAACAAAGTAAAAAAAAACATCTCAAACCGCAAAGCCTACTTCTCTACACTCCAAACCAACCATAACACCAACCCCAAAAAATTCTGTCATGGAATCTCCTCTCTTCTCAACCCTGGCAAAAAAGAAAACCCCTGCTCTGATCCAGATGCCTCTGACTTGGACTTAGCCACCCAATTTAACACTTTCTTTATCAATTCCATAAGTAAACCTACATCATCCTTCACTTCCCATTCAGCTTCCCCACCCTTATTTCCACCTATCCCTCCTTCCCCTAGCATCTCCTGCTCCAAACCCTAGCATCTCCTGCTCCCAACCTCCTCCTTTCTCCTTCAACCCCATCCCTACAGCCACCATAAAAAAACTTTTACTAACATTGAAACCCAGCTCCAATGCCCCTGATGATATACCCTCATATTTCTTAAAAGTTGCCGCAGAAGGCATAGCTCTTCCCATCTGCATTCTTATAAATCGATCTATTGCTGAATGTCAAGTTCCCCAGCTCTGGAAAAAGGCCTTTATTATTCCACTCCATAAAGGTGGTAATAACAATAATATCACAAACTTTAGACCTATTGCTATCTTATCCCCCATTTCTAAACTTCTTGAAAAATGTATCCATCTGCAACTTCTACCTTACCTCATAAACAACCAACTTCTAACCCTTACTCAACATGGTTTCAGACCAGGCCACAGCACTACCACAGCTCTCCTCTCCTTCCTGAAAACAGTTAATAAGGCATGTGACACTGGCCACACCATGTCCACTCTCCTCCTTGACCTCTCTAAGCTATTTGACACTATCTCTCATAACCAAACTAAATCTATCCCACTCCTCTATTAACTGGTTTACCAGTTACCTCTCAAACAGGCAACAAGCAGTCAGATGGACGAAAGCCACCTCCCCTTTTCTCAGTACTCCCACAGGTGTCCCCCAGGGTTCAATTTTAGGCTCCCTTTTATTCAATATATTCACAAATGATTTCTACCAAGCCATCCCAAATGCCAACCTTGTCCAATATGCTGACAATTCGAAAATAATCTGCTCTGCCTCTTCTATACCCACCCTAGTTAAATTAACCCAAGATGCCTTCTCCTCCACTGAGCAATGGATGATGGACAACCATCTAGCACTCAATGCTACTAAAACTAAACTCATAATATTTACTGCTTCCAAAACTACCACCCTAGATAAAACCTCATTCTCAGTCACCAGTCAAAATAATACTCTCGAAATAGTCTCTAATGCCAAACTACTAGGAGTCCTGATCAATGACCAGCTAAAGTTTGATAGTCATCTACATGTAAATATAAAAAAACACACAAAAAATAGGCATGCTTTACCGCCACAACCGTTACATCTCTCCCTCCACTAGGCTCACCCTCACCAACACTTACCTTATCCCATTCCTCCTATATGGTGCTTCTATCCTTACTAAACTGCAATACTCCCTCAAGACTAAACTCTCTTCTTGTTATAATAAAATAACAAAATTTGCAACTGGCCATAGATCCACTTCCCATCACTGCACTGCCCTACACCAACTCAATTGGTTTGAGCTGTCCAATTACCTCATCTATATTCAACTTGTCCAAGCACACAAAGTAATTTTCACTCCCCCTCTCTGTCCCTCTCTTGCCACCACCTTTAAAATGCACCAACCAAATAGACTTTGAGATCTAATTCCCAAAATCTAATTGAACTGCATAAACTTGCCCATCCACCAGGCAAACATCTAATGTCCTTCTCTCTAGCATGCCACTGGAATTCCCTCCCACCTCTCATCCGCACTACCAGCAGCCTCTCTTCATTCAAAAGCTTACTTCACACAAACCTAACTTCACTATAGGAAAGCTCTTGCTCCCACCTCCACATAATCTCCCTACACTATAGCTACTCTCTATAAGCTATAATTTACAATAGCCTCCCATTGTTTTGTACCCATAATAAACTCTAGGAATTAGCATAACTCTTAGAATGATACAATTCAATAACCTAGAAATTAACTGCATGAAATAGCACAGCTGTTAAAAAAAATTTAGACTGTTTCTGTTATTGCATTGTGCTACTATGTTAATCTGTTGACTGTAAATATTACTCTTATTGCATTGTACTAATTTGTGTTTTTCTATTTGTTTAATTTTGCTTCATTTGTGCACATTACATTTCTCTAATAACTTACTCTTATGTTAAATCTGTAATTTGTAATTTTCTGGAGCTTTTCTCCCCAGGACTCCATTGAAAATGGGCTACCCTGGCAAACAAACTATAAATAAATAAATAAAATAATAAATTCCATGCAAAAAAAAAAATTTCTATTAAATTTCTCATAATTTTTGTACTTTTTTACATGTCATATAAACCTGATCTGCAGTTGTTAATTCATTACAGAAAAGAAAAAAACTTTTATTTATTTCTTTATAAGGCATTTTTCCCTTTGCTGGCAATCTATTAATCCAATTTTGAGGGAAATATCTTTTTGCATCATATGTACAGTATACTGACCACATGTAATACATGTATAACATTCTTCCCATCCATATAACATTTTTCAAATGTACTTTCTTTCTATATGATAATCCATATCCACTCCAAATAATACTAAGTTATCTTAATTCCTGGGAGTTCTCATCCATTGTTCCTTAACCAATTTTAATGGTCCAAATATTATTCCTAAAACAGATATTTTTTCTATTCCAAATCTAATTCTCTTCAACATTTCTTCTAACCAAATCCTGTACTTTTTTCATTTACGGCATTCTTATATTCTGCAAATAGTTATGTTCTTTAGAGATTACTTGTTCCCTAATTTTACTTTCCTTGGTCATAAGAACAATGTCATCAACATAAGACATACTAATTGGATATTTAATACCTTCACTCTGTATATATATATATATTGTATGCCTCATATTTTCATTTATTTTTTTACTATACAATTCATAACGATCACCAACAAAATACTGCCTGTTTAAAACCCCTGCCCATGTCGATCTCTTCATTTAACCAGCCATTGATCAAAACTCTTATTTTACTTTTCCAATACACTGATTTAATCACATTCTGTGCCTGTTTACTAAAATTATACTCTTCCATTATCTTTCTCACTATATCATGATCTATCATATCAAAAGCTTTTATGTCCCCTACTAATACTGTTCATCTTTAGTTTCTTTTTGTATATCTACTATTTCTCTAACAATCATTAATACTTCATGACATTCTCTTCCTTTAATACCATATATACTGACCTCTAACACCTTATCTTACTTTCTATTCTTATTTCTAATATTTTCATAAATATTTTATAACCCATATTATTTAATACAACTGGCCTCCAATTAGTTATTCCTTTCTCTCCTTTCCTCTATATAAATTTCATAATGCTGCTACAGACTTGTGCATAATAAATACCATATTTTAACCATTCATTAAATATGAATATCAAAATTTCTTTTTGACATAATTCTAAATTCTTATACTTTAAATAACCTATACCATCTGAACCTGCTGCAGATCTCAGGTTAATGTTTTTCATTACCATATCCAGTTCCATTATGGCAATCTGTTTACCTAAATTCCTATCTGTTTCTGGAGTAAATTAATATTCCATTTATTTACATCATTTAACAGTCATTTCCTCATCTCTTTAACATATTGTACTGCAATGTCCATAATTCTACTTTGTTCCGTCACTATTTTATATTTCTTTCATTATACTGCATTTCTCTTTAATTGTTTTACATAAGTAAGAAGAAACCTCTTCCTTTCTTCCTCACAAAAAATATCCTTGCTTATACAATAATCCTTTTATTTAATCTTAATTCTTTTTATATATCTCTGTACCTGCCTGTTGTTCATAATAAATAATTTCATGTTTCTCCAAACTTTCTGTTTTATTTTGTAGCTCCTATATTCCTGTTTTTTTTTCTTTTCATCTTAATCCATGTTCCCATTATAAATAACCGGATTTATATTTTTCTTTAAATACCAGCCACCATTCTGTCTAATCATTATTACAAGTTCTGATAGTTATGTGTTCTTTCCATAATTGTTTTACATTTCCCTTACCTTTTTCTTCCCAGTTTATCTCGGTTATTCTTTTAATTCCCTTTCCAATTTTTACATGTTCTCTATGTTCTTTAGTTTCTATCCATATTGCCATATGATCTGAGAAACCTGCTTGTACTATTTCTTCTATAGTGATCTTTATATTTTAGAGACTAAAAAGCATAATCAATTTCTGACAATATTTCCCCTCATATATCTACTTTTATTTATATTCCCTAATACCAAATTTCCACATCTTATAATCTCTTTCCTTTTCTTATCTGATCTTTTTTTGTTTTTGCCCTTCAAATCACAATTAAAATCTCCTGCAATTAGGACATCCACGATGACTATTATATAATCAAACATCTGTTTAAATAGAGTTTCTCTTTCTTTATATAATACGTATGCATATGTTGCTATAACTCTATATACTATCATTTCCCATCTTAAATCTACAACAGTTAATCTTCCTAATCTAACTAAGATAAAGTCTAGAATGGAAATGCCAATATTATATAATATTGCTATCCCTGAATAAGCCCTCTTCTCCGAAATTCCAAATGACATCCCCACTCTAAGTTCTCTGCGATCTTTCTTGCTTTAAATCTTTAATGTCTTCTAAGAGTATACTATCTACCTCACATTTGTTACACCATTCCAACCCACCTATGCGTCTAACTAAACTTTTTATGCTGTTCACATTAACTAATAGAATTCCAAAAGTGTTTGCTTCCCTTCTTCATTATTACTCTATCCATGTCCTTTCGGTTTTTAGCTTTTATACCTAAATTCTGGATCTTTCTTTTCCTATTGTTTACTCTTTTCCAAATCAAGTTCTTCTTAACCACTTTGCAGTTAATATCCCTGTCATCACTAACATCTGATTCCAATTGTAATTCACCTTTTTTTGGTTGCTTTTATTTCTAAATCTTGTATTTCCTCTGGATGTGTTGTTGCATATTCAGTCTGATTATTTTATTGTAACTCTTGATTCCTTATCCATTTCTTTGTCATTTCTACTTTCCTCTACACCTATTAGTTTATCTTTCACCATCTTCCCTTAGATGACCTGTTTGTTTAGCTTTATTACATTCCTTTTCACATTTTCTTGCATCATGACCAAATTCACGACATATGAAATATTTGTTTTTTATTACAGTTGCCAACAAAATGACCCTCTTTTCTACAATAAAAATGTTTTGGTTGCCCCAATATCATACAACAGCTATATTCCCTTGTACATTAATCATGTTAGGAGTGTGAATAACTATCATTTTCTATTTTTGCAGTCCCAAACCCAATCTGTAAATCTCTGTTATCTAGTAGTTTTGCAATACTTTTAACTTCGGTGCAAAAGTTCTTTAACAATCTCGCTATCCATCTCTGTACAATCTCACTATCCATCTCTGTACAAAACTGGATATTCACCTTCTTTGTCGCATGGTAAAAAGTCTCAACAATATACCTGATCCATGGATACATATCTTTTGATCAGAATTTTCTAAAACAAAAGGCTGTAGTCCTATAGCAATTTCAAAAAAATGTCACAATAAGACTCTTTTTTTATTAATATAAATGCTCTTAAATGTTGAGCTTTTGTTCCTAAAGGCACAATCACTGTGTCCCATATTTCATAGCAGTCCAATGCCTTCTCTTCTTTACATTGTTTATGTGCAATGAACATCTGTCTTCCTGACTCCTCTGTCTTACTTTAATTTTTCACTTTTTTTTCTCCTTTACTATATCTGTAAATGATATTCTATTTAATTCTTTCTCCTGTTCATTTCATCAAGGACCTTTTCTAAATGGACACTAGCAATATTCCTCCTATGTGCAACAGACAGGTGTGAGTTGTTAATGCTGCATCATGTCTGTTACATCTCTTAAATATCCTCAAAGAGGTCATCGAGGGCATGCATGATGACAACACTATCATCCTTTTGAACTTGACAAGCCCAAGGCATTTGACACAAATCCACACTGAGGTATTCACTCAGCACTGTCAGATGTGGCCATAAAGGCATATATCACCAAGTGGGGAGACCAGTGTATCACATACGTGTCATCTGGATATGTTGAAATGTGTAAAGTAACCTATATCTCAGGTCCAGTGATTAGGTCCGTACATCAGGGCTGTCTGCTAGGTCCTCTCCTGTCCATTATTTAAGTCACAGACATCAAGAATGACATAGACATCCTGTGTCCAAACAGCTGTTTGAAGGGCTACAGACTGTGGGCAATAACTGACTCCAACTGTGATATTAGTATAATACAGACAGTATCAACACACACACCAAAGACTGCTGCCACAGCCATGACAACACCTGCAATGACACAAAAACATGGGGGATTTGTTACGTCAGGAAAACAAACACACAACCCAAGTATAATTTAGACATCACACCCTATAATCAGACCAATAGGTATGTGACCAGTGTCGAGGGGGAGATGGTATGTGGAATGTCCACTAGCATATGACCACAGTGCTGACTTATAAGTAACACAACTACTGAGTATGTGAAGGAAATCCACATCAAAGACCACAATACCTCCACAGCTCCCAGCCTTCATCACACCAACAACTGAGTACAATCCACCCTTCTTCATGTACCTCAGTATACATCTTCAAGTGATGTGTAACTGAAGCATACCACCTTTGTCACAGTGAGCTGTCACACAGCTTATTGGACATACCTAGGTATTTTTGTGGCATAAACATTACTGCCTGATGGAGTAGAACCCTCATCAAGTTGTTACACCAGATGCATGAGTGATACCTGTTCTGGTGATGCACACAGTACATACATAGCTGTATGACAACATTAATGGCTTGGGTAACATTCATGATGGTGTGGATTGTGCTATATATGTATGTATGCATGTATGTATGCCATGCACACCTCAACTAGCCTGTATTGATCATAATGTCACATACAGGTATAGCAGTGTCCCTCCTAACACCTCCAGCAGATGTTACAGTGTCAGAACAGTGTACATGATTACCCTCATAGAGTACAGACATGTCATAATAGTTGTACAAGTGTGTTTGTACAGAACCATCTCTGATCACAATAAATGACATATGTAATGTCAGAGACATGGGATTCCTGGTGGTATTATTCTGATATGATTCATGACTGTCTGTGCTTCTTTTAATATTGTCCACAAGCCTTTACCTGTGTCCCACTTGCTGGAGACCTCTGCTGAAATTATACTCATATTCAGACAAATCAGTTTGCACAGCTTCACAATATGCACCCTACCCCAATTGTATGTAACATCCCTGATAGATGTCCTCTGCATTGTTCATGTAAGGATGCTTATCTCACAAAGACATCTTCCCCATTATTATGTCACCTTCTGTGACAGACACATAATACATATTTTCACGGCTCATACTGTACCACATTGATATGTGATTGGTGCTACTACAAATGTCTTCCATTGACATGCCCTCATCTGCTGTACAATAGGTTGTTTCACCTGTCCTGTTTCCCCTGTGTTCATTCCTACAATTCATTTGTGTGCCCCTATTCAATATAAACACTTCCCCTGAATGTTTATTTTACATGGCAGTCCATGTACCCTTACAGATCATTTACACAACTTCAGCAGAGAATGCCAGGAATGGGATTTCACAATACTCTGCACTGTACTGTGTTTGGACCATATACATAACTATTATACCTTTCAACTGCCCAGATTTCCACAGAATATCCAGATTTTTGCCTTACATTTTTTGGTCTGTTCTTTCTAAAATTTGTGGTTTTCTGCCATATCACTGGGGTGATCTCAGGACTGGTATCACTAAATAATTACATTCACTTGAGGTCCAGACTTCAAATCCTTCAGAAAATGTATCTTAACACAAACCTTGTTTTTCTAGAACATTTCTATATGTAAAATCTGTCCCAATTTCTGGGTCATTGTCCCCCTTTTATGTTGGGCTTTGTCCAGATTTCCTGCACTAAGAGATTGAGAGCTATGAGAACCATATGTTAAGCCCTGGTGATTATTGTGGCATTCTGTGCAAACACGCTAACTGACTGTGCGCTGATGTAAACAGTATTGCTATCCATGTTGCATTACATGGTTTCCTGGCTGGCAACACTGTTGCCATCCAATGAACTGCACTTATTTACACTTAAATGTGGGGGTGGCATTAATATGAAATTAGCACTGCTGCTCACTGTGCATTACTGTGCACACATGTAACCTGCACAAAGCCTAAACAGAGTTTATCGAATCCCAGGCAATGACTTTATTATTTCTGACTTCCTAGACTTAATAAATTATTTTACACAGCCTATAGTTCTATAACTTTCATTGATCATTTCATTGATAGGATTACAAAAACTTAATGCCGGATATACCCAGCTTCTTAAATTAATTTACAGTTTCAATCAGTGTGTGCTGTATGAAATGTTCACCTTTTTGTCTCCCAAATTGCATATGCTTAGTTTTTGATGCATTTATCATCATATTATTCTCCTGTCCCCAAATGGTCAATTTAGTCAAGTTACTTTTCAGACATGCTTATCTGTAACAAGTGTAATCAGTTTACCCAATTTCGAGTCATCTGCATAAAGACTGTAGAACACATCAGACGAAAAAGATAAATCCAAAACATGCAATCTAAAGAAGGCTGAACTTTGGACAGAGCTCTGCAGAACACCTTAACTATAACCAAGAATTTCACCTCTCCAATTGCTGTATGATGCATGTCATGTTCTTATGTAAGCCTTGCAGCTAACCATTTTATAAACAGTGTATTGATACCTAGCTGTTCTAATTTATTGATCAACGTTTTGTGTGTGACCTTGCCAAATGCTGAAGTTAAATCTATATAATATACATCACAGCACAATGTTTCATTCATACATACTGACTTTCGACAT